>NC_091144.1:32881975-33210546 GCF_041381155.1 Argopecten irradians
ATCCGGCACTTAATTCATAGTAACAATGTAGGAGAGAAAGTACCTGTTGTTCAATCATTTTTCAATTTATTTTGAAATACAATTTTATTGAAATTAAAATATGAAAAAAATATTAAAAACAAGTGATAAAGGACATCAATCACATTTAAGCGCAAATCCCATGAAATATTTTAATAAATCAGAATTATCAAAACACACTTTGGTCATACGATCAAAGGTAAATAAATTCCTTGCGTGTCCATAAACATAAGTTTGTTTTTACTTTAAGAATCAAGATTTGTTTTAAATAACTTTGAGCAATTAAATACAGAAGATTGTGCTTATATCAATTAACGAAATCATTTTAACAATATCCAATAGTTCTTGAGCCTGAAAATTAATATATGTAGAACAGATATATCAAAAAATAATTATGTACATGAACATGTACATTGTTTATTTGAGAGTTTATAGTAGTCCGTTTTTCAGGAAAAGCACGCGTCACGCAAATTCCTTTGTCTCATATGCTCCATTATTTGAATATATCACAAGAATATATACTTTTTTATAGCAGTGAAAATTACTCAATGTGGCTTCAGAATTTAATCAGAATATGCATTTGTATCTTTGGTAACATTGGGATAAATTTATGTGTTATTTTCATTTCATTTTTGACCCAAATACGTGTACCATTTAGTTGATACTTAAACAACCAGTATCTATGCCATTTCTAGGTCCTCTAACTAATTGATATAATTATACCATAATTATGCCATCTGTTTGTGTTATTGCGTCTATTCTGCTACCGACCCGGATTTCTGCAGTTCGCCTCTTCATCAATTTCCAGCCACATCGACCTGTTTAAATGCACCGGGAGAACGAACAAAAACGCAGATGCATTGTTCTTGTCAATGGTACAAAATCTAATTTATCAATTACATTTTAAGACGATTTTGTGAGCGGCGCTTGACACATGTAAAGACTATCAAGGGAATGTCAGACGGAGTTACCGCCCCTTGTGCCGTCCTTCACGACAGGGTTAAATTTATTTCATAGAATTAAAAACTGTGAACGGGGTACTTCATTTAACCGCAATGATCTGTTGACAGACGCCATTTGTAATAATCTCTAGCAGGTTCCCAGCGAATTCACGCCATTTGTAAAATAATATTTCTTTATACGGGAAAATAAAAAAGGAAAAAAATAATTAGAAATGGTTGTAAATTGTTAATTATGGTCATGGAAAATACCACAATCGTAAGCATTCTATATACTGACATTACAAACCGAGACATGTACTTTTGCCCATCATAGATAGATGTAAATAACGTTTATAGTTCCAAGGAACAGATTCCTCGGATTTATACAAATGTCTTCTGTCATTTTGAAATATGGGGTTTTCATGAGTGGTGAAAATCCATCTTGTTCGGGGTTGTGATATCGCACGCGCTGTCCGTGAGGAACTCTCGCACGTGAGAGTTCGTTGTAGTACTGTTACCCGGCCAGAAACAAGTTTATGATAAATGTTCCCAGAAGCATATTCCATGTGTGTAAAACAAGTTGTAGCGTCACAAACATCGCCCTTACAAGGCATAAATCACGGCAGTGTTAGTGGCAAGACAGATCTTTAAATAAGCGCGAACTTCACCTCACAAGTATCTTGGAATATTTCGTCGAGTTCAACAAAATATTATATGCAGTTAGATTAAAACTACCCTACCCTTATTGTATGTTTAAAATGTCCGAGAAAAGTTAAAAAAAAAAGTGTGATATGAGTCTGGACAAAATAGTTCTAAATGTATTTGTGTCGACTATTTTTGAAGACAAAGAGTCGTGTAAATAATTGACAACTACAAAAATAAGCAATGCTTTGGTCGATTGGTTTTCTTTATACAGACTAATTTATTTCGACAAACACGACGTAACCCGTACGTGTTGTATGAGCTACTCACAGGGACTAATAACTCAACACACTTTCTCACATTCTACGTTACAACATACTTACATCAAATTAAGGTTTTCGAATAATAACAGTTTACATCAAGTTGGGCCCACCTGAGTCTCAATTGGCCAATTTCAGATGTTTTAGGGGGCTAGATCAAACATCGGTAAAATGAGTATTCTAGATATACTATATTGACTCGGTAAAATGAGTATTCTAGATATACTATATTGACTCGGTAAAATTAGTATTCTAAATATACTTTATTGACTCGGTAAAATTAGTATTCTAAATATACTTTATTGACTCGGTAAAATCAGTATTCTAAATATACTATATTGACTCGGTAAAATTAGTATTCTAAATATATTTACTCCAAATACGTCTAAAATGGTCGATGGGGCCTTTCATGGGTCCATATTAATTTAAGTTGTACACTAATTCTCATACCCCTGTGATAGAAATCGGCTGAAGCTCAATCTATAAGTATAATTTTTTTCTCAGTAGCTATCTTAATTCCGCAATTTATTAAAGCTTTATCCTAATCTTAAATCCATAATAAAACTGGTAAAATGTGTAAAAAATCCGTAAAAATGGCTTGATAAACAGTTTGGTTTTGGTTTGTGTGGATGTTCTTTCTAGAGTTCTATTTCCTTTTAAAATGTGCAGTGGGAAGTAGAAAAAAATTGCATATGATTAAATTATAATTAGAAACACTTCCGCGTGCACGTGACCCTTATCGAAACCTCGTGCATTTCCCTATTTCCATTTTTACTATTTTTAGATCTGGTGGAAGCTTTAATAATACTCAGGGGGGGGGGGGGGGGGGGGGGTCAGAGGGGGGGGGGGGGCGATATATCGATGAGGTGATCGGGCGCTGAGGAAGAGTTATGACACACTGTCTATAAACACAGGGATCTGAACTGAAAATTACAAGTGGTTACAATTTAAATATATTTCTGTAAACCATAGCACAGGACCCTGATGATTAGTTACAATTTCTCAGACATCCTGAGGCCCCTGTGAATCAGAGTGTCCATAGAACATTTGTAGACGTTTTAGAGGTCAAGCTCTTTCAGAGGTCAAGCTCTTTCAGAGGTCAAGCTCTTTCAGAGGTCAAGCTCAAAAGTCGTTAAAAATCATACTCTACATACTACTTAACAGCAGATGTGTAAAATGAATGTGAGTTTTACCGATACCGATATTCCATCTAGGGACGTTTCATTCCTAAAATATCCACATCTTAACTGGACTGCGGACATTTTAGTTTGTCCAAATATATCTAAAATGTAAGCAATTCTCAGATCTCTGTGTGTCCAATAGGATGTAATTCAATCAGAGTCTTAAAAACCAATAAGTGCGTGTATATATTTATGATTGAATGTTGGAAAAGAGGCTGAAATGATAAGAAACCGTGACAAGATGATTTGGAAAGAACCCGTTAAGAGAGTCGGTATGATGAAGAAGAACGTTAGATACGAATGACCGAGAAGCAGTAACGAGAATCAGTATTCTTGATTTATGGAATCTGGCTTCAAAAAGAAAATAAATAGTCCTCGTTCGTTTAAAGATTACATCAACTATTTCTAATATAACTACGCATACACTTATTCCTAATTCCCATGACGCGGTGATAACGCTCATAACATCAAGTGGTCAGAATAGATTCCGGCGTTTGAAGATCGGCCTAATTCATACAGATTTGTTAATTTATTCTATACGTGTCATCATTAAGAGCCTCCTGGTTTATGGAGATCTGAGATTTAGACCACTGCCTGGCAAACATCTTCAAAGGATCATATTACACATCTTAAATCAAACACGTTTACGAATTGCTTGACTGGCCACCAATCTCTAGAATATTTCAACATCAAAATTTGGCTTAATAATCTTAAAACGTTTAAGAACTTCTTGACTGGCCAGCAGTCTATAGAATATTAAAAATTTCATAAAAAAATGTCTTAATAATTTTTAAAAGTTTAAGAATTACTAGACTTGCAACCAGTTCATTAAAATTTGGATTAACATTTTTTTGTCTCTGTGCCATAACTGATTATAGACAAGTTTTAAACCAGGTGGAGATAATCCAGTATTAGAAATTTGCTGAGGAAATCTTATCCATAACTTAGAGTCTGGAGTGGTGGTCAGTCTAATATAGATCTATCCATAAGATAGATATATATACAGAATAGCTGATATCGTCGCTATCTAAGTCTGTCCTCGGGCCCTAAATGACCTAATATTAGATGCCAATGGGCCAATCGGGAACCTTCGGCACTTTTCCTACTTGTAAACGAGAAAATACTCGTTTACAGAAAATACCGAAAGTTCCCGATTGGTCTATTGGCCGTCAAACTTAAAAAAAAAAAAAAAAAAAAAAAAAAACATCGTTTACTGCATTCTAGTGGAGATAGAGCGCCAAAAGGTTGGTGTTCGTCTTGATGTTTTAATCTACACCCTGGATCTTCCATGGGTTACTATCACTGCCGTGGATATAACGACAGTGATAGTAACCTCTGGAATATCGAGGATATATAATCTAAGACTATCCGCTTTCGATTTGACTGTAATCCATATCTTACTTCTATTTAGCATTGATGCCAGATCACCAATATTAAAATATATTAATTACAGTACTCACAATTAACACATCGATTTTCCTGAATTAACTAGAGAATTGGCATATTTGTAATATGTTTATATACATTGTCAGACATGCCATATGAGTCCCACGTTTAAATCTCCCAAAATCTTAATTTCGACTCGAATAACTCGAATATTTATTAATCTCGAACACTTGACTTCGTATAATCAAACATGTTTATTAATAAATCTCTGTACCTCCGCTATTCTTTTGTTTAAACAAGCCCAGGGTTAACTATAGTAATACAAGCGATCGAAACTATTCACATGTCAGCGCTATGGATCCGACTTAAAAATAATGTTCATTTATAAATGTCTCGGATGCGAGTGTTATAGCAAACGGTTAGGGTTAAAGTAACAACCACGTGACCCCTGTTATCACAACATGGTGCTTGTTTACATTTTAATGTTTATGAAATGTTACAAGAGTATTTATACCACAATACTGCACACACATGTATACGGCACCAAGCTCCATGGATCATTTACAGCGGATTTATGACGGGAGTTTGCCAACCCATGAAATTGGAGAGTTGATGGATGACGCTGTACTGCCAATTATATGTATCTTTGGGATTGGTAGCCCCGCAGACTATTCTAATGATACACTGTTAGGAATTACCATGATACCTATTCTAAATCATCAGAAAACTATAGCTTTGGTTGAATGATAGCATGCTCTATACACTGGCGATGGTTTATATTTGACAATGGACATATTTTACGCCAAAGGTACCAAATGTGTCAATAATATCCACTATATGTCGATGTACCAAATGAACTGTAATCGTGCTAACTGTGCGCCAATGGTACCAACTGCATGCCAATGGCACAAATAGTACGTCAAAAGGAACCAACTTTGTGTCTATATGGTACAGAATGTACGTCTACAGACTGTACGTCAACGGTACCTACTGTATACCAATGGTACAGACTGTACGTCAATGGTAATGACTGTATACCAATGGTACAGACTGTACGTCAACGGTACCTACTGTATACCAATGGTACAGACTGTACGTCAACGGTACTACCGTATACCAATGGTACAGACTGTACGTCAACGGTACCTACTCTATACCAATGGTACAGACTGTACGTCAACGGTACCTACTGTATACCAATGGTACAGACTGTACGTCAACGGTACCTACTGTATACCAATGGTACAGACTGTACGTCAATGGTAATGACTGTATACCAATGGTACAGACTGTACGTCAATGGTAATGACTGTATACCAATGGCACCAACTGTACGTCAATGGTAATGACTGTATACCAATGGTACAGACTGTACGTCAATGGTAATGACTGTATATCAATGGCACCAACTGTACGTCTATGGTACCGACTGTGTGTCAATGTACTGACTGTACGCCAATGGTAATGACTGTATACCAATGGCACCAACTGTACGTCAATGGTACATACTGTACGTCAATGGTACCGACTGTATACCAATGGCACCAACTGTACGTCAATGGTACCGACTGTATACCAATGGCACCAACTGTACGTCAATGGTAGTGACTGTATACCAATGGCACCAACTGTACGTCAATGGTAATGACTGTATATCAATGGCACCAACTGTACGTCAATGGTACCGACTGTACGTCAATGGTACCGACTGTACGTCAATGGTACCGACTGTATACCAATGGCACCAACTGTACGTCAATGGTAATGACTGTATACCAATGGCACCAACTGTACGTCAATGGTAATGACTGTATATCAATGGCACCAACTGTACGTCAATGGTACCGACTGTGTGTCAATGTACTGACTGTACGTCAATGGTACCGACTGTATATCAATGGCACCAACTGTACGTCAATGGTAATGACTGTATACCAATGGCACCAACTGTACGTCAATGGTAATGACTGTATACCAATGGCACCAACTGTACGTCAATGGTAATGACCGTATACCAATGGCACCAACTGTACGTCAATGGTAATGACTGTATACCAATGGCACCAACTGTACGTCAATGGTAATGACTGTATACCAATGGCACCAACTGTACGTCAATGGTAATGACCGTATACCAATGGCACCAACTGTGCTCCAATGGTACCAACTGTGTTCCAATGGTACCAAATGTATACCAATGGTACCAACTGTGTTCCAATGGTACCAAATGTATACCAATGGTTCCAACTGTATTCCAATGGTACCAACTGTATGCCAACTGTACCAACTGTACGTCGATGGTACCGCTAGTACGCTAATGGTACCAAATATGTTCCAATAGTATCTACTGTATGCCAATGTACCAATTATACACCAAATGTACCAACTCTATGTGAATGGTACCAAATGTACGATAATAGTACCACCTGGAATTGCACATATATAACGAAGGTGTCAAACCTATATTCAGTGATGTCAATATTGTCTACTATGCACAAATGATACCAATTTTACATAGTCCAAACATTCAAATTATAACGGCTTTATATTTTATCAATTTAAAAATAAAACTGAAATGGGAACATATTCTCACAATATGAAGGCGAAAACGCAACCTCTAATAAATGCAATACTGATTTCTGCTTTGTATATAAATTTTATTTATTTCGTGTGTGTGTTATCTTTGAAATGATTCATCCCGAATTTCTCCAAGCACGTAGATACAGAAACCTACAATTATCGCCGGGCTGGGCGCAATTTAAAAGATATCAAGCCTGCATAATTACCTCCAATTCATTGGATGGTCTGCAATATCAAGGTTTTCGTAAACAATTTGTGAACCATTTCGTCACCATTCAGCAAAAAAACACACAGACAGATAGAGGAATGGAATTTCATGTTTTTACAACTCTCAGCATTATTAGGAATAATTTGTAACTTCATACGGCAGATCCAGATAAAGAACTCGTTTTATATCGAAAGTGAGTGGTATCGTAGGGGTGGATATTTCTCCAGTGGCGGTCCGTAGGGACCCGTACACAATGGTAAATACAGATCTATGGAAGCATTAGTTACAACATAAGGTGAAGACAATTCATTTTCAAATCTTAGGAAAGGAGCAAGATCAAAGGGAAAAAGATGTAAAATTCAAATTACGATAATTAAATGTAACCCAGTGATAAATCTGTTTTATTCTTTTTAGCCACTTAAGGCTTTAAAAGTCACAATGGAATCCAACCCTATCCTAGATATGAGATATAGACCCCACATGGATACGTGTAACTCATGCCCTTCGGGAAATTCTATCAGAGGTAATGTGCAGCGCCACCTGTGACTTACGTAACGAATCAGACAAGGGAGGTAACCGAACACGTATTATCGACATAAAAGAAATGTATAGGCTATTCAAAATGCATCAGGATTTTTTGTAAAAGAGGTTTCTAAAGTTTTATTGTCATTTGAGGGTAACTACTTGTAATCCTAGGGTCCACTTAAGTTAAGGTTGTAAAACTGTCATCGAAATCGTCAGACCTGAGTGTTTGACCACGTTTATGAGGATGATGGAGGTAAATCAGGGACACTCGATCGGTGTTAAAATGTCATCGGTGATACCGAGCGCCACCTATAGTGAAACACGGCACCAAATTATCACCACACCGAGGCTCCAGTTTATATGAACATCGTATCCTTTCTTTTACTGCACGAATGTAAGAGGGCTTTTCTAAAGTTTGGTTGTAAATGTCACCATCTTACGATTGGTGCCATAGACATATGTCTATACGGTTATAAACTTCACTCAAATCCGCCATTATGCACCTACCAAGCGGGAATTCACCATAACGACATTTCCGATCTTTTTCTTTTATGACGGAGATGGCATTCAAATTTCATCGCTAAAATTGTGAAATTTTTCGCTACCTTTACCACGGAGAAGACTGAGGTATTTTTTGAATGACAGTCAAAACACAATGTTAGGATACTAAAGGGACGTAAACAGTGACATGATAATGGCACGTGCTTCACAACTGGCTACGCACCAGCCTTATCAAAGACATATATCTTTAAGGTAGTCAAAGTTTGTAATTTAAAGCGCTTGTACATGCATGGAATCTAGATTTTATCAATGTTAATGGTCATACCAAGTTATAAAATTATATTATCGGTTTGCACGTGCAATATTTCACATACTGAAGTGCAAATGAATATTAATTATGTCTTTGATCGTATACATTATACATGTATTTACTTTTCAAATGTAATCCACTTTAAGTAACTAAATGTCATTCGCAGTAATGGCAGAATAACCGTCAACCGCTCATTTTGGCATCATTGTGACTGAGAACTCGTGCAAATTTGAAATATATCATAGCAAAACTGTAGGCATCTCAGGCGAAAAACCCTGACCAATCAAAGGCCTGCAGAGTCGCCTTTTAAATATTATGTCGAAAGCAACACACAAAAGCAAACCATTGTACCGTTATTCATTTCTTTTGATGTACATCAAAGGACCAAACTACCTGTCTCATATACTCTTGCACAAAGAACCATCAGTTTGGCTATGGCATATTCCATGGATATTACGGTATTGATAGTAACCCCCTGGCATATCGAGGATGTCTAGAACGAAACTCGTTATAATTCGTATTGATTGTAGCAAATATCCTTAGTTCGATTCTAAGTGGAGACGCGCGCATTTAATTGAGTTGAAACAAATTATCAATACAAGTTGGGGTTTTTTTGTCAACCATTCCTATTAAGACATAAAATGCCATTTTTAATTTATGATAGTAAAGGGTTTTCCATATCAAAGTACTGATTGTTGTTTTGAGCAATGGTATGCCAGTTAACGACACTAGTTCTATAAAAGATATTTTTACTGCCTTATTAAGCTTGTTTGGGGATAGCTTGAGAAACCCGCATGATGTTTCTCGGGAAAGGACGCACGCAAAACTATCACATACAGCCACACTCTACATGTATTTGTTAATTTGTATGCCGACACCTGCATCTATCGCAGTGAAGGAAATTAAAATGGCGGTAAACACGTGCACGGCCCTGACAGAGTCGTGTCGTTACCAGCAACCGCTTATGGAAATAAACGTAGGTTATTTTGAAACTAAATGACGCCACGCTCTGCTGATTGCGGTCATTTTCATCATTATTATATCACGTGTACAGTGTACCTATTGCAGACCTAGATAACGTCAATCGCAACATCTCGGAGAAATTTCCGGAAATCTTCCGAAGATTGCCGGAAATTTCTCCGAGATGTTACGATTAAGGTAACGTATCCTGTCACGTTCTGTATCGAAACATTACACTGTTTTGCTACTTTGTTATGCATTTCGAACATTAAAAATCCTCATCTGCTTTTGCAATATTTCATTTGTACTTTTTGCTCCGATTACCAGACAAATGGTCATTGCTCTATACAATGTTGACAAAGGGTACGTATTTTAATGTAATTTAATTATTAAGATGATATCAATTTTCTAATAGTTTATTGTTAGTCTTTGAACAATATTAATGTTGTTATTTTGATAGTTCGTTGTGCAAAAACGTCACTCTACGTTAACATGTCAACAAAACTATTCCGAAAATAGGCATTGTGCCAAAATGTCCATTTGACGTATAAAAGGACATCAAGAGCACGTGTACCGCGTGTCTGGTTACAATCGCTGCAGTGATTTGAATGTACAGCAATTTCCAGAGATTTAATTTAACGAACACCTGATTCATCGGTAGATTTTGGCGGGAAACACTGCTCCGTCTGGCGCGCGCGTGGCGTGATCGTCAAGGTGACGGAAACGTGGCGTGATGGTGACGCTAGTGTGGTTTGTTTACCTGTTTACACCTTTGTAGACCTGTTCCTTCAGTTCTATCCTTGGTAACTCGTCGCTAAGTGCTGCATGTGAAAACAAATGGCCGCGGTAAGAATGACTCAGCAAGATTATAAAAAAATCGGCTGTTTCGTCTTGATAGTTTTTTAGAGGAAGATTTTTTCGTTCCTAAACGTCGTCTGTTTTACACAATTACATGTAGTCAATCCACCTACAATTTCATTTCATTAGAGATTACAAAGCGAACTTGAATGAACGTCTCCCCCTAAGACGTGCATGTTAATTAAGGTTTTAAGATCTATATACTTTGAGACTACCAAGTGATATCGAAGCCATTGTAAATCAAGGACATAGTTTAGGAGTAGTTTGAAAAAAAAAATTAAAAAAGGTACACACGGAAAAAACGCGAAAAAGAAATTGTCGCGATAACGTGTCAAGGTCAGGTACAGCAGATTTAAAGAGTGAAAGTAAATATCCGCAATAAAACGTAGCTAAACTCGAAAACACGAAATCAGGTCGTCTCGAAAATAAGTTTACACTAAATACACTTGCTACAAATTATTTCAATGAGTTTCTATCAGAGAACATGAAACCAATGGTAGCCGCAAATCTCCAGTTTTTATAATCAGTCTGATTAAAGTGAATAGAAAGTTGAAAAGAAATGCTTTACCGAAAAATTATAAGCGATATGTATCTAGTATAATTTCTGATGAAATATGAAAATACAATTTCCCTGTCTTTTCACTTTGCATTCGTCTATTCATTGCTTCGTCTATACGAAGTAAGAACTACTATAGGCCAGAACGTTCCTGGAGGCATAGTACTTCGCAACCGAAGCAATGAACACAAAGTTTTAATCTGAATGGTTTATAATTATGGTTAATACGACAAATTGATTCCTTCTAGAGGAAAATAATCTGGTACATTTTCAATAAATACAATAAAGTTCATCACAGAAACATTTATTGAAAACTTTTGATAAGAAGGGTTTTCTCTAACTCAGAGTCAATAGAAAGTATCTGGTTTTACATTATCCAGCGTACCAACGGGTGTCAAATGGAATAAGGCTCAACGTTTTTAGATAAATTCAGACTTATATACTTATTTATCATATATAATCAGCTTTAACCAACTTCAACGGCCCTGTTTAACTTTCAGGTTTTCGTTTCTGAAAGAAAATTACCAGGCCATTTGTGTGGGAGTAGCAGCGCCCTCTATATCGATACGGCATCATTGCTCGTGGTTTCGTGCAGATACTATCTATATGTAATCACGTGATAAAATTTGATTTAGGCCTGACACTAATCCGCAAGTGCGACCGATCTGAATCCAAATATTTAATGGAACCGCTCTATCTATTAAAGTTAGGTTTTCCACGGCGGTTCTGTCTCTGTTTGAGAGTAAAGTACAGACAACTTCATAATGTGATTTTATGCGATTTTATCGCAGGCGCAATCGGGATACTCAAAGATAACCTTTCTTTTTTGGAATGTAAATATCACTAGAAATTTTCAGACAAGGTCCGCCATCTACACCGAAAAGTAAACCTTGTTCTGACTTAGATCGTACTAAAGACATTTAAAAGACATTTGGAAACATACGTTTGTAATGCAACATGATAAAATATTTTAATCGTAGTTTAACAGCAAAGCTTTCGAATTTGCCCAGATAAATGGCTAGGACTACTTTTCGGCGCGGAATTCGATCCGTGTCCTTTTCGCGTAGACATACAGTATGTCTGGTGTCATTGCGCGTCTGTGTCTATCGCATGTTTTAATGAGTAAAATGGTGCCAAGGCTTGATCACGGTATTTAAAAGTAATTTTTCTCTTTTCCCACAAATGATTGTAAGTGAACGCGTTGGTTTTATAGCAGTGTAAGGGTCCTGCAAGAGTCGTTTTGGAGAAATAGCAGCAAGCGCACGACGTCCCTTAACTCTAATTTGATTGGTTAAACTAAATGTTCCTTATGAAATCTCGGGCAGATAGAACACAACACGCGTATATCGTTTCTTGTAAATGAAGTGTGGCACTAACAGCGCTTGGTTAGTCTAAAAGCAGGTCACATTGACGATTAAGGCCTTGAAGAGTGCTATTTGTAATATCTGATAGTGCAGAAATTCAATTTTGTTCAAATAGTACTCCGATAATGTGTTAAGATCGTATAATATGTCGTGACCTTTCATTGGCTACAAGGTCAGCTGATGGACAGGTTTGGCACCTAAACCGACACAAACCCGCCCCAATAGGGCATGCGCACTTATAGGCTGGCAGTCTTTGATTTGAAAAATTGAATCAGCTTTGTTTTAATAGAACCTTGAGACACACCGACACTGACTATAGTGTCAGTTCGTTCGGTTCTCTGGAACAACATTTACTGTCTAGAACCAAAAGTACGCTATTGGGAAAAAATCTACTGCAACACAAATTATACCCCCATATTTGAAAGAAATTGTTTATGATTATTATTCACATTGATAAGAAATGTACATTTATGATGACATGAAAACCATATGTTTTATAATTAATATTGATTTACAACTTTCATATCATGGATTCCGTTCAACAAATGTAGACCAATTTGCGTGCGTGGATAGGTCCGCCGTGACAAATATAGGTCATTTCCACGTAATATACGTCAGAGTACGTGTGCTAGTAGTACAATTCGGAGAGGAAATCAAGGAAACATGTATATCACAATGTCTTTGAAGTTCGCCTTTGTTATGTGGGAGGGGATGTTGATATAGGATGGGGTCGTTATTCGCCTTGCTAACAAGACAATGTAGAAACGCGACATGGGAGGTCTTATATAAGCATCTGATATCAGCCGTTTTCTTTAATCCCTTTATCTTCTAATCATGGTAATCTTTCAAAAATTTAATAATAATCTAATAATAATCTACATATGTTCATTAAGACCTCGACTGATTACACGATGAAGGACTATCTAGAAAACTCTTAAGGAATGAAAGATGAAGAATTAAGTAGAAAATTTGGAAGGAAATTCAAATAAAGCGCATAGATCCCAATGACAAATTGGTTTAATAGAACGAATATTTCCTCCCCAATTTAACATTTTTAATATACTTTAAATCAGGAAATAGTCCAAAGACATATAGCAAGAACGTTCTCCAAAGACAAGGGTTATATCCATCATTTGTTTACTTTGGATCTTTATAAACATCCTTGGAAGTCTAATAGCTTATTCTCGCGAGCCATTAATTATGAGTATATGCAATTAGATGCTATATTGACGATTTGTACTTTTATATGAAAAATGGGGTTCTGTAAGATTCAAACACTTAATGTTCTTAGGAAAATGACAATATGAACTAATGTTGAGTAATTATAAACATATATCAAGAATCGGGAATGGGTAGTTATAATCAAAAAACGGTATTAGCTTCCTAACATACCAATTACCGATGTCTGTTACATAAATATTATTTCTTATACAGTAAGTGATACCATTCGTTTGTCGTTTGCCCAAACAGCGAGTCTACCAACGATACTAATCAATTAACCAAATACGGACGAATGATCCGGAATCTACCGCCATCACTTTATTTTAAAACCATTCCGGTTAACAGAATTAACTTGGAATTCTACGACAAATATCTA
This sequence comes from Argopecten irradians, assembly GCF_041381155.1. NCBI lineage: Eukaryota > Metazoa > Mollusca > Bivalvia > Pectinida > Pectinidae > Argopecten > Argopecten irradians. The sequence goes on from NC_091144.1 coordinate 32,895,923, forward strand.
CTACGTTTGAAAAAAATGCATTCTCTACACAAACACATTTGTATATATGTACACACACCGCCATAAGCACATACAAGAGCGGCATGCATGTCAATGCTTTCCCCGACAATGTGACGTCAATTTAGCTTTGTGAAACAAAAGTCGTGCCTGGAGGACGCCATCTTGGACTGAATACAGAGATCCTCGCGGGGTATATATCTTTCATATTGAATTTGCAGCCGTCGTCTCCATTTTTTAAATATTTATTTCGCTTTAATCTGATAATCCCGCCGATGCAGTAAAATTGTGAGGGAGATTTAATTGCTTCAGTCGCTGTGAGATTGGAGATTAATCCACGTTCTCAACGCTGATTGGTCGAGACCTCGATGTTAGGCACTAAAATATAAAGTCGCGTGATACCACGTCTACATTCCGCACGTGAAACAGTATCATAAATGAAATCTACAGTGCAGTTGAAGATTTTTGATGAAATCTGAAAAATGGTGTAACTCAAAAGAAAGGTCTGAGAGAGTTTCCATACTACAGTTGTAGCGATGAAGAGGAAGATGATCAGAACCCTTGCTCATAGATACGGCTCTTCCTATACAGATACTTCTGTAAGATATATCGAAGAAGAACGATAAAATGCTATTTCAAAGAAATTATTTCAGAAGGATTCAGATAAGATTTTGAAGTGATGAACTTCATTTTTATGCAACATAATCGTAAAATATAGGGAGTGTGGGCTATCTTGTGATATTTAATCTTTTAATGCAGTGGATGAGATTACAGGCAAGAGAGTTCGAGTGTCATTGAATTAAGCAGAGCAGATTCGATGCTTTGACAAATGATATTATTGTTATGTGACACGCACCGATATTTATAGACTGAATTGATAAGGCGCGTTCGTTTGTAACGTGGCAAAGGATCATTTAGCCTCATTTGTTAAAATCGTTCATTACTTATATTTAAATCTAACAGCAACAAGCAAGTGTTACCAATTTACGTCTTCCGGTATTATAGTATTTGTAAAGTTTCGCGGAATAGCAATGTTGATGTTATCGCGATGACGTCACAATGGAGGTAACGAGACCTCGTGCTGGCTACGATCTCTTATAACATATGTTTTATTCTCTCTGAATTAGGAATGAAGGACGCGGAATAAATCAATTATTTACAAAATAAAAATTTGAGTAAATATTGTTATGGTCTTTTGTCACGCGTTAGTGTTATAGATAAACCTGATACAAACGTGATTGATACATAATTAAGGCACATTATAAGTGTTACGAGAGATCAATATTTCAAATCAATACTCTGGTAAATAAGATAGTCCAAGCCACAAGATCATGAAGCGGTCTTAAAACAGTGTTAAGATTACACTTAACCAATCACAGATGACGTTACGAAAAGTTACGTCATGTCTGATTGGCTAAGCATAAACTCAGGTCTAAGATTCTTTCATGATCCTGGAGTCAGAGATATTTAACAATAGAAAAGTAGCTATACGATGTCTGCTACTAAAGTGAAGGGCAAATGACGTCGCCTTGGCGAACACCTCTAAATGATTGAAATAATAAACGGCTCCCCAATGCAAGGGAAGTAACTGACAGATCAGAATGTGTATTTATGAGACGTTTAGTTTTTGTGATAGCAAGACACTAAGAAGTGAAAGCCATAACCTAGTTACATATGTATAGTGTTGTCACACCGCAGCACACAACCAAAGACATCCTACTCAATGCCTTGTCTTACTTTTTAATGCAGAGCTCTTTGTAAAGCTTCAAACTTTATCCAGTCGCTGTAAGAAGTGCAATGTATAGAGAAGCATATTCAAAACATTCAACAAATGCAATATAAAAGAAAGACAAATCATATGATTTTTAAACAGACATTTGATAAATGTACATAAATTTTGGAGCAGAGAAAGTTAAGTCACGTTCAGATCAATGAACTCGTTACAGATTAATATAATTGTAATCTGCTTAATGTTTGCTTCGGGTTAATATGCTCATACTAAAGAAAGCTTCTCTGACTTTTTAAATAACAATTTTATATCCCCGATTTTTATTAGTTTGATGAACATACAGTATGATAAGTTATCTTAATTTGATTTTTACTGAAGTCCAAAAATACCTTTTTTCGCTTTTATGATTTTTGGTGAGGTGTTAAGAATATACATCTCAATTTCTATTGTAAACACTATCAGATAGACCCTAATATTATAAGAACACATGCAGGAAAACAATTACAAAGTAATCAAGACTCCGTCTGAAGTAAATCACCGCGATACGATCTGAAGTACCCTCTCTTTAGACATGGAGATTTGCCAATCTACTTTAGATTGCAGTGGATGTTGCTTACATAAAATCGTGTCTGTAGAATTGAAGAACGAATTCGGTAAAATCAGAGCTCTTTATTTTGATTGATTGATTAATGATGTGACATGGAAATTATAAAACTGCTGTGTTCAACCGGTTTCTGCACAGTGGGGAGCGATATTAATTAATTTGTTATCTATTAAGGGTCGTTATAAAATCTGGTCTATTTTCAATATTAACGTACTTGTGTACATGGATATCATACATGTATATACATGTATGCTTCTTAATCGGCAGCTCAGGCTTCCAAGATAAGATCTTGTTAAATCCATTATTTAAATCTTTACTCTGGTAACTTCTCATTATTGAATAAGAAAAGCTGTTTTCGTTATTAAGAGATGTAAAGAATACATTAATACAAGACCCGAAGTTAATGACAAAGGCATCAGATAAGGTAAGCGGCTTTCCTTAATATCTGTAACGCTTTCCTATGAAGAATTTTACGTTAAAGATTTTCTTAAAGTTAAGTAATGTTCGTGAAACTGGACCAAGATTACGACAAACAAAAAAGAAAAAAAGAAAAAATAAAAAAAAAAAACAATAAAAAAACCAAACAAAAACCCAGCAAACAAATGAACGAAAAACCCGGCAAATTCAGCCAACATCAAAATACCGTAATGTATTTAGATTGTGGCGCAAATGGAGTACACCAAAAACGTATATGTTTACAGAATATGTGATAACATTTATCCCAGTTTATGTACAGATACCGTGACCATACCTTGGGCATACCGAACATATTGTTGAGGAGGAAGTTAGACCCTTCAAAGAGGTAACTACCACTTCAGGCAGGCTCTTTCTAATTACGGAATGATTGAAATCACCACTGCGAACAAGCGAGGTCGAATGCGCCGCTCCTGAAGCGTCGTAGATAGACATACTTGAGGGATGAATGGCCGCCATTAGATGGTGTTAAACCAATGCTTTGCTGTACAATTTTAGCCAGCAAATCCTATTACCCTTCAAAACATTCATAAGGAACTTAGTGGACTGAACGAGTCTTCCCAATCCGAGATTTAGGACAAGTATGTCTGGAAAGGGTCTTCCGGACGGCGACAAGAGCCAGAGATATCCGTTGTATTGTGTTGGTTTCTAAACCAAAGGACAAAGGAAAGTTGTTATTATGTATTATATATTGCATTCCGCATCCTTGAAGAGATTTGTATTATTTGTAAAACGATTGCAATCGGCATTCAATTGTAATTCTTTTTATTGTAATGATAACTTGATTCACTTTTTTATTTTCATAAGAAATGTTCATTTCATAAGAAAAGGACACAGGAAAGTTGTTATAATATATTATATACTGTACCGTGTATCCTTGAATATTTATGTATTCTTCGTAAAAAAAAATCCACTTGGCATACAATAGTCACCTTTTTAATTATAATAATTAGTTGAATCACTATTTATTTTATAAAAAATGTTCATTTCATAACGAAAAGACGAGGAAAATTGTTATAATGTATTATCTAATGCCCCACACCATTGTTGATTTTTTCATTCTTTTTTACATATTTTTATTTTTTGACATCAAAAAGCCACTGCTTTTATTACGATTTAAAATGTTTATGTGTTGTCCGTAAATAATGTATTAGTATATTTTTAATAAGGTCACAGATTAACATAATTGTTTCTATTTTCCTTTATATCAATTGTATATTATATCATATTATATACATATAATATCAGAACAAATAAATATAGTTTATCCTTGTGATGGAACAAAATATGTAAAAAAAAACAAATATGATAAAAATCTGCTTCCCTAGCGCTTTCACAGCTACCGCTGGTCTTCAAGGGATGTTTATTTAGTTGGGTTTTTTTTTTTTTTTACAAAATCGCTACTAGGGAAGGCATATTTGTTTTGATATTTGTTTTTTTTCGTATAATATTATTTCATCAAAAATTTATATAAAGCAAGGTAAGATACTAAATAACCCATAATAGTGGTAACACTATGAAGTCGAACATGTGCATTGGTAAAAATATGCAAACGTGTTTGCGATTGAATGATTTCATGACTATCATCAACACACTGCAAATATGGTATTTTTCCCAAAAATGCTGATATTTTAATAAATGCCATCACCAAAATGCATATAATACGTACGGTCGTAAATCAATCTCTCCCAGGGTGCATTGCGGTTCCCTCAATTTCAATGAATGTGGAGACCGCTTGAACTCTGGGAGACATTGGTCGTAAATGTTCGCTTCTTTTAAAATGTCCTTTTGTGTACCCGCTTTCAGTACTGTCCGTGTCTCTGATGGTATGCTTCAGTGAGGTAGCACTAGAAAATGGAAATGGATTTCCACTATTGTAAATACACACAAGACGAACATACCACAGCCTCCCACAATATACAGACATTCATACAAATACGTTCATACCAAGGGACCTTAACTGTTCATAGGACGTAAATAAACACAACCAAACAGCCACCCTTTGGGTACCCTTTTTCCCATTTTCCATTGTTTTACAGTAAATTAACGTTAAAACGAGGATTAAGTTTTAATGGTAACACACAGAATTGCTTGTCTATGGAGCAGGTACATAGAATTGGTTCAAACGTATTTCTGTAAACAGGTTAAGCCATTAGAAGTACACATGCACGTAAATAACTTAAACAAAACACTGTGACGTCATTAAGAATTAAACAGTAATCGACATGTTCGTAAAGCAATTAGGCCCTTCCAAACAGGAAAAGTTTATGATCTTCGTAAATTTCGTAAACATCTTATCTTAGGAAGTGTTGGAAACGGCTTCGAAGGGAAGATTTTTTCTGGTCTAATCTAGCCATAAATAGGAGCGACACTTAACAGAAGGTTTACTCACCATTAAAATAGACATGTACCATTTTTTTAAATCCGAAATATTTCATAATTCGATTCAATTACCATCGGTTTATTCATTGGCTTGGCAAAAACAATGACTTATGACAAAGGAAAAATATGTCGAAAGTGAATAAAGATAGGTGATACAAGCTATATGGAAAATGGAAGAGTATGTAATCTTTGCTTCAGTCACGACACCCAATATACTAACAGATAAAAAACACTCAGCCTGCAAATCTAGGTCACGGTGACACCAACCATACAAATCTAGGTCACTGTGACATCAACCATACAAATCTAAGTCACAGTGACAGCGACATTCTAGCGACACCAAATACTCAAAACTAGGTTATTGCGACAACCAGAAATGGAAACTAGATCACAGCGACACCATAGTACAAACCTAGTTCGCCTGACTGATCTAGGTCAAAGGGACAGCCGAACACAAATCTGGGTCTATAATTGATAAATCAAGAAGCGATAGACGTATTGACATGGCAGAAAAAAGTGCAATGAATATGAATATTGATTCATTAAGACAATTGCGTAATGAAAGATTAAAATGCGTAAAATAGCTCCTAGTTTATAGATACGGGAGATATTTGCGCTAAAACTTCATAGCGGTGAAATATGTATGTTTGCGTTGTGTTAACCACAGTAAATTGTTCCTACAAAAAGTTTGTGTATAAACCCACCTCTGACCTGTCGGTGATGTCTACAGAGCTTGTATAACACCGTCACCCCGGGGTAGGTACAGACCAACCCCAGGGCCTAATGATGTGGAATGACGTGCACTGATTGGCTGAGACAGAAGTACGCCAACAATAGAAATACCCCACGCGCGCTGTCAGGAACTCGCTAATCAAAATCACCAATAATCTTGTTACTTTTCAGTTTTTGTGTTTTATTTTCCTCTGCATATTCTTTGATGAAATTAAGGAAGGAGACAGAAAGTTCTGGAGGCCTCGGCTCCTGTTAGTACCTGTAGGTGGCCTCATCTATTGTTAAACTCGAACTGATGAGAGAGGACAACGCGAATGATTCTCGTACTCTCAAAACGCTGCTGGAATCCGTAAATAAACATAACGTCTTTATGATTAAGGCGCGTTTCGTACGAAATATAGATATACGTTAACGCATATAGATGAACATTATATGATTAGAACCAAACTCGAATCTAGGGCCTAAAGGTAACGATAATTTGTGTGAACCTTATCCAGACGGAGACGGACTAATTAACTTGAGTTAAACGGAAAGAAAATATCTGAAAATGTACTTCAGAAATTAAGATTGCTCTAGAAATAGGATTGTAATCGTCTTATTCATTCGCAAAAAGTATTCAAAAATAAGCATTTAACGTATTAAAATTGCTTTCACCAAAAAAGAAATTAAGATTTTTTTTAATTACGTAAAGATCATCTTGAAAATCAGCCATTGGTTGTGACACTCACTGACAAGTTTACGGCGGAACATTATTTCATTACTTAAACCCATATAGATTATGTTTCTCCTTTTTTTTAATGAAATATCAGAGTGGATGATCATGCTTCAAAATATGGTGCCGACCATGCACATTTTACGGATGATTTGAACGGTAAAAATAATAATCCAAATAGGCAGAACTAGAAAACATGTAATGACAAAATATTTTTGAATGCTCAAAACGCACTGTCAGTAAATATATAAGAGGACGCTTGCTCTGTTTTCTTTAAACGCTTGGTTTTGTATACAGTTTTCTTATTGTTTGTATATTTTGATATCTGTGTTACGAGTATAACCATATTTTAGTATCCGTTATGTCTACAAAATATTTCTTTCCGTTTTTTTTTTTTTTTTTTTTTTGCCTTATGACTCTGTTTTCATTAGTCATGTGAAGCTAGCCTTCAAATTGGCTAAAAAAAACTATAAAAGAAGCAGAAACAGCCAACACTACTCAACATTAATCATGACTGAAAGGAGATATGCCTAGTTTTATTGCAAAATCGCAAAGTTTATTACAAAATTATCATTTCCTTTAAAGTAGGTTAATTTGACCTTTGACCCAACGTCATCATGGCACTTCTTAAAGCTAACTTACAGTGTAAATCATGTGTCCATGTTAGAAGGTTATAAAAGTCGATGAATCGGTGAAGACAGAAAAATCTTAACTTTTTATACACCTATTTTTGTTCATAAACGTTGGTAAGTCTTAAAACTATTGTCATGGTAGCGCGTGCTGGCGTGTGACGTTTTAAATGTCATTTATCACCGTATGACCATCACTATTGACGTTAAGTGTATCACAAAACATTAAATACGTCTTTATAAACTCATGTAGACTATAAATAACAACTACTTACTGTCTGTATGTTGAGCACATATCTGTCGCTACATGGCTCCTTGGCGACAAGGGCGGTGTCTGGTCCAAGCGCACCGAATGACCTTCGAACCAAAGCGCATAGTCATGTTGGTATGAACTCCGTGTAAACAATCCCTGTCGAAAATAAAACAGCTTCATTTCCTAAATATGTACAAAGAATCGGTATTGTTAAAACTTTCTGTACACGGATTCATCACGAATGTATTGTAAAAGAAAACAAACAACGCCGAATTAATGAAACATATGACGTCTTGATGTTGCAGACGACACAAATCAAGAACGTTGCAAAATACAAATTAGTAGAAAGCGCATCTTTTTTCCTTCAAACTATTCTGTGTATACATAATCGAACAAACCCGGATATATTCTCTAGTAAACTGTTGCATCATGGTCGTTCTTATTGAAAAGTTGAAGCATGTCATTAGTGCTAAACACAAAAGTAATGACAAGAAATAAAATTCGGAATTTATGGAAACAAATTAACAAAATGTCTATTGAAGAGTGTTAATAATGCAAAGATTGGAAGTCAGGCATTTGAATAAACATGTGTTACTTCGGTCTCACACCTACCGGGTTTTACCCAATTAACGCCATGCTTTGTGATTGTATCGGAATCCCCCTGACCTCATTACTCTCTTAGTTATCACAATGTCATCATTTACCAATTCATCCCTGTAATTTAACAATCGATTCTTTCAGTCTTAGAATTAGAAGAATTCATTATGTGTTTTCAGGAGTGAATAAGGTAAAACACTAATCGTCTCCCATAGAGATTTCAAACACTCGACTGGTATCAATTTGTCCTATAATTAGGACAAACCATTAAAAATTAGTGATGAATGCCTAATGCGATCGGCCATAGGTTCCAGAGACGATAACGACGCATACAAATGGCCTTAATCACAGGAGTATTCGATAAGTATGACACCAACATCTTAACCTCTGACCCATTTCTCACTTCCGGGAACATCTTCTTACCATTTCTCACTTCCGGTACCATTAAACCCCGGGCCCTTTTACCCAAATTTGCTTTCGTTATCAGAACAAATCAAAGATGTATAATATGGTCGAGAAGCGCGTTTCAAAACCAAAACACAACTCTGGTATTTTTGAGGACATTAACCTCATAACGATTTCTTCCTTCAGACGAATTGGGCTGCAGTACGTTATCAAGATATATACCCCTGGGATCAAACAACACAGAGCTGGCGAGATTTGACGAGATATGACGAGATCTGGCATATATCGTATAGCAATTAGTCGTGGAGGACGCGAAACACATCAAATACAAGAACCTCTGATTTTTCCGAAACCATTCCAGTTAACTAAGTTTTATTGGGAAATTTGTTTTAAGTACACGGTGCTTGATGGAACTATGTTTATAGGTTTTCTCATGTGTATACGTTAACATAACAGCTGATGTTGATTGTTTAACGCAATTCAATACGTCGTAAAACCGAAACAGACATTGGCTGAAGCTTGCATTGGCTGAAGCTTGCAATGCCTGCACATTGTCTGTGCATTCACAGTACAATGTATATTGGTATACAAAAATAAGATGCAAGTTCTTTCTTGTCTTAAATACACGATTTATAGCACATGGAGATTTATTTAAACAATTAAAGCTGTATATGGTTGTATATTTATGTATATATCTTCATCGTTTATTTGAATAAAATGTTATATTGTTTAAACTAAAAAAAATAAACGTCCATGTTGAATATTGAACTTGTATTAATGCTATTTCTTGAATTCTTTAATCTGCTCATAATTTTATGTCGAGATCATAATCTTACACTAAGAACTTGATTCACTAATATTGTACAAAGGCTTAACTAATATAGTCTACACATTGTACATAACATGTACATCTTAAGAAATGGAAAAACGCATCGTCTGACAAGCCTCGCTCATTTGTTCTCTGTGTATAATTCACTGCTCGGAGCTCGTGTGTATTCTAATACTGATAATGATAAGTGTAAGAACTTTCAGTCAGGTCTAGCTAGTATATGTAGACGCCTGTTGCAATGTTATGATAAGGTTTAGTGAGATACATATTTGTGTTTCTGTTGTTGCATAGTTAATCCGGAACTCCCCGAGTCTGGTCATTTATTAGTTCGCCCATCGGTTTCAGATAATTGGTACAATTATAGCAAGTGCATATAAAATTCGCGGTTTGAAATATAATACATGCATTTGATATTAATTCGTACATTTGTAGGTTTGTTGAACTGGGAACTGTGTGCAATTCAAATAAACGCCATGGTGCAAATATGTATCGCCTTGCGACAAAGATCATCTGTATAGCCAAATGGATCGTACTTACCAATCTTCGGCACTTTCCGTAGACGAGAAAATACTTCATTTTTCTTTTACGGAGGTTAAGATGTATATACATCCAGGCTGAAATTGGTGAAAACTATTAATCCTTCTATGATATCCGTATCGTCAAAGGTTGATCCCTTAATTAATTTTCCCCTTCTGTTTGAAGTAGAATTGTCGGGAGACCTAATGATAACGAACCTAGTGTGAACTTAGTAACCAACGATGAGGGCAGACGTTTTAAAGAAAAGCCGATCCAAATTTAACCTGTCATGGGTAATTCTTGTTGTTTAAAAAGTATTTCGGTATATAAATGTATTTCTCTTTATCAGCAGGGTGACTGAGGTCGTGTCTAACTCTACAATATAAAACTACATTAGACGAATTCACACCTTTTACATTCCACAATTTGCTTTTATTAAAACAGGGTTTCACAGAAGACGGATGTTTTTTCTCTCGCAGATAAGTTGTACTCGAACGCGCCTTTTAAGTGCGATGAGAATTAGTACATTTTCCCGGGGTTAACGAGTGCACCACACACGCCGTTAATGCATTACGCAACCTTGACGTTTTCGAGTATTTCAAATGTTAAGTGTTTTAAAGGAAAACCATTCTGGATGGATAAAATAGCTAAATAAAAGCTTTCGGGAACAGATATTCGTGTTTCAATAACGTGAAATGTTGATATATACATTTTTTTCATTTTGTCGACAAACGATGGCAACAAAGCTTCCAAATCACCATGATTTATTTAAACTCTTTAGAGTAATGCCTGAAGCAATTTCAATTAATACGATGGGATTTTCAATTGGCATTTGTTGATAAATTACCGTTAACTTCTTATTCATGACAGTTGACATTTATAATGCATGTTTGTCCGCAAACCTTTTTTCCGTTGCGGAACCATAATTTTGGTGGAAGGTGCACTTGAAAAATTGATTCGATGATGTAAAAAGCAAACTTGGGATATTTTTTAGATTTTCGTTATTTTTTTAGTCGAAATCCATGACTTCTACAGTTTATCATCCGATTTACAAAAAGAACGTTAGCTGAAGATATTATCCCTAAATTATGCCCGCATTTAATGGGGCATCCTCGATTACCAGGGGTTAGGGTCACTTACGATCTCTTCACATAGTAAATGATTGTCACACTCGGAAATCGATGGAGTCGTTTTGAAGGATCGGTCCAAATGTGACACAAAACATCAATGGTACAAATCGCTTGCAAATTAAAAATATAAATCCACTATGTGCATGGAGTGACCCCTGGCCCTGCCCGATACATACGTGTAGTTTGTGCATGTTTATGTATTTCTCATATGTCATCTGATACCGAACAAGCAAGCTTGTCATTCTCTCCATACCGTGTTCCGCATTATGAGTGCTGATCCGTGTGTCGTGTTGCTGAACCGTTTCATGCCGTGATCTGTGTGGCGTTTTTGTTAAGAACTACTTTAAAATCCGCCTTTCTTAGAGAGTACGAGTACAATGTAAGTACACAGCTCGCTGATAGTCATACTCGGCATCGTTTCATTTAAGATTTTCCAACTTGAAATGTAGTAAATGATTGTTATATATATATATATAAATAAAGAACAAACAAAAATATCAAAAAACAAAAAAACAAAAAACAAAACAAAATACACAAAAAACCAACAACAACAAAAAACTCAAAAAAGAAACGCATTAATACTTAAATAAATTCTAGAGTCAAACTTCATTTTATGCTCTGACGCTAAAACATGTTCGTGGCTCGTCTTCAAAACAAGAACACGGTAAAATCCTCGCCAGAACATATTTCCCAAGGTAAACGTTATAAACGTGTGCTTTGACAAAGAGTCGACACATCAAAGAGAATAGCCGAGATGTACATCATAATATAAAGTCTATGGAGAGTCGACCATGTATTTATAATACAAATCGATATCATCACCTATATGAATGAAATTTTGAATTGCCTGTTTAGTTATCGAGCTATATATCTAAATACACACAAAATGAAATAGGTATTCGATGGCATGAAGTGATATATAGATGATTGGCACAATATTATAGTAAAATAATATACATTATTAAATTAGCTAGACATTTTGTTGTTGTCAAAAAAATTTTGGCAGTTTATATATGGATTTTTTTAGTCTATAAAATATATTGTAGGGTGATAAGTTACATGTTGTTTTTTGTTTTGTTTTTTGTTGTTGTTTTTTTTTTTTGTCTACGGTTTTGACCGATATTAAAACTAGGTAAGTCACGAAATTATACATGCAGTCAGTTCCATATTCGGCGAGACAAATCATAGAACAGTAGGAAAGATACGAAAGCAATAAATCACTTACATAATTTCTACCGTTACATCTTTAAAAAAATATTTTCCACAGGGAGATGAATCTGTTTCATTTATCTTATAAACAGTCCAGCTTTATAGAGGATATCTTACATGAGTGGCTGTGTGATATAAATTATCAAATAATTTCATTAATTTGATATGCCACGAGCCTTTAGCATTTTGACATATAATATGAGTTCTGAATGAATTGGAAAAATTTTAAAGATGCTCCACCGATGACAATTGGTATTTTTTCACTATCAAAAACAAGAGCAGACGATTTAGTATTTTTCTTCAGTTACAAAAGTTTCTTACTTTACCATTGAAAAGTTTGAGCTTCTAATTTTACTTCAAGTTGAAAATATAAAAAAAATAATGAATTGCATCCCGAAAAAAATCCGTGGCATTATATCCTATATGGAATGAAGTACTGATTGCGCATGCACCAAAGGCAAAATGAATTATCTTATATTAATTTTTGTGATAATTAAACATAAATATACAAGAGTAAACAACAATTATTGTTCTAATGATGAATGACATTTATGCTCTGTCGGCGGTGGAGCATCTTTAAACATATTTTATTGAAAATTATTGAAAATGGATTGAGCACAAGTTGGGCAATTGTCAGTTATTTACAATAAAATCTGTTTATTCAAAGTTTTATCCAGAAACAATCAAAACGATTCCGATTGCGTTTACACTGCAGGATTGACCCATAGTGTTAAAAGAGGGAATCGAACTACAACTTCATTCATCTTCAATAATAATGATAATAAAAATCTGCACTGTCACCTTCTTTTTTTGTGTTACGAATTAAGAATTATTTCCCCTCATAATGACTGATGTTTTGCGAAAACGTAATGTATAATAGCCTTCCCATGGGAGAATAATAAAAACAAAATTAAGACACAAAAAATCATTTCAACCTTGATAAATGAACATCCATGAAAATAAAACAAGTCATATGGGGACGCATTTTTGACACGTTGGTACAACTATGTAGATCATATCGGCTAGTTTATTACTACGATATGTCTAAGTTATTGACAAAAAGACATACGAATAGTACATCCTTGTATATATGATATATTATACACAGCCGGGACGTCCGGTGTCCTTAACTAGCCATGATCAAGGTCAAGGTCATGTAGTTGTTACCTGGGGTGACCCTTCTGCTCTTGGTCACCTTTGTTCGGCCTTAAAACATACTAACCATCGGCTGTACGGCGATGTATCATCATTCGGAGACGTGAAAGTGTCGGAGTATTAGAATGACGGTTATTTACAAATTCCTCAGTTATGGGGTGTTCAGAAGGTTAACAGATCGGCTGTTATACCGGGTTAATAAATCTCTTTAAGGACCTCATCCAAACGCTCGTATTATTTTATTGTGCAACACGTTAAGCGATGAATGTTCCACGTGGTCTTGGGAGAGCTTGATTTACAACTATGAATCACACACGTCATGCTCGAGTTTTACCACAGATGGAATTATCGCCGGAATATGAAACACGATCGCGTTGATATTTTTGTGACATGTTCATGTTTTGATCAAGTCTTTTCAAGGAATTAAGGATGTCTTGGAATAAAACTGCAAACTTAAAAAGACATTCTTCGCTGAAGATATCATATTCATATTACATACTATTGTATATCGTTTCTTTTAAAAACACTTTTCCCGTGTGGGTGGCTTTGAATGTGTAATTACATGTATCTATATATATATTATCATTTTTTTCATATGTAGGTTATCTTTTTACATAGGAGGATTGTATTTAAACAAAATTATATTAAAATCAGAACATAGATCTGTGGTCTCTATTTGGAAATTCCAGAATTGCAATGACTCTTTGAACCGTTTCCTAAGGTCCAAAAAGCTTTTTAAATGTGCACTACCTTTCCGAAACGGATTTTCATTTTTAAAATGGGAATGTTAAACGAAATTGATATTTTTATAGAGTCACAAAAGTTAGCAACTTACCGTTAATACTACAACAACCATCACCTTTAATAATCTAATCTAGATAAATTTAATACTAATTTTCATTACGCGGGTCGTTTTATGTTTCCCGCCGTCGTCCTAATTACCGCGCGTCTCTTGATTATCACTGCACCAGACGACAAAACAGCGACATGAATCTTAATCTGTTATTACAGTTTACGCAGGGAAACCTGCATTTGGTTGATGTTCTAACATCCTCTTAGGCCTTTCATATACATTGTCGTATATTACTATTATTATTAAGATAACTTTTATTTTTATCTCGCAAAGGTAGTGGGCCTTTAAGAAACTTTTATTTCTTTGTTTCGGAAAGGTAGTGGGCCTTTGAATATTTAAAAGCCATTATCAGCAAAACTTAAAACAGTCTTACTAAGTCTCATAAACGTTAATTTAAACTGTCTGATATTATTTCAAACATTTGTTCGGTCTCGTCTGCCGGTGGCCTTATTAAATAATACTTCTTTTTTTCTGGGTTTATCTTGCGTAGTAAATAAATATACGCTCGACGGGGTCGCAGGCCCCACACCTGGTACGGGAGATACAAAATTTAGATGATATGACATTTTTGCCGACATTTTTATGTCCTTCCCTCCGTTTCACCATGATTACGGGCCGTAGTTAGTAACTAAATCCGAAAGCGGATCCGGTAACTTGATTGGCTATCTTGACACTGACAATTACATAACGATTACACATCGTACACGTGAGGTCCTGGGTTACGTCTGTGGACTTGTTAGCTTTTGAGTTATGTCCGTGGTTAAGAGGAAACAGAGGACGGGGTGGGGGAGGTGGGGGGAGGACGAGGGGTAGGGAAAGGGGTGGGGGAGGTGGGGGAGGGGGGCGCTAGAGAGTTAGAGCTACAAGTAGCTTCCCTATAGCACTGTTGCATTGACGCCTTCTTTAACAAAAAGGCAACTGCATATGTCAAATGTATTTAAGTGGTTTTTTCCACTTAGCGCAAAATTGGTTTTGATTGCCACGTTTTCTCATTTGTGTATAGTTCTCTTAACCTTTGCTTGTCATAATGATGTTCTTTGCATGTCAATAAATCGCACCTCGCACAGCCCTTTGTTGTGGCGCAAAGTTGTTCTTTTGCAAAGCGCACTTTCTCGCTTCGCTTGGCGCACTGTGTATATTTGAAAGAGCCATCGTTATTTTTTTTGCTGGACAAATCTTCTCGCTTCATTTGTCGTTGTCCTATACGTCGGCCCTTGCTTGTTGCGCTGTTGCTTTTGTTTGCTTTTCGTACTGTGACACTGCCATTTATCGCATTGTCGCACTTTGCTTGTTTTTGGAAACCAGTGCAGTATTGCAGCATCGCAAAAATAAACGTTCGACCAACATATGTGTGAAATAAATCACGAAAATGGTGGCCGACATAATTCACCAGTACTTTCATGTCAACAGACCACAAGAGTTCAGCTCGGATATTAGGCAGTTATGATCAGTTGTCCTTTGAATAGCCATGGTCAGTCGACACATATTTCGACCATCATATCTAATGGGACATTAGAACTGACCACTATTGCTTGACCGCCGTCCCTATCCCTGGTCATCGTCCTCGTTAACGAGTACGCGACACATCCATGACAATACATGCGTCTGCGGGAATATATCCAGCCTGATGTATTGGTCTATCAATATAAGTATGATCAGTCAGCCGTGACACGTTTATGTCCTCCCCCAAGCGTAACTGTCCTAATTATACAGAAACAATTACTCCAGCAGAGAAATGGCAAGTCACGCACTGAAATATATAACGACTCTCATTTGAATATAGTTACCTCTTTGTATTAAAATCAATGTAATCTAACAGTTTTGTTTTTGAAATTTTTCATCCGTTTTTGTTAGCACGAACAAATGGCCACATCAATTACGAAATTGCACAAAAAAACTTCTTTCATACTTTTTTACTTGTTAAAATTATATTGGGTCCAATGAACCAACTAACTGTAATGCAATATGTGTTTGTGGTTTTTTTGCAAAACCTATCAACCAATGAAAAAGCTTGTTACAACAGAAATGAAATGATGACATGATTGTAATATAATGAAATGGAATGAATTACTGAATTTGAATTGAGATATTGGGACCAGTATGGCGTGACAAGTAATATAAGTAACAGAAATACAGTTTGAATATCATCACTGCAGAATTTAGCAACGTTTGACACGATATAGCCAACACGACTTCCAAGAAATACCAGCTAGATAAGTTTCATGCGTTAAAAAGCACCATGTTGCAAAGAAGTTTCATATCTACATGGTATTTCTACTTAAGAGGACCCGAGACAATATAATCTTATTATAATATAGTGTATGGATAGAGAACAATTTACTTTTGTTACCTACGGCGATATCTCGGTTAATATTGTGATTCTACCAGGTTAGCATAACGTCGTATTCACCTCACCAAAGGTCTATGATTGGTCAATGTCAAAATGTTTTATTATCAATGGTGAATGTGCAGAAAATTCAAATATCTTATTTTAATATTGCATTGAAAATCATGTGTTCCTACAATGTACAAATATTGGGGTGGGGTGTGAGAGGTTTTTTTTGTTGTTGTTGGGTTGTTTTTTTGTTTTTTTTTGGGGGGGGGGGTTACCTGATATTA
Source organism: Argopecten irradians (assembly GCF_041381155.1). Classification (NCBI taxonomy): domain Eukaryota; kingdom Metazoa; phylum Mollusca; class Bivalvia; order Pectinida; family Pectinidae; genus Argopecten; species Argopecten irradians. The sequence goes on from NC_091144.1 coordinate 32,912,748, forward strand.
AGCGGAGCAGGACGTTACAAGAAAAACAACACGCCTATTTTTTCGCAGATGGACACGGTCTATTTTATGTTCAAATAAAACCCATATAAATCACCGTCCTAAAAGAGCTATTTTTTTAATGTGGCGCGTGCCCAGAAACACGATATGGTCATCTGTGACAACTGACCAGCCCGTAAAACGCAAGAATAACAAATTCCGGCCAAATCTTTACAACAACTCCTAAAACCCAACATATCTGTAATGAAACCTGTTTATGGTAACGGCTCGCGGCTAGCGCTAAGATTACTGTCCGGTCGGCATGTCTATCACCGACTGACCAAGGTCTATAACGGGACGCTACCTATCCAACGGTTGTATGGAATCCGACAGGAAAGCTGCTTAAGGTTGTCCGGGAGGGATCGCCGTGTCTGGGTAGTATAACGACCGCCAGGATAGTCCAGAGAAGATATATGTTTCGGATGGCGTCGAAAAATGTCCATGACGAACATTACACCACAAAAAGACAAGTTCATAAAAAATATTTGAAATAAAACCCCCACCTTATCTTCTCATGCAACACAAATTGGAACAATCCTTTTCATAACTAAAATGTTTTCGTCGTTGTTAGGTATTTCCAAAATATTGTGCTATGATTTAATTGATGCCAAATGTTAATGTAATTAAATAAGAACTGGGAAAATGACAATAACATAAAAGAAAACAACGTGATTGGACACGTTTCCAAGAAACCCTACCAATGGCCCTTCGGTACCTTCCGAGAAAATACCTTTTCGAAAACTGCCGGAGATTCCCGATTGCATCTTGATGATGAGAATGCATATGGCGGTTTTTGTGATGGAACTAAGACATGCTGCACTGTTTAACACAAACTTGAAATCAATGCTAGATTTTGGTTACAGAATAAAATTCAAGCTGTGTGTGGGAGTTTTATTTTCCTTTCAAAATAAGATGCAAAAAATATAAGGGTTTATTATCACAAAGCCGGAGGACCGGATAAAAATCACCGACCTACGATCAGAACCTTGCAGCTAATCCAAGTGGTAGTTGAATTGGCGACTCAAACACTTAAAAGTTACAAGTTGAATGTTGAATATTAACTATACAATTGAAGGCACTACAAGAGTGTTGTTTGTATATCATTATTATACACCTTTACAACTTTGTCAACCAAGAAAAATTACCTTTATCTGTCTTGCTTCGCAGAGAAGTCTGTCCGAAATCCTCGCCGTTTCTAGAAACTAAGAATTAATTTCCCTTTCCCTTTCTGCCAGTAGTTAAATGTTTACCTCTCGGTGTAATTTGCGGAAGAAGAAGGTTTCATGTTTATGAACACATACTAATTATATCATTCGACATTTTAACCCCCTTTTGTCGCAATCAAACGACAAGTTTTACTACTTTAGTGGGTTGAGTGGCTCCATCACAAGCGTCTCGGGGAATCGGACTGACATTGACGAATATCAGGGTTAATAAAATGTTTATAAAAAGTCTATGACCAGACATAAAATGGAAATTAAAGAGATTACAATATATTGGTGACAAATACTTGTAGCGATGGAATGATTTATGTATTCATGAAAAACATGAGGGAGGGGGAGAATGGAGTGACTGAATTTAGGGTTCGAACCGGAGATAATCGCGCTCGCTGCATTCGGAACCCCTCGCGCATGTGACGTTGCTACATTTCTTTCTTTCATCGTTCAATTTACTACAGTCTCTCGTTCAATTATGGTTGATATGTTTTATTGTCAAACTATAAGAGCATATCTAACTATGGGAGGGATTGATGAACATGGCGGAGAAAGTCGATGATTACCGAATGTTGACGTAGCTGTTTACGGAATGTGGCGAACGTTTCCGATCGCTGATCACGGATGTCAATGCTAGATATAGTAACACACATGATCCACGATTTTTCTTTGGGAAACCCGTGCCATAAAACAAATAATCAATTTTCCCATTTTTATCCTTGAGCTAGCGGCATCTATACTCGTTAGTTTAATTGCAATGCACCTGTTTTTGTGTATCATCGTTTGAGATCACACAGGGAAACGAACAGGTATAGCGCGTTATCTCGTACAATCTCGCGACCTAATCACACGGGCCGCGGGAGTTTAACTTACATTTAACATGATACCGATTACTTCCCAATAAAATCACTCTTCTTTTACGACCGAATGGTTGATGTCAACATTGCTTTGATGGCGTATAATTAATTACTATTTTTCCACATACCGTGTCTGTTTTGATGTGTTTATAGTTGCTTACGTTGGAGAGAAGGTCGCCAATCTAAATCTGTAACCCAAAGGAGAGAAGGTTGTCAATCTGAATCTGTAACTCAAAGGAGAAAAGGATGTCAATCTAAATCTGTAACCCAAAGGAGAGAAGGTTGTCAATCTGAATCTGTAACCCAAAGGAGAGAAGGTTGTCAATCTGAATCTGTATCCAAAGGAGGGAAGGTTGTCTATCTGAATCTGTGACCCAAAGGAGAGAAGGTTGTCAATCTGAATCTGTAACACAAAGGAGAGAAGGTAGTCAATCTGAATCTGTAACCCAAAGGAGGAAGGTTGTCTATCTGAATCTGTAACTAGAAGGAGAGAAGGTTGTCTATCTGAATCTGTAACTAGAAGGAGAGAAGGTTGTCAATCTGAATCTTGTAACTCAAAGGAGGGAAGGTTGTCAATCTGAATCTGTAACACAAAGGAGAGAAGGTAGTCAATCTGAATCTGTAACCCAAAGGAGAGAAGGTTGCAATCTGAATCTGTAACCCAAAGGAGAGAAGGTTGTCAATCTGAATCTGAACTAGAAGGAGAGAAGGTTGTCAATCTGAATCTGTGACCCAAAGGAGAGAAGGTTGTCAATCTGAATCTGTAACTAAGGAGAGAAGGTTGTCAATCTGAATCTGTAACTAAAGGAGAGAAGGTTGTCAATCTGACTATCTGTAACCCAAAGGAGAGAAGGTTGTCAATCTGAATCTGTAACTAAAGGAGAGAAGGTTGTCAATCTGAATCTGTAACTAGAAGGAGAGAAGGTTGTCAATCTGAATCTGTAACCCAAAGGAGAGAAGGTTGTCAATTGAAATCTGTAACCAAAGGAGAGAAGGTTGTCAATCTGAATCTGTAACTAGAAGGAGAGAAGGTTGTCAATCTGAATCTGTAACCCAAAGGAGAGAAGGTTGTCAATCTGAATCTGTAACCCAAAGGAGAGAAGGTTGTCAATCTGAATCTGTAATCCAAAGGAGAGAAGGTTGTCAATCTGAATCTGTAACCCAAAGGAGAGAAGGTTGTCAATCTGAATCTGTAACCCAAAGGAGAGAAGGTTGACAATCTGAATCTGTAACTCAAAGGAGAGAAGGTTGTCAATCTGAATCTGTAACTAAAGGAGAGAAGGGTGTCAATCTAAATCTGTAACTAGAAGGAGAGAAAAGGTGTCTATCTGAATCTGTAACTCAAAGGAGAGAAGGTTGTCAATCTGAATCTGTAACTAGAAGGAGAGAAGGTTGTCAATCTGAATCTGTAACCAAAGGAGAGAAGGTTGTCAATCTGAATCTGTAACTAGAAGGAGAGAAGGTTGTCAATCTGAATCTGTAACTAGAAGGAGAGAAGGTTGTCTATCTGAATCTGTAACTAGAAGAGAGAGAAGGTTGTCAATCTGAATCTGTAACCAGAAGGAGAGAAGGTTGATCCAATCTGAAATCTGTAACCCAAAGGAGAGAAGGTTTCTATCTGAATCTGACTAAAAGAGAGAAGGTGCAATCTGAATTGTACCCAAAGGAGAAAATTGTCAATCTAAATCTGTAACCCAAAGGAGGAAGGTTGTCAATCTTAATCTGTAACCCAAAGGAGAGAAGGTTGACAATCTGAATCTGTAACCAAAGGAGAAAAAGGTGTCAATCTGAATCTGTGACCCAAAGGAGAGAAGGTTGTCAATCTGAATCTGTAACTCAAAGGAGAGAAGGTTGTCAATCTGAATCTGTAACTAGAAGGAGAGAAGGTTGTCAATCTGAATCTGTTAATCTAATCTGTACAAAGGAGAGAAGGTTGTCAATCTGAATCTGTAACTCAAAGGAGAGAAGTTGTCATCTAATCTGTAAGTTCATCTAATCTAGAAGGAGAAAAGGGTGTCAATCTAATCTGTAACAGAAGGAGAGAAAAGGTTGTCTATCTGAATCTGTAACAAAGGAGAGAAGGCTATCTGTCTATCTGAATCTGTAACAAAGGAGAGAAGGTTGTCATCTAATCTGTAACTAAAGGAGAGAAGGTTGTCAATCTGAATCTGTAACCCAAAGGAGAGAAGGTTGTCAATCTGAAATCTGTAACACAAAGGAGAGAAGGTTGTCAATCTGAATCTGTAACCAAAGGAGAGAAGTGTCAATCTGAATCTGTAACCCAAAGGAGAGAAGGTTGTCAATCTGAATCTGTAACCCAAAGGAGAAGAAGGTTGTCAATCTAAATCTGTAACCCAAAGGAGAGAAGGTTGACAATCTGAATCTGTAACCCAAAGGAGAGAAGGTTGTCTATCTGAATCTGTAACCCAAAGGAGAGAAGGTTGTCAATCTGAATCTGTAACCCAAAGGAGAGAAGGTTGTCAATCTGAATCTGTAACCCAAAGGAGAGAAGGTTGTCAATCTGAATCTGTAACCCAAAGGAGAGAAGGTTGTCAATCTGAATCTGTAACCCAAAGGAGAGAAGGTTGTCAATCTGAATCTGTAACCCAAAAGAGAAAAGGTTGTCAATCTGAATCTGTAACTCAAAGGAAAGGTCTAAACATAAATATTACATATAGCATACATGTAACTTAACCACTCAACAAGTGCGGCACAATTAATTCTTACCCACGTAGAAACGATAATTGTTCATTTTTCCCCATAGGACGTTATTAGTTACACCTCATGGGGAGTGAGATGTAATATTCAATTTTTAAAAATTTTCGTCAGACTTAAAGCAATCTTAAAATGTACTTGAACAGGTACGATTCAAATCAATGTTTATACAAATGAAATATAACTAAATGAAATAAATAAATAAATAAATATGAACAAACAAATGAATAAATACACAAATAAACAATCCTTTCCATATTGAACAGTAATTTGCCTCAGCTTCATTCTCGCAGAAGTCCCGATATGGCGAGATATCTGATTTATTAACAATGTGAAATGGATAATATATGGCGTCGTTTGTATTCATTGTACTTAGGCGAGATAATATAATGGGACAAATCATATCTTGAAATCTTTCCCTTAAGAGTTCAGGATTTCCATAATTTCCAAAGGGAATATCCAAATGGATAGTACATTATATACATTAGGAAAGTATACGAATAAAAAGGATAATTTCATTGCTAGAAGAACGGTAATGTTGTCTGGAATACATTAGTCAACATTATTGAAAATTTGTGTTTATTTTGTCAAAGCAGCTAATGCTGTATCATATTTTGCCGTTATCCAATGCAGAATAATCATCTAACAAATGATAATAAAATTCCTTAGTATATTTTCACATTTCACGTGCTTTGCATCTGTTGTTGCTGTTTTTTTTTCTTTTTTTATTTGTTCATTTTTTTTGGGGGGGGGGGTTGAAGGGGCGTTATTTTCTCCAATACTCTCCCTAGTTTTAAGTGTAGGTTAAATTTCTTCATGGTTACGTCACTTCCTTGTGTACTTCTTTGTTCTCTCGGAATTTTACAGCAGTCACGTGACATTGCTGAAACGTAATTAAAATGAACGTGCGTGTTACTTTAATATTGAGCGCCAAACTTTCCTAATTAGGCCATAGTGCAAATTTTATCGGCGGGCATTGTTCTTAATGAAGTGTAAACAGTCATAACTTATAACGATGTCTTGTTAACCTTTTCTAAAATTCGAAATTCCGATATTAAAAACACCTAATTAAATTCAAAATCATTTTAAGATGTTACGCGAGATCACGCGGACAGCGGAAGATTTCGTTAGTTACTGGTTTCATGACGAGCACATATTACGGAAAATAGCCCACGTGGGATCGTCAAACACAGAACAGAAAAAAAATCTGGATTAAGTATTATACTTTTTAAATAATGGCACATAAAACTGTTTAAGACGCGTTAAGTTTTTGATACCTGACATGTGACAATTGTTTCACGGAAAAGTGCGCTTGTCACGAAATCAACATGGGGGACGACGAACGAGTAAGTCGGCGGCGGATTGATACACTGTAAATTGTACATGCACCTTTTAGATACAAATTGGAAATGTCGGTCTTAAAACGTTTGACACATTTCATAAAATATCGGTAAGCACTTGTTATCTTTAGGAACCCTCTAAAAAGAGTTTTAAAAACCTGTCTGAGAAATATTTTTTTACTTAGGTAAGAACATGGGAGATATAGACGGTATACAATTTAGTGCTTTGGTGTTTATTCGGTATGATCAAGCATTACATAAATTACATTTTACTTCGCCCTCGGGAAATATGCCGTATATGCGTATTACTCAGTAAAATAAAATAGACGTTAATTGTGAAACCTTTTCTCTATGAGAATCATTTTCCGTGATTTATTGCATATTCTATTTCACTTCAATTAATTTGTTCTTGCAAAAACTGGGATTAAAAATATCTTCTTCGTTGTAGACGTCGTCCATCTCCTTCTCATCATCATCATCAGCAGCATCAGCATCATCATCATCATTTTATCATCGTCATCATCATAATCGGCTCTCTCCTCGTTTTTCTCCTCTTCCATTCGCTCATTTCCCTCTTTGTCGTCTTTATTGCTCCTCGTCCTCTCTAGGGACTGTGCTTAAAGAAGAGATGTCTCCATCTCTGTATTCCATGCACTACTTCATGTGGCGGTAGAAAACACAAAAATCATATGAGTTACACAAAAAAGTAGTTCGGATTCTTTGGCAAAATTGTGATACGCTTCAGTACATTGATCAACTTCCGGTGGCATAATGGCTGACTTTCATGGAACGACTTGCCCACATTCAAAGAGGAATATGACATACTTGATGCACAGTGTCATAATTTCCCGTACTCATCTATATATATATCTTCGTCAACATAAGAGTACAGCCTCGTTTTCAGCATTCCTAAGCAACCAGACGACGGGGGTTATCTAAACTATGTTGAGGATGCCTAAAATATCCGGATGGGTTTTAATCAGAGATAGGAATATTACAGAATTTGTGTTCTTGTAGGAATGCGTCATACGTTACGTATGTGTACGTCATAGGAGCTGTTATAACGAGAAATGTAGATAATTAAAGAAAACCGAGCCAGGATAAGCCAACTGATAAAACAGATTTAAAAAAAAAAAAGAGTTTCATTCTTTGCCTTTATCTCACAAACGAATACAGATGAAACCTATCAATAGGTGAAGTCACGTGGGTCGCAAACCTTGGAGCTATGCAAATATTTGAAATGCTGACTATTTATGTATCGACCTCGATTCCATTCAACGGTAATTTATAGCCTTCACTGCAGAAAAAATTTAAAAGTGAATAAAAAAACGTGAGTGTTATTTTTCAGGTTTATGCGTTCCGCGTTTGAGGATTGAAGGCTGTGTACTTATGTAATATTAAGTACATTTCCTTCCTCATAAATTCCCCTGCCATGTTCCAAAGTCTATATCTCTGACACTCCTCGCAGCTCGCTAGACGTTTTGCCATAAAATTGGGAATTTTCTCCATAAATCCGTGGATTGTGAGTGAAGGAGTGTTCGTTATCCGGATGACACGTTGTTCACCGTGACATGATTTGTTTTTAGTTTGCACTACATAAAGAAAACCTGTCGCTCCGTATCATTATCACACACCCATTCAGATCAGCGATCCGCATACCTCATTACACAGCCAAGTAGATCAGCGATCCGCATACATCACAACTCTGCAGCAGATATAATGAAAAAGAGGAATAACATGAATATTCATGTCAATATTTGAGCCTTATTATATCAACAATGTCTATAAAAAGTGACGTTGCAATGAAAAGAGGTTAGATAATGATATACATTGCAGCTTTGATCAACATTGCTTGAAGAGGCTTAATGGGGGAAGAACAGTAAAATAGACTTATCTCTCAAACCAACACCATTGCATCTGTTGCCCCAACCTCACCATTTGCCCTCTTCGTCTATCTAATCATCGTCGGTCTTCGTCATCCTCCTCATCTTGTTATTTGTCCTCCTCCACGTTCTCATCGCCCTCCTTCTCATCATCATGATCATCTCTCTTCATCCTCCTCCGCTGTCTCCTCTACAGCCAACGCCCCTCCCTGTACAAACACAAAACTTATCTATTTTTTCGGTCTAAAACATTAGAGGAATGCTATTTAATCCCCATATGATTCAATTTTGCTCGTAACGATTAACTGACTTAAAGATTTATTTTATCAGTCCGTAAAAGAAATACTTTCGTCGACGTTTGTAACGTCGCTACTGATTGGCTGAGATAACGGCGTAATAATATCATAAAAAAGAGTCCCAATATGAATTTTGAATTTTAAAGAGATAACTTTAAATAAAATGAATTATAAGGATTACTTTGCATACATTCTCTATGACATGAAGATATATAAAACAAAAATCTGAGTCTACACACATCATAAACCGCTCCTCGGTTTATTTAGAGTACACCCATATTTTTGAGTTAAAGTATTATATCTTCATAACATGACAAATCTATTCAAGTTGATCCTTAAGAGATAAACTTATCATTATGTATATTCAGTTTATAACATGTGTAGTGTAAATTAATCACGTGGTCATCATTGCATGATTTGATTGGTCGAATCTCTGCGACCATCTTAAAAGTTAAAGCGCACATTGTCAGGCTATACAAAATGTAGGCCTAATTAGTTTTGTAATAAATATAGTTATTATCTACTAATTTTATAAGCTTGTTGCTTTAAAGTCGATAAAATGTTATTTTTTCTTGTGATATCTCAAAGATGAAATATTTTCTCAAGTTGTTATTTTTTGCGCACGGACTTGTGTGATATTTTACTTCAGGCCACATATCCTTGCGCACAACAGGAAAAGAGATACATTTAATTTCAACATAGAAATAATTGTGTTGTGTTTCATTTCACTCATGTTTGTTATTTTTCAAAACAAATAATCACGTACACAACATATATACAATACAACTTATTTTGCAAACCTTTATTTTTTGCGTCGAACCCTCCTTTTGACCTTCGCATATTTAACAATAACGGTTACAGAGAAATGTCAGGTTTGTTTGCTGAAGGGCGCTGTAATTGTAAGATACATTACGCGACCAATATAAACACCGACTCTTCCGCATCGTACGTTGATGAAACCCAACACCAATGAAGTAACGACGATCTATAATAATAGGGGTAATTGTCCAATTTTAGTGAATTACATCACAGAGAAAAAAAACGCTTCTCGAGTTTCCGGAGGAATGACGGAAGTGATACAGACTGCCTCGATGTTGACACAAATACCGCCATGATGGAATTTTGAATACGCACTTGATTTTTTTTCGGTGAAAATGACGGATAAATACTGTTTTGATTATGAAAGCAGGGGCATTGACATAGCACCATTATGCTCTTTCTTGATCATTCTTATCCTATTTGTCCGAGATTCGTAATAGACTTTGCGTATACATAAATGTATATCAGACAAACTCAGTCATTTGGTCAATAGTGACTTAAAAAGCCAAACTCTTTTTTTTTTACCAAAAGTTGACAATTAGTTTAGCAGACAGGTAATCAAATGAAATGATTAGTGTGACAGTGACTGTTAAATCTACACATCAAAACATCATTATTGTATTTTTACATGTATATCAGAATGTATATCAATTCTACAATTCGGTACAGAACGCGGTACGTAGAAAGGTTTATGCGAAGAAAATGTTCTCCATGGCTGCGTGGGCTAAGTGTCCGATATTCCACCAATACCCCTTGACCGCTGGGTCTCGACGACTGCGTGGTCAAGGTGTTTGACCTTTATAATAGCATTACCGTTGTTAGGACTCGAGTTTGAAACACACGTGGAACGATTATCATTTATTGTCTTCGGGAGACTGACTTTACTCCTATAGGAAAACAAGGCGATTCATGATAAGGATCACAGGAAAAACAAAATTTGTCGTGAGAGTTTATTTCAATCTCAACCAAAAATGTCATTTGTTGCACTTAGTTTGTACGCGGGGACCGCAATGAACCCTGGGATATATTGCGCACGTTCGCTTGCTGCACGGTTTACCTTAGGCCCCACGCATTGTCACAGACGTTTCTTCGACGTTCTTTGATTCATTAAGTATTACATTGTCGTCGAATGTTCCTTGATTATATTATTAGGCAAAACATTCTCTGTCGGTATTTTCGTCTTTTGTTTATTTGTCGCTCATTGCGCATGTTTAATTCAACTCTTGTTGGCTCATTGCGCATGTTTAATTCAACTCTTGTTGGCTGCGCTTGTTTCGCTAGACGTAATCTACTTGTGATCAAGCTTCTCCGTGAACGCGACTATAGCATTCCCATATTTCGGCGCTCTGTGTTTTGTCATCCTCGGACTGTTGTGTTTTTGTTCTATTTGTATATTTTGACATTAATCTGTGATTATCGTAATACTGGTCCAATCAACAGAGAAAATGCTGATGCAGCAGTGTGCAGATGTTGCTAATAAACGCTGTCTCTAAAAAACACATACGCAATAAACTTTTTTTCATTACTTTGGGTGCTCTAGATCAATAGTTCTCGAAGTTCAAATTTTCCATTTTGACTCTATGTTTATTGTATAGCATTCCTAATTCATTCCATTTATTTTTTTCTATTTTTTTTTAATAAAAAAAGTTCGCTTTATTTCGTATCAAAGTCCCAGTTCAATGTTTTCATTTACTTTTTATTGCAAACTTGCAAACATTAGATTCAGGTAAGAAACTAGATTGGAAAATACGAAACCATTTCATGCAAAATACAGCTTTCAGCGTTATTGTTTTACCAATTAGATTATTTATACGATAAACAATTATAAAAAGGGAAAGACAGACAAATAATGAAATGGCTTCATTGCAACGCGTTCCTGTGTTGCATATAAATAAAAATTACGTTTCTTTATAAGTACTTACTTTCTAACGTTTTACATATCTTATAAGTTTCATTTCTTGAAGACATAAGCTGTGCTGCCGGTTCCCCCAGAGAACTGTTTTTGCTTATAGCGCTAGCAAGGTACGTGTATCTATTAATACATTACATTGAGTAGCTTTTTCCGATACTTAAAAAAGGCCACAAAATTACTTTTTGTCGTCTCAAGAAGATATAAGAGGTTTTCCCTAGATAACAAATTAGAAAACGCGTTTTAATCAAGAAAATTGAAATTCAAAGTCGAACCCGCATACTTCATAAAATTCGTTTAAAAATACGGAACGAAATTCTTTAAAAAATACGGAACGAAAGTAATACAAAAGTCATTTGTCAATACATGGTAAGTGTACAAGTGTAAGGTGCGGCCTTTTGCGCCCTGATCAATTGCCGACACTTTTTCCGTTCCGTAATTTCATTTAACTGGTGTAGTTGATCACTACGGTTGATTTATGTATATATATGTCTATTATCTAATTAAAGCGGTTGAGTACAGTATGATGCGCCCTAACATGTATGCAATGTTCAAGTCTTACTCTCAGAGCCTGAGAGGCTTTCAATTCTCAATAACATTTTTTTCATTTTTTTTACAAGCGTCTGTTTGAACACGTCGTATATTTAACGTTAATCGGTTTAAAAGTTTCTGTTTCTACCGCTGCCGGCTGCACGTTCTTTAAATCTATTTTTCGAGCGTTCTGACGTCTATTGTTCATTGTCCTACGGAGTATTTTATCAACCCAAATTAATTAACGGTGATTAATTGCAGTTTAAGCAGCCCTATGCAGACGTGACTTTTCTCTAGGCGGAAAGGTAATACAACAGAGAATTCGAACGCAACCGGATCTGGATGGAATGAAGAATTCGAAACAATGGATGAAAACTGGTGACTAGCTCTGACTATATCTAACATTGTGAAAAACCGGATTTTATTTACATTACTGAAAAAAATATTGTTTTGTTAAAATTTCCGTAAGTGTCTCTGAAGTATTTAGCAACGACTTGAATGTTAGAAAGGAGATATATTTGGACATATACAGTTCGTATGTATATTGTATATCAATCCTCCATATATATTTAATTTCGTAATGAAACCTCATAAAATATCTCATTAAAATAACAAGACAAACTTAAATTGATTAACACCATGAGATGATCTGACCCCAATGGGCAAGAACAGATGAGAGTTTCAAGAGTTTCAAAACCAAGCATCCTGCTTTCTTCATTTTCCATCCCACTATCTCTCTTAGAATCTATCTATTTTTTTCTTTGTTGTGTATCTAGTTTTCCTGTAGTTACCACAGTGTCCTTAATTTCTTTATTCACATTGTATCATTTTCAATTATTTCTCAATGTCACTTCTTTTCTTTCTTATCATTTGTTTCGGTAGCCGATTTGAACGCGTGTTCAACATTTTACCACTATCTTTACACTTCCGTTCCGAGTAAGAGAATCAGTGAGTGAAGTGCAAATCACAATGTACTTGCCGTTAGTCGATGATTTTCAATCAGGAACTCCTGCGGCCTTTTTTCAATCCTAAAAATCCGAGGAATGTATTTGTCCTGTATCTCTACTGCGGGATAATTGCTGAAATATAAAAGGAAGAGTTTCGGTGACATGTTTCGGTGAAAATTCAAGTATACATGTATATTTCTTTACTCTAACGGCAAAACAAAAAATAAATCAAGCACTCCATGTCTGTGAGAGCTATGACAAATAGCTGATTGTCCGAAATTTGATACCTGTGGTTTTGAACATGATACCTAAACTGGACGACTTACGAGTACTAGGCGGCGACTCTATTTATTATATTGCCATGGTGGTGATTGTGTCATGGCTGACGTCTCCACAGTAACTTGTTCCCTCTGATAGACGATCGCGATAAGCGACCAAAAACACGAGTCGCGGAGCTGTACAACATGACGACATAGTTTAGACAAACTGTATTTTCGAGATATCCAGACCTATCTAAAACTGATAATGTTCTTATTTTTGTCGTACTCAGAAAAATATCCTTGACATGGAAATATTCTAATCCCTCCGTCACTCTTACCCCGTCTCTTTCTCTCTTTGACTATCACTGTCTTCATTACTTTCTCTTTCTTACAATCTCTCACTCTATAGTAGACCAAGAGCGACACAAACATGATTTAACAGTATTATTGTGTTTTGACAAACTCAACACAAATGTATCACAGTTGTATGTTAAGTTGGCCATTTTCATATTGTTGGTAAATGGTTTTAATTTGTGTTGGATATGCTCCATATAAGTTTAGTAACATAAAACTTATCTTTTGTATTAATAAAAGTTATTTGAACCTAAACCGAAATCAACCTTTTTTCGAGTGATCCAAACTTGTCTGAAAATGATAATGTACTTATTTTGTTGTATTATACTGAGAAATATCTTCTTAATACGAAAAGATTCAAGTACACTGGAGCTGTAGAATAGCAAAATTAAATCGTCATGCAAAAAACATGAGAAAAGTTTTCATTAGTTACCAGACACTCTTGACTTGTAGATCCCGGATGAACATTTGAGATATCACGTGTCTTTGTCATTAGTTCCCGGATGTTTAAGTTGGTTGATTGGTTGGTTTTAACGTCATATTAACAGCCAAGGTCATTTAAGGTCAGCCACCTTTGGGGATGGTTCGGAGAGATGTAATAGGCTTGTAATCGTGGAACTCTTGCCCTTTTGATAATACTATCCTACTGAAGCTTGTAGCTATTTTGGGAGACTGCGGTATAGTAGATACCAAACAAACACACGTGTGGGTGTATTTGGGGAGGCTGTGGAAAAGTGGAACTCCTCATCTTTTAGTGTTATATTACTGAAATATGTTGCCGAAGAAACCCAACAACCACTCGTGTGGTCATACAGTTTGGATTTATTTTGGAAGGCAGCGGTAAAGTGGAACTTTTGCCATTTTTAAAGTGCTATCTTACTTAAACATGTCGCCGAAGACACCAAAGAAACACATGCGTGAATTTATTTTGGGAGGCTTCGTTAGGGGATTCAAAGCGTTATCAAACCGAACATCAGAAAGAAAATTCAAGTTTAAAAAGTTTGTTTGTTCAATACTGATCAAAACGTGGATTTTTCTCTCTATGAAGAAGTTTTTATGAAGTTAAAAGCCAATAGTCCTGTTCTTTTGGGATATAAAAGCTCGGTGATAAATAGCGATCATGGAGATCATGATGACAGTAGCCACTTGTTGAATGTTTTCTAGATAAGATTTTGACATCAAATTGTGTGATTTAAAGATTGACAAAGACGAAAATCACTTTAGAATGCTTATATATCAGATTATCACAGAGATACCCCTTCCGAACGCCCTCTAGTGGCGTTTAAATGTCATAACGTCTGATAACTGTAGGGTTTTTCGTCCTTGGGAATGTTCCGATTCCTTTATAACATTCCTTGTAAATACAAACTTGGAAATAACTTCCCTAAATATTAGTCTATAAATTTCCATACCAAGACATGACAAAACTTATGATATTCATAGCAATTACTCTCAAAATACAGTTTGAGTAATTAGGGATGACGTCATCGTTTCCTGATAACCATGTCACAACATTTGAATTAAGCAGGAACCTGTTTTAGACATCTTTACTTTAGAGAGTATTAGAGATGAAGCGATATGGCTCTCCTCTTATCGTAGCGGTCAGGTCTTTGACATATTGATTATATTTATTACACTGTGGAGTATACAGATCAACATTAGCAGTCATTGGCTGAAATATGAGTATGTCTGATACTTGTACGAGATTTAGCGAGATTTACAGATCTCGTGTCTGGCGCACGCGACCTTGATCCAATCTTTGAGGCTCGGGTCGGAGAAGGAGTGTTAGAAAAACAATGCAATTCCCGCGAGACTTGGTATCTCCGCGATCACCCTGACAGTTTAAGTCAGATATTTACAGAAACTGGAAGCAACAAGAAACAATTTGTTGTCTGCTCTGTCCACTCGGAAGGTTAAAGTGTCCGGGGGGCAGGGACTTGACTTCATCCGTCTGTCTAGTTTTCAACACGCTCCGACACATGTCGCACTCACTGCGCCATCTATCGGCGATAATGATGTCACAATGACGTCATAAGATCGTGTAATTATTCGCAATGAAGCTTTGAGAAGGGCAATTCTCAAACATTTCTTAAGCTACATTGTATTTACCACGTATATATATTGTCATTTATTAAATGTAGTAGAAAGACACACGCAAGGTTATCAAAACTCCCGTGACGGACTCCATAATCCGTGAGGCCTTGGAGTAAGACTTGGCAGTTCCATTAAATTGGGGTTACTAAGAATGGCCTTTCAACGCCTCCATTGGACATGTCGGGAGAAAATTGTCGAGACGAGATGCAGACCAGTAAATAAATGACACTAGTCAACTAAAATCAACATCCTGCTTTTTTGTCAGATTTTATTTTTTTACATTTTACTGCATACGCAAGAAATCTGCTTAGTGACGCTAAAGGGACATAACCCATGACAGAACGTTTATTAATTTGTCGTTTATCGTTGGTATAATACATGTGCTCTCGACAATATAGTTCGTCTGAATGCGTAATGCGCTATATTTGTGGTTATCTGCGATATAGGGCTTAATCATAGAACGGACGACAATAAAAGAGAAGTTATTACGGGAACAAGTAATCCAGGGGGCCACAAACTATCTCGTTAATGAATTACGCGAGAGATGAACAGACAGACGGAAGTGATGGAGAATGCCAATGCCTCGTTCTGATTGATGCCAGTGTCTATTTGGATTAGCCTATTTGTATTTATTAGCTTAATAATTTCACATAATAAAGGTACGCTCACCTTCTATTACGCATGACCGAATATATTTCACGGCTGGTCAGAAAAAATATACATCTCAAGATTTATCCCTACTTTGGAGAATGTACAGCCGGATTTACCAGGCCTGGTTGGACTTAATTTTAGTAAGCGCCAAGCGCCATGTTAGCTTTTACGACATCGGTTATTTAGTTAATACATTGCAGTTTGTGTAGAATGATTTATTATAACAAAATGTCCGTTTCATCATAGACAATACAAGTAGAAAGCATTGTTATACAATGTTATGACAGACGTCTAGTCACTGAGAATGTAAGGCCATCAATTTCTATCTTATTCCAAGACGCCGGCCTAACCCCGATGGACGGACGCGGCGCGAGAAGAGCTTTGGTTATTGCGAGATGACGAGGTATGGGGAACAATCGTATTAAATAAACAAGACAAATTAGATTGGAGTAATAACTCAGGACTGTGTGCTTGTTAATGGCTGGTTGTCCAGGATGATGACAGTGTAAGGGAGCACAGGGGCATGAAAACTGACGTGAAAATAAACTGTTTGTAGTATTAGAGAGAATGAATAGCACAGGGACACGGGAAATGATTTTATTATTGCTGCTGTTGTTGTTTTTATTGTTGATTTTTCTTCTTCTTCTTTACTTCTCACTACTTCTTCTTTATGCCTGTATCAAAATAGTGTCTTTAAATTGAAAACAAAGGAAAAAACGAAGAATGATACGTCAGTTATAGATATCACTATTATCATAAGAATTTTTAACTATCGAATAACTGCTTCATGTTTTATGAATTCTGCAAACTATATATGTCAGTATACATATTTACGATGTCTGGTGTTTATTTCAGGCAATATGTAAGACAGTCGTGGCTAATTAGTGAGGCTACATGTACATCATGTAGGCGGATGTGACGTATTTACATTCTCTGAAGCAGCTCCGCAATAAATGTTTCCCCGGGACACGAACACTGGCGATAGATCTCTAAGATACACCACGTATCATATCAACCACATAAAGTAATGGTTGCAATTAATTCATTTTTATTGTCTGAAAAATCCATCCAACGTCTAGTATTTTACTAAACGTAATAAAAGATAAGATTTAATTACAGTTTTCATTGAAGTATGGTGAGAGAGCGGGGTGGCGGTGAGAATATTAATCGGGTGTAATTCCGCTACATTTATTGGGCAATAGTTTCTCCGCGGATGCTCCGTAAAGCCGCTGTGATTGTCGACCATCCCGTCACTGATCCGTGTTAGCTGTCATGTCTGTCAGCCATTAATGCCATCCGCCATTTGCTTTCATTCCCGCCTCTCCGCGGACAATTACATTCAGTGCTGCGGTTCCCACGCATGCAGCACAAGCCTGCTCATCTCACTTCCGGTGAGCAGCAAGACCTCGACAGTGATACTCCGGAAGTGTTTCTATCGAGAGACCGGAAGTAGAAGCTGAGTTTTCTGAGAATGTTATACACACCGGAGATGATTTTTAACGTATATCACAGTGATCCGTAAATATCTGTTATTAGAAACAACATATGGTTATCTAGAATTATCTATTATACTTTGTGGCCGTGATATCTTAATGAAAATATGTAAAACATAATTCATAAGTATTGCATAAATGTTCTATAAATAATAAATCATAAAATATGCATACAAAAGGGTACACATACGTGTATTTAAAATATTGATTTTAAAGTGATTGTGTTATAACAGAGGAAAACACAAGGTCTAATCTCGGAATGTGTAATCAAAATACTTCTATTCAAGCTAACTTATTTACATACGGGTTCTTATAAGTGAACGTGACTCGTATCAGTCGTGTGTATGATGAATTTTGATAGGGCGCCAGAACGAGGCTAGAGAAGACCTGGGAAAGTACGGGAAGGGTTATCAAATCCCTCCAGTGGCCCTCCAAGCGTCTTTGTCCTCGTTATAAAGTGATTAATTTTACTAAAGGTAGTAGCAATGTTGTACGTATTATCTAACACTATATCCCGAACCACCTTGGTTAAGATTCAAATGTAATTACCACGTGCCCCGGGTTGCTACGGTTACCGATTCAAATGACGCGGAACTGTACACAAACCTTTATCTGTATATTATGGTTATGTAAAGTACACGTGCTATTTTTATATTATTGACATGTTTTTGAACGAGAAATAAACCTTAGGATCATTTTATCAGGCGGGGCTTAGGGAAGATATGAAGCTTGTTTAAAATGAATATAAATAATACGATGTAGGCAGCTGTAGATATTTCTGCCCACCTGGCGAATATTTAACGTCTTATCTGAGATATAGTGTTCCAATACAATATTAGTACCAAATGACTCAGCGGCCTTGCGTAACGCAAGCGAGCAGCGTTCGCAATTATGATAAAGAAGATTGATATCAATTATCTTCATGGAAGCTTTAACTTGCATAAATATTAATTAGGAATTCTGTAATTTGCTTTTATGTGAACACCCCGATTAAAAAGAATGAGACCTTTGGTTTCATACTTTTTATTTTATCGTGTATGTCGCTATCTTGCCATTGTAAATGTAAATATAGATGTACAGTTATTTTTGTATATTGCATTCATATTTCAATTCCATGTAATGTTATGAAATATGTTTCTAATTCTATTAAGTCACATTTATTAATAATATAAAGAAAGCGTCATTTTGTATTCTGATTTATTTTATCTTGTTCTTTTTGCAATATATGTACAATTATAAATAATTGCTACGAACACCAATCCTCTTTTCATTCATACAAAAATGTTCCTAACATTGGGTAGAAAAGGGGTGGTGTTGTTATCATGCACTTGAATGCATGCCACTGGAAGCATTTACTGTAACATAAAAATTAAACTTTTTTTTGTGAAAACTCTTTTTGACGCTTCCCGATTGGTAAAAGTGCTTTCCTCTCATTAACTTTGAAGGTTCCCTTCTGTCCGCCATGATGTATAAATCGTATATATGTATTTTATACACGGCAGATACGTGCTAACAGAACAGGTGTGTTGTTTTCAGACTGATGCTTTACAAGGTTTATATTTAATAAATTGTCCCTTTATCATCACCAACTTTGTAAGAAAACCGCGCCCGTCTCCCCTTCCGTTGTTAGACTGTAGCTGATTTAACGTCACTTCCGACGGTGCAAAGATTCACCTGGCGGTAGACTTGGCCAATCGAATATGACATAACATTTTGTAACATGTATCACATTTTTGATTGGCTAAGTCTAAACTTCAGATTGTTTTAGACTTACTGTACTGTTTCGTGATCTTAGATCGTTGTTTGTTTTCTTAGAAAATCGAGACATTCAATCACGGAAATATAATTACATGACGTCACATCTGCGCACATAAACAGATAATTAATTAACTGCAATAACAAAGAAAACACAAAGGAATGCTAACGTACATGTCCGCGTAACAAGGCGACTGTGCCAAAGGGATCTGAGAATTAGTTACAGATTATATAATCATGGACCCACCATAGACCATTTTTAGACGTTTTAGTGGACAAGATCACAATTTATAAAAATGATACTCTACACTACATAGTACTCTAGAGAAATGTAATTTTTAGCCGCTAAAGCTAGGTGGGATACTAGAACGAATATACGTACCCGGCCTACGATACCTTTCGGCCAGATGACACCATTTTCTGTCTAAAAGTCTTTTGAGCCACAATATTGCAGCTAGGTGGGATACAAGTTTTGTCTCGGAGAGCTTTCCATCCTTACGTATAAAGTACTAAATAGAAAATTATTTTTACCAAATTTTTAGCTAGACCTCTAAAACGTCTAAAAATGGCCTATGGACACTGTGGTGGGTCCATAATTATATAAACTGTACCGAAGTCTCAGATCCCTGTGTGCGGAAGAGAAAGGCATGGCCAGTACCGGCGTTTATTAAAGTTAGATTGTGATGGTTGTGTTGACAGAGAAACTTCACATCTGTTTAAGTAAAGTTTATATAGACAAATGTTGATATTAGTAAGCTGTTCAACAGATATGGCGATACAGGCGCCATCTGGCGGTACGATAAAAAGTGAACGAACCTTAACTTATAATCAGTAAGATTAACGTCATGTACACACCGGTGATGGATCTTGTCTGTAAAAAATGTCGCCATCCGTCTTTTGGAAAAGATTATTTCTCCTGAGCTGAAATCTCCATTTTCCACCTCACACAAATTTATATGTCTGTTCTTGTACGTTCGTTAGAGACTGCAACTAGCATTGGAACATATTTAGCAGTTTATCATTGACCATATATCTCATTGTTCAATGCCTTTACAGGTATTAATCAGTTGCTAAGTTCGGATATTTTTCTCCTAGAACTCCGACATCCCTTCAACTCTGGTATGCCTCTGGATAGCCATAGCGATATGGAAGTTTAAAATTAGCGGACAAGAAAACTGTAAACAAAAGTTAATATTCGTTATTTAAACATTTTCATTCTGTTTGTGGTTCAAATGGAACCACGAATAGTAAATTTGAAATATTGAACTAAATTGACAGTGGATAACTCTATTACCATGGGTCCATAGGGTAACCATGAAAATGTCTGCCCTTGGAACAAATTGGAGACTCGAAACTAACAAAAGAAAAACACCTCGAATATTTTATGTTATACAGCAACTCTGAAGAAGCAGCCTGTTATTTGCATCATATTATGGACATGGTAATATTCATCCTTCTTTAGAGTAAAACTTCGCCTTATTCACACATACCGTATTCGACCCAATAAGCGCCCATGTCGGTTACAAAACTGGAATATGAAAGGGTGCTTAAAAGTATCAGATTTGGGCTAATCATTAAGTCGTTAATCAAATTACAAAATAAATTAAGCAGCAAAAACCTTCACAACTTTCATAGTTTCAGTTTGTCTTAGTCAACATAAAGTACAATTGAGGCCTCAAAAACGGGAGAAGTGTTAATAGGGACGGGTTGCTTATTGGGTCGAATACGGCACTGATTTGTAAGCAACGCCAGCAGGTTTCAGTGAAGTTGCCACTTTGAACTGTAATGGACGCCACATTAGACTTGCTCTGGTACATTTGTGTTTCTAGCCATATAAGAAACGACCCCCATCTCATTGAGCCTAGATCTGATAACCAACAACCTTTTGATCGCCATGGATACGTTACGTTTGTAGATTTTGCATGATAGTTCATTCCTGACATTACTCAGAAATACGTTGTAAATTCCTATAGCGCTTAATACCCTTGTATTATATATGTTATATTTCTTTCATATACCATAGTTTACATGGAAATATTGCGTAAAAACGCAATATTTATTTTCGCGACGTCCGCTCAGTTACTGTAACATTATGCTTACGCTTATCAAAATGCTAAGATTCCTTTATTTTCTTTTTCACAGGAAGCGGAAAGAATAATAATGTTAATCGTGAATTGATAGCATCAACCAGCATATTTACGAATTCAGTAAGATTTTTTGAGAAAAGGGTAAAAGGTTAAAATGATAAGTTTATGTTTTGTAGAATAAACTTTAGGAAACTCAAATATGTCATACAACTGTATATAATACAACACAACATTCTATTCACTGCGTATGGGAATATTCTGGTTTGTATTTCAACTTTGTTGTTTATTGAATCATTTAGATTTAAATTTCAAAAATGAGATTTTTGATTTCCGAATGAAATTGTAAAGTGTTCGGAAGAAACATTTAGAGAAGATTGTTTGTGTTACACTCAAATTACGATATTTCGGTTTTGTGTGTAGAGTTCGGCTGCTCTCACAGATGTGCAAGCAAATTTAGAAACATGCAAGTGCATCAAGGTAGAGTTGAACTAGTCGAATTCTACACCACTCTTCACCGTTATCATGTCCTATTTTAAAAATAGAACCCGACCATCACCAGATAACAAACTTTAATTTACTGTTGAAGCACAAATAAAACGTGGATAGGTCAGATTTGCTGATCCGGTTTTATTTTACACGCCACTATATAGTGTAATGAGTTATTCTGGCATCAAAATACCTCTTAACGAGTCCGCGTGCGAGTGCAGTCACGTGCACTTCAGGTACGTGTTACGGATGTTATGGAATACGGCCGGAATAAACTAAAATAAATAGATTATGTAGACAATGGTCTGGAAGGAAGAGGAAGGGAATGGCAAAGGAACACAGGAAAAAATCCAAAGAAAAAGGTTATTTAACAATCGGTGGTACTGAACATACGTACAGGGCATGTACGAATGTCTAAACTTGTCATGCGCAACGGATCAAGGTCATCGAAATAATATTGACGAGTTTTGTATCGGTTTTAATGAGAGGTATGTTTTTAAAGCATCATACTTAGTACGAGGTCGAATGGTAGAACGATTAAATGGCAACAAGACAAACTGCTTTGTTTCCGCGTCAAAGGGTAACTTCAGAGTTCAAGAACCTAATAGTATGTCTTGGAGGTACCATGTACATGTAGGTCAGAGGTCAACCGTATGATAAGTAGGATATCAGGGGGGGGGGGGGGGAAAGGATCAAAAGTCAACACTCTAGGTTCAGATATCAGACTATGTATTGTTTTTTCAAGTTTAACGTCCAAATGACGCCCAGGGTCTTAATGACGTGGTAGGTGGATAAATGTACTCGGAGAAAAACCACTGACCAGCGGTCGGTACATGGCCCACACTATGAACAAATGCAACCAGACTGCAAATAGTGTAGAAAAGGTCATCGAGGACAATCAATGCGAAATATGTCTAACATTCCCTGTAATCAAATACATGTACGTATCCGACCATTTCAAACGATGCTCCATCTAATTAAAGATAGCAATACATAGTCTGTATATTAATAAATAGCCGAGCACAAAGAAAAACAGCAACAGAACGATATCACATCGCGTTACACAGAAAAACAATAATTCTAAAACTGTCAAACGTCGTCCGTCGGGATTAAACAATGCATTAATTCTTATTTATATTATTCCGGAATCACTGGCTACAAGTGAAGGTCGGCTCCATTTTTATATAACCTTTTTTATGTATCATTAGCAGGGCGATAGATTACGACTTCCGACTCTTTAAACTGTTCCCAACCAGGGCCAAGTGTTGATTTCCCAGGAGGTCGAATTATTCGATATCACATTGCGCCTGAAAATCAAAGTTAAATTTCAGGATTGAGTTTAGTCTAGAGGTATCTATTTCCGATCTTTCCATCTCGGTGGTTCTGTCTTTCAAGATCGATACTCTTCAACAACCGCCGAGTTATCGCACGTGAGCGCGAGTTCTATAATAATTACCTCATTTAGGATATCTTAAATATCTCTTATTCTCTCATTCGCCTATAGATAAACCTCCATGTATCGGGTTATCAACAAATGCTCAATTATAAAAATTACCGTTTTTGTACACGTATCCATTGAGTAATAATAAAAATAGAGGACCTTAATTACGCTGATTTATTGTAAACGCTTCCTGTCACAAAAGGTCGTAAACAGGCGGGACTTCCGGTGTGCGCGGCACTGCATTTACAAGTCTATTGCGCAACACAAAGGTGTCGTTGTAATCGCACTCGTGATATAACAAACCGGAAGTGGTCTGTGCGCGTGTGGTATTTCTGTTATAAACGTATCTTAATCAGTAAAGCGCCTGGCACACAAACATAATACAAGTCATGGGACATTTGTCGTAAACTATATCAAAGTATCAAAAATAAACAGTACGGAAGTGCAGAAAAAATTAGGTTACACGTACTGACCTTGTAACAAAAGAAGAGAATTACAAAATGATACAGATGTATGTTTAAATCCGACGGATACATACTTGCCTCAGTTGTAATCTCGATTCTTCTGATGTTCAACGCAGGATGCATAACATACATCCTCGTCAAATCTCTTGAACGCGTTGGATTTAAAATAAGATATCAGTTTAATTATAGAAATACGGTTCATTTTGCCAGGGAAAAACTTCAATTATTCAATTCATGAAAAACAGCATGAAGATTCATATGGGTAAATTATCTAATAGGACACGATAACACAATCATTTAAAACCCCATGAATAGTATTAGGGTTGTCGGTTGTCTGCGTGAAGAAGTGAGTGAGATATAATTTTTATGTTCATGTTTCTTATCGCGTAATAAGCCAAAAGATGTATGTTAATTCGGATTCTAAACGGCCATTTATGCTTTAACCACCGGTGCAAATTGTAATGTTTGTTAACGGGACGAGTGTGAATTTATATATAACAGCATGCATGTTTTGGTTATTTCGTCTGATTCATGATTTCGTTGATACATTTTGGGTTTATATACAATATGCTAGTCCAGTTTCAATTTGTCGTATACTGATACCTTCAGCTTCAGTGATATAGCACTATAAAGAGCTCCATTAATATATTTAGGTACAACAGGAATATACCGCAGCCTCTAAAACCATACAGATATTCACACATTGTACACACGGGAGGCCGCCCTCAAATGACACTGGTTGTTTATATAATGTAAAACACGATAAACCAAACGAAATACTGATACCATCTCATTTTAAATTTTCAATAGAACCTCAACATGATTCGTATGTCTTTGCCATTTCGACCCGATACCATCGCGTGTCTTTACCTTCTCGTCCCAATAGAATCGTACATGTCGCTACCATATCGTCCCAAATTAATTTTGGTGTCTTTACCCTCTCGTCCCTATAGAAGCGTGTGTCTTTACCAGCTCGTCCCAAGAAACAAGCGTGTGTCTTAATCATTCCTGAAACATTATTTAAGAAATATATCAAACAATACAAGTCATTTTTCTGTTTGATAATATTGCACCATCCAATCCAAGAAGACACTGACATTGGCATCTTATCAAGGAATAATATTTGATCGGAATATCTTTCTACGAGCTGCTACCAAATTGTATCGGGTTGACATCTTCTGATGACGCTCCATAATCTCGATCAATCACCCAATAATCTCGTATGATTTTCGAGGGGCAAGGAATTAATTGGACATTGTTTTTATTCCATTTCGTGTTAATTATATGTGTTTGTCACTGTTATCACTCGGTTGATAAATGTTGACTTTATATTTCATATCTCTGTGCCATCCTACTTCTCAGCGCTAACATACGAGAGAATAAAAACAAAAACGATTCCGGAACATGACATCCGGAACCGTTTTCTCAAGTACGTTGTTATTTGGTGCAGAATCACACACAAAGGTCAGAAGAGGTGACCACCAAACTGATGACGTATACACAACTTTTGCAAAACCTACTTCCCGCAGCGTCTGGACCATCCGTCTTTGTTTACATTGCTGTGGTATTTATAGGTAAAAGGTAAATGTTGAATTACCACTAATATGTGTTATCGATCTCTTTTTCTTGATTCGCTGCATAACTTGAGTAAACACGAAACGGTTCGCAAGATTCAAATCTGCAGTCTGTTAAGTTTTTAAATAATTGATCATTACTGCCTGAACAATGTTGTTACTTCTAGTTTCAATTGCCAGCTGTCGAAATTATGGCTAAGAAACCAAGTACAGAGGACAGTAGGCAGTCACTTTTGTTGGTATTAAACAATCTGATTTAAATACAGATCACCATTATACTACGTTATGTAGTGTATTAATTAATGGTGATCGGTATTTTAATCAGATTTGTATTAAAACGCTTAATGGCGTCATAACGTTATTCAATCATTTCCAAATAATGACATCATTGATATATCAGATTTATGTCCCTTTGTTTCATTACTTTAGTACGAAGTTACTCTGATATATTATAAAATTTAGTCTTTTCGTTATGTATAAAGTAATCCTATGTTACAAGCAAGTGTTGATTTTTACATCATATTTGTCCATTACAGACCTTTATTCAGGTTAATATATGTCTGATGTTTTACCGACCTGGTAGAATCAGATAATAACCGAGGATGTATGATTACGTCATTAAAAGCACGCACAGATACATATTTTTAATTAAAAGTCTTTCTAGTTCTAGATTGCTTCAATAATGTCACTTGATTGTCAAATTTCACTGTCTTTATATTTTCATTTTGAAATCTTGTGTGCAATACGTTCTTCATTTTGCAGCAAATCTGCAATTTCTTAATCCTGGCAAAATATAAGCCATAAAACCACTATTTCTCACATTTCAATGTTTTGAATATAGTTTTTGTAACTAAGATATTTGGGAACTCTTGGAAACTCAGGAACTGATTCGAAACATGGAAACTGATTCACTGGGGAAGCAAAGCAATCTACAGTAACTACAATGATGTGATATCTTTTTTCAACCTTCTCAGTCGCCATCCTATCCAGATGCTCCTTAGATGAGCTGGACCCGCCCATTGGGGCTTCCATATTTCCCTCCCGGAGTGAAAACCGTAGGATAGCCAAGATTTACAATTCTGGTCGGCCAGAGTTAATGTGTCCGTTCTCCACTTCCGGGCATGTAAACTGGTGTCGACAAAGGTTACGCCAGCACGTGGAGGTCAACCAGCGTGTTCCAGACTTACTTATGGCCTAACAAACGCCGCAAATCCGTGCCTAATGGCATTCACTAAAATGTGACAAATTTACTAAATTTTAAACGTTCGACATTGACCTTTAGAAACGGCCATTACGCTCTGCCGGAAATGACCTGAAGATAGACTCCCGGCGAGAACGAGGCTCGTATAGAACACATCCAAGAGCTTTATAGTCGTTTAGATCTTAAGAGTGTTAAGTAATGGCATTCGGAATAATTAACTTTGTTACCTTCGATAGCTGTAAAACACATTTCCTTTTGCTGAATAAAAGAATGTTTTACAAAAATCGAGTTTCGTAAGTAACGACGTGCAGAAAGATTTTAAAGCTTTCCCCATTAAATGCTGGTCACATTATGTATTTTAAAAAAATCTGAAAAAACACGGGAAAGTTTTTACAGGCAAAGACAAATTCAATTACGCATGAGTCATCTTGGAATGCTGCTTTTCGTCTTCTTTTCAATGGAATGTTGTTTTTATATACATTTTGTGGCCATATTGCAATTGAGTGGTGAATTTGTTCCCAGTTATTCGATTTCACATGTATGATTTTTATGTTTTCGCCAACAAAATATTTCAGAAAAATGTCAACGAAATGTCTCATATGATTATCGAAACTTTAATTGCATCAACGCTGCACTGTACGGAAGAAATAAAAACGTTCGGGTGACAATAGCCTATACAATTTGTATATGTAAATCGATTGGTTGAGAGTGAGTCGACATTATGATATTAAATTCATTCAAAATCTTCTCCCGTACGAGATGGCTTTAAAAACGTACATGTCAATTTTAAAATGTCTTTCGATTTATGACATGGTCATTTTTAATTAAAAAGTTGTGATGAGAGTACAACCCAAACCACAAAAATTAGCTTACTTCTGAAGAATTCAACTTTTAGAAATAAATGCAATAGCTAGATGTGTATGGAAATAAGCCAATCAAAGGCAACGTTTCAAACGCAATTTTTCAATTTCAACCGAACAAATTGTGTTGTAACTATGCGATTGAAGTTGAATCCAACTCCGCCTTACATAAACATTGAGTGTTCTGTATAAAGTGATTTTCTACAATAATTCAATCTTGTTTATAACGAATATCGGCTTGAAAATTTACGTTTTCATGTCATAACGTTGAAATGCCGTCGACATTTGTATAACGTCACATCTGATTACCTGATGCAATGGCGTAGCAATATCTTAGAGAAAAGAATGCTTAAGAACTTTTTGACATGTTTGAAATTAAGACGAATTTAGAATTTACTAAAACATCAGAATCTTTCAAAATTAATACTCGAATAGCGTAGACTGTTTATAATTGACTGTTGCCTAAATGAAACCTGACATTTTGTTTATGCGTTGTAAACAGATTGACCTGTGTTACGATTTCATCAAAAACATAATGCATCTATAGAGAAGAAATGTTATTAAAAATCATATATGTCTATATATTTTCCAATCACATATTATCATGAAAGAAATTTTAAAGACTAAATTAACTACTGTTTTCAGGTATCTTCTACTTGAAAAATAACAGTGTTTACACAAAGAGATACCAAGCACGCTATACTGCACGTGAAAAACGTGCAATGCACGTACAGCGTAACGCATACATCATGCCTGTTCGCTTAGATGACAGGGGTGGCGATCAAACTTCACTTATTCTGCGAACCAATTACTCTCCTTTGCCAGTCTCCGCGTGCTTTAGTCAGAGTTATGCGTTTCGTTTTCTTCTTTGGGAATCCACAACATATGGAACATACAGTATTAAAGAAAACGCCATTTACATCGCTATGTAAGCAATCGAAAGAAGTTCCCAAAGTAGAAAAACAGCTTTTGTTTACGAAAAACAATCATCTCAGAGAAGATAATGTGTTTGTACATCGTTTATTCTCGTAAATATGACACTTATTGTGAAATTAGTGAATCCAATTGGATTGGTATTTCCTTGAATATTCCAGCTTTTCTATATGCTAGTAACCATTTTCAAATAACGGTACGTACATGTAGCAGACCACGCTACTCAAAAATCGAGTAATTTTGCTTAAAAAAATGTTAATCGTGATCTAAAAGGGTCTTATATCAATTTTCCGTTAACGTTCGTAAATATGTCATATGCTACAAAAACAGTCATTGGACGCCATATTGAATGCTGTACAATTTCTTTCTGCCGTTAACAAGCATACTTGGTGTAAATGAATGTCCACTAGCACATTTTAACGATAGATGGCCGTTATCGCGAATTATCGCCCTGATACTGCCAATATAGTAATAAGTACCCTATGATTGACACTCTGCACGTGAGTAAATCACGTGATTGTAGATCAGTAGATTAGTATCTTTAGAGATGTGCGAATCCTGTTCCCATCAACGTTTCATTACCCTCGGTTAAGTACTCGCCTGTAACATTACAGTCACTCCTCGCGTGTAACACTACAGTCAGTCGCTGACGAGAAACAATCATTGCGATTGGTGTTGACGCCCCTTGCTCCGTAGCATATGTACCGTTGGTGTTATCAATCAAATAGCGTTTAAAACAAGCCGGAATGTTCGAATGTTATACGAGTCCGTTGGGAGTTGATGCCGTCCTTAAGTGTTGAACATGTCAGAATTTACTGCAAAAGAGGCAACTCGAGCTATTCTCATCGGATTGCATTTTCAACTTTCGTTTATAAGAGAAGCCAGTTAGAATTTAAATGTCGGATCGAACGCACCTGACGACGGACATGCGTACAGCAGGTCATTACATTTCCGTGCTCTGAACATTTCTGCATGCTTTCAAATTTGAACCGTGTTCATTGCAACGTCTGACATTAAACTGGTTATGTCGATTTCAATCAGATTTAGAAGCGAGTCACTCGCTAAATACAGGCAAATATTTCTCGCTGTTCGGCTTTATTGCCATGTGTTTCATTTCGATATTTACAACCGAGTAAATTGCTTGCCTCTGTCTAACTTCATAGCAGTATTACGAGAGGAAGTATCTCTCTGCTTTCATACGTAACGACAGGCCATGTAATCGACACACCGCCTCAATTGTAAGCTCTCTGGCAGCTTGACAGCATAAAGCAAATAAAAACATCATCTTGTGCTCCTTGTGGAACGAAAAATACCATAATTTATACTTCGACTTAATATCGCGTGAAATCGAGCGATGAGTTATACGATAAAAAAGAAAACCGACGACGATGTCGCACAAAACGGCCAACAATAGCCATCTAATATTTGCTAGTTTTGAAATAGACAAGAATCAATTACTGGTGTGATATCTTCTATTTTACCAGTATTTACTTCCATGTTTTAAGTGAGCGTGCTCATCTCGGGACCCACAAGTCATGTGTACAAGGTTCCTTTACCCACTCAACGACATGGAAACGTGCAAACAAACGCCACTATCTAACTACAATTTATCGGTCCTTGGCGCTTCCGGCTCCCCTTAATGCGCCAACGATTAGCAGGCCGTTTTCTCCGCTGATCAAACGTGTTAGCCAACAATATTTTTTAATCGTTGCTGTAATTAGGCTGATATTTTGTTAACTATAATTGTTGGAAGCACGCGGTTTTAGCTAGATGTTGTGGAGCGCACGAGTTTTTACAACAACATCGGAACTCTAAAGAATAGCAGTCAACTGCAGATGGTCTTCGTCATTGTATAACACATTTTTATTTCCACAACTGTCAAAGAAAAGGGTATCCGTCTTGATTAAGATCAGGGCAATTGAGAGGTGTAATGATTTGGAAATCTTAGGACAAACACATTTTTCAGAAAGCTCTTTGGAAGCTAGATACTGTATTCTGTCATACGCATGACAGCAACTAGCTGTAATTTACATGTTTATTGATTGTTAAAGAGAAACAGTTTTAATAAATTATCAGATGGATGCAAGTATTTCTGATTTAAAATTTGAGTTGATCATGCTTAAGACTTGCATTCTGCATATTGCCAAGAAATTCACCAATGTAGACTCAATTCAACGACAGTAAATAAAGTTATGTAGCTGTTTATTTTAAGAAGGCGTTTACGTCAGAGGGGAAATAATGTATACCACTTGTAGTACATCCACGATTTGGTTGTGGAAGGAAACCGGAGTATACGGAGAAAATCAACATGCTTATGGCTATCGCGTGGTAATTGCTTCATATGAAATACATAGGCTTCAAACGCGCCATTCAGAGGTGAAGATTGCAAGTTGAATGAATCATTTCTAAGTTTAAATTGGACGCACAGCGTACCAAGTTGAAGTACAGGCTGTGTGAATGTAATTGTTAATATGTGTGTTCTGTACATTTTATCATCATTTTATAATTTGTACGCAGTTTTACTATGATGCGCGCACATGCTTTATCGATGTGATACATTCAAGATAGCATCTCGTACTCTATTCGTACAAGAAACTAACATGTAACCGCAAGAAATTTGTTTAGAGCTCTTGATAACAAGATGTGCGCGCAAGATACAAAGGGTACAAGATACAAAGCGTGCAAGATACAAAGGGTACAAGATACAAAGCGTGCAAGATACAAAGCGTGCAAGATACAAAGCGCACAGAACAAAGCGTGCAAGATACAAAGGTGCAAGATACAAAGGGACAGTGCAAGATACAAAGGGCACAGGATACAAAGCGTGCAAGATACAAAGGGTACAGGATACAAAGCGTACAAGATACAAAGCGTACAAGATACAAAGCGTGCAAGATACAAAGCGTGCAAGATACAAAGCGTGCAAGATACAAAGCGTACAAGATACAAAGCGTGCAAGATACAAAGCGTGCAAGATACAAAGCGTACAAGATACAAAGCGTGCAAGATACAAAGGGTACAAGATACAAAGCGTGCAAGATACAAAGGGTACAAGATACAAAGCGTGCAAGATACAAAGCGTGCAAGATACAAAGCGTGCAAGATACAAAGCGTACAAAGCGTGCAAGATACAAAGCGTACAAGATACAAAGCGTGCAAGATACAAAGCGTACAAGATACAAAGCGTGCAAGATACAAAGCGAGCAAGATACAAAGCGTGCAAGATACAAAGCGAGCAAGATACAAAGGGTGCAGGATACAAAGCGTGCAATATACAAAGCGTACAAGATACAAAGCGTGCAATATTCAAAGCGTACAAGACACAAAGCGTACAAGATACAAAGCGTACAAGATACAAAGCCTGCAAGATACAAAGCGTACAAGCAATAATTTGTTGTGTAAAGATACCAAGTAGTGCGTACAGGAGACAAAATAGTACGTACAAGAGACACATTAGTACGTACAAGATACGTAATGTTACGTACAAGATACAAAGCAGTGAGTGTGCAAGACCCAAGATTGTGCGTGCAAAATTTTGATTTGTTTGAAAATTGTATAGAACGATACTTTGGAGGTCGATGTGAAGCTGACCAGTATGCAGTTACAAATTCTGGTGCACCAACTGCACTGTCGGCGACACACTGGGGCAGGTTCGTCGCTGATTGTTTCTTTTTATTAATTGAGTAAATCGCGTCAAGCCGTCATCGTTCTCCGGCGCAGCGCCATCTTCCGGTGTTGGTCACGTGGCCGGCATTAACGCAAACGTGTCAGTAAAAATGTGTAAATATTTCTCTCTTTAACACCTTGCTCCCACTGCCCATCCAAAAGCCTTCAAATGTGATGGCTCATTTTTTGCTTTTTTATTTGTTCTCAGTCAATCAGGCTGATGATGTAGTTCCGAACTATCCTCACTTTGCATACACATGAACACACAAAAACTTTGAAAATACCCTCCGTATCATTTATTTCCAATACTCCATTTCTCCTCCTCCTTCTCCTCCCACGCATTTCCAGCAACACCATAATCACTTCCACATTCACCATCACGAACACCACCACATTCCCCTCCCCTCATCTCTATCAGCACTTTTATTTTTTACAAACCACCACTGCATCCACCATCACCAACAACAGCACAACCTCACCAATCACAACCACCGACACCATCACCATCACCAACAACACCACAACCTCACCAATCACAACCACCGACACCATCAGCACCATCACCAACAACACCACAACCTCACCAATCACAACCACCGACACCATCAGCAACATCACCAACAACACCACAACCTCACCAATTACAACCACCGACACCATCAGCAACATCACAAACAACACCACAATCTCACCAATCACAACCACCGACACCATCAGCCATCACCAACAACACCACAACCTCACCAATCACAACCACCGACACCATCAGCATCATCACAAACAACACCACAACCTCACCAATTACAACCACCGACACCATCAGCAACATCACAAACAACACCACAATCTCACCAATCACAACCACCGACACCATCACCATCACCAACAACACCATAACCTCATCAATCACAACCACCGACACCATCACTACAAACGCCGCCAACACCACAGGCACTACCACCATAAATACGAACAAACACCAACACAACAATCATCAACAGCATCAGCAACAACACCTCACCATACCAATCACAACCACACCACCACACAAACAACAATAACAACACATCCACAGCCACACACCACCACACCATCAACACGAACAAAACACCAACAGCATCAGCAACAACACCACACCACACCAATCACAACCACACCAACACAAACACAATAACAATCACAACCACAGCACCACCACCACCACCAACACACGAACCACAACACAACACCATCAACACACACAACACAACACACCACAACCTTTTCAATCACAACCACCGACACCATCACTACAAACGCCGCCAAACACCACAGGCACTACCACCACAAATACGAACAAACACCAACACGAACAAACACCAACAGCATCAGCAACAACACCACACCACACCAATCACAACCACACCAATACAAACAACAATAACATCACAACCACAGCCACCACCACCACCACCAACATGAACAAACACCAACAGCATCAGCAACAACACCACACCACACCAATCACAACCAGCGCCACTATTACCATCATTACAACCACCACCACCAACAATAACAACAACAACACATAAGCCTAAAGAAACAGCAAAACCATCAACCATCAACATGACAACCAGCACAACATCACCAACACCCTAACCAACATCACCGCCACCGCCATCGCCGCCGCCGCCGCCGCCGCCGCCACCACAACCGCCACCGCCAATATCACCACCACCACCACCACCACCGCGGCTTCCTCCATACTCCTTCCCACTCATCTCTCATTGTTTTCTACTTTCTTATTTCGTTCGCCATGTTATCTATTCATTTTATCCGTAACCCCTCCATCTTTTATTGATATGAAATGCTATATACATGTACTACACCAAGGTCACATACAAAATAAATTATTCTTTGTTTTATTTCAGGTTCTTTGAACAAGCTAAGTGAATAGGAAGTGGAGGAAAGTGGAGTACTCGGAGAACAACCATCGAAATATGATCAATACCTGGGCAATTGTCCCGCATGTGAATCGAATTCACAAACCGGGTGTGAAGAGCTACTTTTAATTTGTCAGAACACTGTACCATAAACAACTAATGCGAAGCCATAGTGGAGATGTTTGTGTTTACTCTATGGGTAACTTTATATTTACTGCTATTTGAAACAAACAAATGGCAAAAACAAGAAGTGTAATTGTGCTTTCTGCTGGTTAGAAATTGGTTTTATTGTTGTCGATGGTGATTTCGCAACATCTGACATCGGGCCAATAACTATTAGGAGGCAGGAGCGATGGAAACGGATCTTTCTCGTCACATTAGTACGACTGTAATTCTCAGTGGAGCAACTATAACAGCGATATATATGAAATAAAACGGCATGGCCGCAAATCTAGAGGAGGAGTATTTACACGTTTTGTGTTTGTAACCCAGATTGTGGTATTAATCTCGCTGAACAAACACTGTAGGGTTTCGTATCAGCGCAAATCACCGTGAACACTCGAGGTAGCACCAGATCAGTGGATTGGTAAGAATTAATATGACACAGATCACTTCAGCACAGTGACATTTCAACAACGAGGCTATTGAAGGCCAAAGACATTTGCCCATTAGCGACTTGCGATTCCTTATCGAGCACTGCACAAGGGCGACTGAAACAGCATACAAGCAAGGACGGTATTGATTGATTATTGGCGTATCGAACGCACCCGACCGATATCAATTCGGAAGGCCGTAACACTCCAACGAATATACGCGCGTGCTTTGTGTGTCTATGATGGCGAGGTTTTGACACTCGCACCATTAAAAGTTAACGCTAAACTCGACGTTAGAGAAGACTTTGGCAATAACTCTCTCCGCGTCTGTAAAAACCGACTGGTCGTGTTAATGGAGAGATAAAACTACTTCCGGTTGAGGATGTCAGTGATGTCAAGCGTGGTGGGGATTTCCACCAGGTTGTTATGTCGTAAGTGTTGACTTAGACTATACAAACATGACCACTTCCGTCCCCGCCGGGGCGTTGATTTCATCACGTTAGGATTTCTGGTATTTTGGTGTATTTCTATGTACCATTCCCAATACGCACGATTTATTTCCTCGTCTGAGACATATAATCGTGTTTTTCCCGCTTTCTCAGTCTTGTTCATCCTAAGTCGGTTTTTAGGTTTATTCGTTTCTAGATGGCTGAATAAAAATGTAAGCATTGATTTATTTAGTAGCATAGACGGTCATAACGCTGACTTGACATGCGCAACTTTATCGCGCGTGCATCAACGTTAATACGATTCTATCACGTGGTGTTGTGTCTGGTAGATATTTCAGTATCTTATATCACCCCTATTGTTATGTTGTATCACACATCACGTGCTTTTCTCAAAGACTCCCCTAGGTCTCGTATTCTCATGAATTTTCATTTCTGATAAACAGTGTATATTGCACTCTTTTCCGGAAAAGGATCTAATTGCTTCTTTCAAGATACATCTAACCTTCTGTTATGACTTGCTGTTGATATTTATCAATACGATCATCACTCCCGGGGCTTCCCCTCCCCCCGGAGCTTCCCCGAGGTCTGATACGGAAGCAGTATACTGATGTAGCCCCCTCCCTCCCCACTATGCCCCTGCTGGTTTAATACAGGACGAAAAAAAACGTGTTTCATCACCGACTTCAAAGGATGTCCTAATTGCTGCCATTTGTCCTTTTCGGTATATTTATTGTCTATGTGGTAAAAATTAGGGAGAGATAAAAGTAACGTAGTTAATTCAAGTCCGTTAAAACACGAACATGATAGGAATTGAAGCATATAAATCAGGCTATATAAACGATATCCACTGGAGTTCACTTTAAGAGATAGTTTTAAACCATATTTCATTATTAGCGAATTGACTTACGAGATGCTATCTCGACTTTGAAGCTTGCCGTATTTCGGAAACTCTATAAGTGGGACGTAAATGTTCATAGTTCTGGGATTAAAGGTGTCCTATAGAGGCAAATGTGTGTGCGCGTATGTATGCATGTTAAATGCAGCTGTCTTATAACTTTATTGTAAACGGAACCACTCCCAGACCACCCGAAAGGGAACACACCCAGACCACCCCATCGGAACCCCTCTCAGACCACACCACTGGAACCCCTCTCAGACCACACAACTGGAACCCCTCTCAGACCACACCACTGGAACCCTCTCAGACCACACCACTGGAATCCCTCTCAGACCACACCACTGGAACCCCTCTCAGACCACACCACTGGAACCCCTCTCAGACCACACCACTGGAACCCCTCTCAGACCACACCACTGGAACCCCTCTCAGACCACGCCACTGGAACCCCTATAAGTCCACCCCTTCGGAACCCCTATGAGATACATTGGATTACCTGCCTTAGTACCAATTCTCTCCGCTAGGCTGCGTTCATAAATACCAAAACAGGTCAGGGGCAACCATTTTGGTCAAAAACCTGACCAAGTGGCTTAAATGGTCAATTCGATCAACAAATCGTTTGGTTCATTTAGACCCATAATTCCCTTCTGTTTACAATGGCAACGCGGTGGAAAGTTTCTATATAGTTTATGAAGCATTCAGCAGGGAAAAGATATTTGAAATCGGTTAAGAACGTTACAATTTAAATTCAAAAACTAAATATCTACTCACGTTTGAAATACTAAACGCTGTCGTCATAGTGAGTGTACCGGCAAACCTCCGAGCGTCTGTATTTTCTAGCCTAGAGTAGAAAAACTACGGCAGGTATTCCAGTCTAACCTTTCGGACTGCCCCCTTCGGAACCCCTCTCAGACGATCGCAGATTACCGACCCAAAAGTATACAGATTTGTATTGTCGAAACTTACAAGAGTTACTTGTATTAAAAAAATTATATCTTATAAATGTAACCCTGGTTAATACTAGCCGCAATTTATCACTCGGCTAGAAAGAACTCCTTAACTCGATCAGTTGAGCGTCAGACTAGTATTAAATCCAGAGGTCCCGAGTCTGAGCCCTGGCAGAGGCAATGATTAAATTAATTAAAAATCCTGCACCCTGATACATTAGATTGTTGCAATACCTTTTCTTTCAACAAACTAAATTGATAGTAGGCCTCCTACACAGGAACCTAGATTCGATTCCACTTTACGAAGGTTATCATAAAAGTTATGATATATTGCATATTAGAATAATATTATTTCTGCTTTGCAAAATTCATTTTCTTTCAAAAAAGCGTCATATTTATCAAATTTCACCATCATGTAAAACAAATTAACAAAAATCACCCATACGAAAGATATTATGAAAGCTGCATTTCATGTAACCCATCAAAATCATTTTGAAAATACTTCAAGACAGGCGCACATATGTACATCATATTGCATTTGATTTCGTCCGTTTCAAATTAGTAACACGAATGAACGTATCCTCCTTTTCTTAATCTTGCACGTGAGCTCGTGCCTGTATCGTCTGTACCGGTAGTTATAAACGTATATTTTACAAAAAACAACGATATCACTTCAATTTCTTCGCTCCAGTTTTTTACGTCATTATGCCTCATTTGCGGCACGCCAGAAATAGCCTGCTTCGTAATGGCGTCGTGCACCAAATAACCGAAGCGTGTGTTTGCATGGTAGAAAGTACTAGACTCCAGACATGTTTCATTTTGTTTCTGTACATAGAACGAAACCCCTTTTACTCGAACTGCTGAGGACCAGGATAATGAATTCGAGCAGGTATTCGAGCCATCCGGGGTTGGTCATCGATAGTCAGAAATAAGCATACTGGTCACAAATTTTGACAAACTTTGCATTGAAGTTAAAAATTAAAATTCTTCACTGATAATATTGCCATATCATACCACTGAAATCTCAAGGAAAGAGCATTTTCATGAAGAGAAACTGAAAATCGTCTCATTCTCCTTTTAAACACTTAATGATAATATCTTAGATTTCCATGTGGTTTATAAAATTGTTCTAATTATCACCGAATGAAGTGACTGTTTGTTGGTAGTTCGGTGTTTTTTATCTGGAAACTCCAACGTCATCATGCACTCATGCTATCAGACGTCTTCAAATGAACATTTTTGTTCATGTTGTCAGATTATTTCGTCAGATGGAAATTATCTCTTGCAGCCATTTTGTCTGTGTGTGTTCCTTTTTATGAAAATTC
The DNA here is from genome assembly GCF_041381155.1 of Argopecten irradians. Lineage (NCBI taxonomy): Eukaryota > Metazoa > Mollusca > Bivalvia > Pectinida > Pectinidae > Argopecten > Argopecten irradians. The sequence goes on from NC_091144.1 coordinate 32,950,748, forward strand.
CTATCATGAGATGAGAAATAAAACAATACCTATATCATTTCTCTGACTGTGTCCCCTAGTTATAGCGATGAGATTCCTTCAGAATAGTACTAGAAGTAAATACACATCAGTCTTTGATATCGGCATGCCTAGGTTTGCACTCAAGTACCAGAATTGACGGAACGCTGAGAGGTATAATTTGGCCGAGAGAGAGCGCCTAAGTACATTTACATAAGAAAATAGCTACAAGGCCAGGTCCCTCACTGTTTCGCGGAAATGGTTCTGATTTGGGACTAATGTGGCTCATTGATAAAAAACGTAGGCAGAAATGGTTGAATTGAGTCATGTTCAGGTGTGACCATGTGTGGTTTTATTTTTTATCCGCGTGTCAATTTACGGCGGATAACACAGATCACGTGACCCGCAGTAATGGGTTAGGTCACTTGGTATACATACTCAGGCGTGGATTTTATAACGTCTCGCAGACTTGTTCTGTTACCGAATGGTTCACATGGAATGATATGGTGGCCGGCTAGGGCCGTTTCATTCTGATGTATAGAGTTATTTCCCCTCGTTTCACTCCGTTAGTACTGACGGGCCGGTTAGAGTTGTGTCAGAATTACCTCCCTTCGTTTCACTCCGTCAGTACTGACGGGCCGGTTAGAGTTGTACCAGAGTTACTCCCCTTCGTGTCATTCCGTCACTGAAGGAGTGAAAAGAAGCGAAGTTCTGACGGAGTAAAAAGGGGGAAGTAACGTTAACTAAGGTAGATAAATCAGAATGGGACCTTCTCACAATCTCTCTCTGTTTTAAGGTCGACGGAGACATATCGCGACAATGCATCCTCGATGAATGATAACTAAAATGTGTTGATGTCGTAAAGGTGTATTTTACCTTCTACCTCTAGCCCCCACCATTGTTGCGTTCAGTTGGGGGTAGGTTGGTGTTTTTTTTCTCATGGAACTTTGGTTTACCTTCCGCCACTAAATCCTACCACATTTATATTCTTTGATTACCATAGAAACTGTATCAAATCGTGAACTTCGCACAATAAAAAATTATTAAATTCACACTCTACCATAACATATAAAACCGATATCACTATGTACTTTGTGGTGTAAACTACGGGTAAGTACAGCGCTATTGATAGACATAGATATGAGAGAGCGCGCGCGCACGCGGTGTTAAGTTCAAGCGGCGGAATCGTGTCATTGCCACATATTCTCAGTGACAGCTTGTCAGGGAAGGAACAATTTACTTTGGTAGTATTATTTTACATTTATCAAGCAAAATTGAGATGGCGGGATACAAGCTTTTAATGGCGGACTCGAACAACGTTAGTCAGTTAGCTGTTCATGGGAGATTAAGTTAGTTTCCCGGGATTTGTACAGTACCGATACGTGATCGGAAAAACACTTTACCGCCTAGATGAGGTGTTGTGACTTTTATCGGATATCATCCAATTAGCTGGTCGGCATAACTCTTAATTATTGTCCAAAAGCTTCCAATATTTCAACGTTATACGTTCACGCCGTTCGCATCAGACACTCTGCGGAGATGTCCGCGGGGATTACGTCCGATTCATTCAGGTTAATAACTTGTCACTCCAAACCTCTGTTATGACCGTTAATTCTCGTTATTTCTCGTTAATTTTCATCCGATCACACATTCGTTGTCTGTCAACCGTTCCCCGAGGAACACTAAGATGAAAATCTGCCATAAAACATGGCTACTTATCCGATATTTACCGGAGGCAGTTAGAAGCTGTCTGTAGATATCATGGCCGTCTGGACTACCATATATGGCAACTTACAGACGTGAATATTGTCGTATGGTGTCGTTAACATGTAATACATTTTACCGCCAAAATCGTTAACAGTATCACATGATTTCAACGTGTACAGTGCAACAGACTCCGACATTAAACAAAAAATATCGCTGACAGGAACAATGTAATTCAGAAAAAACAAGTTTTCTGCAATATTGAATTGTGGTTTATATAAGTAATATAACAATGACGTTGTCATGGTTCGTTATCCTGCTTAAACCGCCATGTTGACGCTATCCGTCAAGTTTGGCGTCATTTCAACGCAAAATATCGCAAGAAATTGCGACGTTCTGACTCAGTACCATCCATAACTATGCAACCATGACTTCAACACTTCAACACATTTCTGGGCTAAATAAAGCGAACAGCGATACCGTCATGTTAAGACGCAATATCATTTTGTGATGAAATTGCATCATGAACTACATGTATTTAGCATCGATATGGAGTCTTTCTTTTCGTCTCTCTGATAACCGTCCATACTTTGCATATCGCATCTTATTTTCATATCATGAAACAGAAATAAATTGTTTAGAAAAAAGTAGATATCTTTTCTCTTCATTGTCTTACGAAGGAAACACAGAAGGCCGATGTTGAGCAACTCTCTTGGACAAATTTCATTTTCGTTGGAGTACAATCTGTGATGAACATCACACTAGACTTTATTATCATAATATCATTCTAAGTCGTGGACTATTTTGCTCATCTATCAGTCGATAATCAATACGTACACTGGGGTGATTTATCCATACCGTGTGTAAAGGGGATTTTCCATACGTAAAAATAGCAACGCAACGTCACAGGAAATGGAAAATCTAAATTTTACGAGCGGAGCGCAGCCTGGCGGAGAGTCGAGGTACTAATTAAATAAAAGTATCATGTTCAAAGGGTTATATGTTATGTAGTTCATGAAAAGATGCTATCGTCTTAACACGAAAATGACGTCAGATTTTCGGCGGTTTACATCTCGTGTGTTACATAATGAAAGAGCGCCACCTATAATGTTCGTACTGTTACTGCAGCATAAATCAAATAACTTGATTAGTGACTTAATTACATGTTGTGTACGCTACTAAATCAGACATGCTCATATGATGTTATAGCTCTCATCGCACCGCCTGGGAGGGGCCTACAGCCTCTCGTTAAACTCTCGTTTACGAGAACAAGCAGAAGTTGTGCTAGGAGATGAAATGCGTGTGTATATGTGGACGTCCTTCGTGGATCCTACCCTGCCTTTTATACGTTAATACATATAGCCTCGTTATGCCTATTACATCTTCGTTTACAATTTGTCTACACGTGCAGTAAGCTTTATTAGACGTTCTCTAGCAGAAAGTCAAAGGTTAATATCAAAAACTCGACATGGAATGAGGAATATCGCTGCATGGTATAAATGCGTGGGGTCCAAACAGACGAAAACGCTTTTTCTTCAACCTGAATGGCGTCCCAGAATCGGGAGTATGTTAAGTAGATTTTATATTTCATGTAATGTGATTTTTTATTGTGATATATTCAGGAAAGGGTAATACGATTTTATAGCTATAATGCTTTATTTTCTATTGTGGAACAAGTATTATGATAATGCATTGTTACGTTATGGGCTGTGTATCGGATATGATGTTATTTATGTATTGTCCTCCTGAAGGTAGTCTCCAGATTATCTAACCATTGAGTTGTGTCAAAATAACATAAGGATTGAAGGAACAAAAACAAGCAAAGCATACACACACGAAACTAAACCAATCCAAATAACAAATAAATACATATATTAATTAATACTAAAAGAAAACAGCAAACCAAACAGTAATCACACTATTTGCAGCTTCGAAAACATTGTTAGCTATTAACCATCCTCGAAATTCCATGGGTTACTATCACTGTCGTGAAAGCCACCTCTAGACTATTCATGGTAAAATTGAAGACCAGGCGCAGCCCTGTATAAAAAAACTTTCATTGAAAATTAACAGAGACATAGTGCGAGCGCCCGACTTCAAAACCATACCGTCATTCATTTGATGTCATTCTTTTGATGTGTACCAAAGAAGTAAACTAACTGCCTTATCCATTGGCGCACACAGAGCCTTAAGGTTTGTTATAACATAGTCCACGGGTTGATATAACAACGGTAAGAATGATCGTAACCACTGGAATTCCGAGGATGAATATTAACATTTTTAAAAATTAAACAAACAAACAAAACAAACAAACAAACAAATAAAAAAAAAAACAATTGCTGAGAATGGAAATTCAGCATCAATACGTGGGATCCCATCTTTAAAATGCTGTTATGTTTACCTTATTCGCCCCTGAAGACACACTTGAACTCTTCCGAATCAAACACTGGGACAGTTTATTATGGATCCTCAGAGGTGAATGAGTTAAGTGTCTGTTATTTAGAAGGAGAAAAAATACCAGCACACTTTTATTTCTTCAACTATTAAGACCATTTTATTATTACAAAAAAAACCCCGAAATTCTGATAATAGAATACGCCAGTTCTCTTCCAAAGACAACCTGGCACTATCTGATCATAGAGTATAACTTTGTCACTGTAATTATAATCTGTTCAAATCGAAATATTGATTAGGTACTTAAATGGTACATATTCTAAAGCAATCTCATCAAGATGCAATTAATTGTTCGTTCACTTTTAATTTTTAGCTGAAATTAGGAGCTCTATTTTGGAGTGTTGTTACAATGCAAGTTATGCAGCTCTTGGCGTTACATCAAATTTTATTTTTATGATTCGATCATAATTGCGTTTGCTGATATGAGGCAATGTTAATCGTTTGATATGTCTAGACTCTGAATTTACTTTAGATTTTACAATGAAATTGTTATTTTATGAGACTCGCACTTTTGAAAAAAAAAGAATGGCGATGTTAGATAGCAAAACATATTATAAATGGTAAATTAAAACAAAATCATTTTCAAAATACATTGATGAATGAATCAGTAAAAGACTTTGGACAAGCAAACCTTTCCACAAACATCTCCCCACATATTTTCGATAAACAATTTGGCTATATCTTTTATTTCTAACAAAAGAACAAGTATAATATTTCGAAAAAATACTGCTTTAAGATTCAATGTTATAAATGATGGAGGCAGGCTTTAAGAATTTGTGTCCATGTCATATAGATACACAGAAGTATTACATTTTTGAAATTGTATGGTTCTTTCGGTGCGTAACTTTCTTCGTTAAAGAAACAGAACAAAATCATACGTTCATGATCTTAGATACAAGGTCATATTGGGAAAAATCTCTAAATAAAAAAAAATTACTAAGTATTGTACATGGCGAAAATCAAAACGATGAATGCTTAAAACCCGTAAAAACAGGCAATTAAATGATGACGATGACGGAGACGAATTGGCGCCATTCTGTTCTCGTCTTGTTGTCATCAAATAAACAAAAATCAAAGCAAAAATAAAACAAAAAGAGAATGGGCTGTGCATTTACTGCAAACTAAAGAGCATTTAACACAGTATACATTGTATTTTGGAATTATCCTCTCAAAAGAAAATTGCTGAGTGAATTTGCGACCCGCATTTTTGTCCCATTCTTACTGCAAATTGCACTAAATATCTTCTCATTATGCATAATGAAAAGATATTCAGCAAAATTTTCAACAAAAATAGAACCAAAAATTGGATCGCAAATTCACTCAGCAATATTACTTTGACAGGATAATTAACTTTGAAAATCTAATGTGTTATTTGTTTTTCACAAAGATCAGTCGCTTTTCAGCTCATTAAGGTATCTATATATATAGGGACATTATTTAGTTGGACGTAATGCAGATAGTTTGACGTAATGCAGATTTTAGACAAGACATATTTCAAACTCAAAACAGGATACAGCTATACTGTAGAGTTGTGACTTTGTCTTCGTGTTCGCGAACCACTGATGAAACATTCATTTGAAACAAACCAGAAACTGTTGGCCACTGATGATGGTTGATATTAATCACATACAATTCATCTGTCATATTGCGACTTATATTAAGAAACAATATAAATAAAGAGATTTTAATGTACATGGTTCTTATTAATGTATATGAAGTATTAGGAAATTGATGTTTCAATTCAAGAAAGCAAACAATAAGTTGAACAAAAATTCTATCAACTTTAATAATTCTGCAATTCCTGGCTAGTTGGAAAATTCTTTGATATATAACAGTTATGTGAATGTCTTAATTAAACGGTATATACAATTCGTATGTAAAGGTTTTTCAAATAATCAAACCGATCCGTATAAATATATTTATTTATGTAAATCGTCTACAATATTTCAATTTCGCATCTAACAAGCATTGTCATTGGCTTGGAAATTTCTGTTATTATGTCATAACGTAAATAACATAATATACATGATGCTCTGATTGGCTGATATAATGTATTCATTGAACAATAGATAATTTACTGTAATAGATTAATTGCAAGAACTAATCAACTTGACCATGTTTTCTATGGCATTGAACTATAAAACAAACTTGAAAGTGTTCTCTCTACGTAATCTTCTCATAGACCGCGGTATATCTAGAGTACAACCATATCTCTGTGTTTTAACCCCATAACATAAAACAAATCATTTTTTTTTTTTTATTTAGTAAATCATGTAAATGATAATATATTTCCCTTTTGCAAAAGGAATCTCTCACTATTTTACATATTAACTTAACTCATTCTCACTCTGATACAAATGCATTCAACATTCACACTTTTTTATTCACTTTAGAAATAAATATTTATATAGTTAATTTTCAGCAAATTTGGAATTTTTGTATATGTTGAATGGTTTCAATTGTCGCCATCCACTTCTCATAGGAGATTTTGGCCGATGGTTAGCTTGTGTCCACATCCGTATTAACCGTAGATATTTCAATAACGACCGGTAAGGCGTACACACTGTCTGAACACCTGGATCTACTGTCTTTGTACATATTTCAGAAATCTATTTTCAGTTTCTCGTTAACGCCGTTTAGATATTTTAGAGTTTTCCCTGTTCTGTTCAAGTCATTAAAGCGACATGCTTCTTCAAGAGGATGTTGGAAATTACAAATAACAGTCTACCTCCAATAAATATGCTCATCTGTATTTAATTAATTCCACAAAAAAAAAAACACAATGTCGATGGTGAAGTTGTTGAGTCTGCACCATTTTGAGGAAGCCGGTTAGCTGACCACTTTACACGAAGTTCCTTATTTACTGTAATAAAGCTGAAATGAACACGATCAGTACACGAGAACAACAACGAGCAGTAACCATCATATCCGTGTCTTACTCCATCAAGGACAGTCCACTTAAAGAACTGCAATCTACTTTCGTTGAAATTGATGATCTTGTTGAAGCTCTAAGAAATATGCATCTCTTTAAACATAAGTGTTTAGACGACATTCTTGATGCGGCGGAGATCTTGCACAACATGTAAACGACGCAACAGTAATTTACTATCATCGCCGGTAGATGTACAGAGTGCATTTTTTGTTGACCAGTTTACCTCTTATGTATTATAGAGGGGTTGTTTTTGAAAATAAACTAAAAATAAAAAAATAAAATGTTATGAAGACGTACTTTAAATTAATTTTATTTTAAGGATGTTTCCTTGTTTTCATCTTGCTAGCCATTTGACACTGTAACTAACATATACAGAATGATATCAATAGTAATCAACAGTCTTTGTAGAAGTTACTTGTTATAACATTAATATTTTGCCCGTGACTATATTGAATCTCCAGATTATTTTTGAACTAGGTATTTTTTTGTTTGTTTTTTTGTTGTTGTTTTGTTTTGATTTTTATTTTTTTAAAGTAATTCAAATTTTACGCATTGAAACAGTCAACTGATCATAAAAATTGGCAACTAGCAATTTTTATTTAGCTTGATATCTTAACGCGTCAGTTGTATTAGAAGTTACGTTTCTTTTCTTATATTGAGGGATGAGCTTAATTGGATGAACCTGAGTGTTCATTAAGGATAACCTTGAATATATATGTATATGTATCTGTATATATTTTTATGTTGCACAAGAACTTAGTATACTCTAAATAAACAGCTAAGAGCGGTTTATGATGAGGCTGTACACTAAGACTTGTGAGTTATATCTCCATAACACAAAACTATATTAAAGTTAATCCTTGTAATTTCACTTTTATTGTGGACTATTTTCTCTTAGAAATTATTACGCTGCCATATCAACCAATCAAATGCGACGTTATAAACGGCGATGTCTATTAGGTCAATGAAAACGCTTGTTACAGACGTGATTAAATTATTAGGACGTAAACAAAATAAGAATTTGTTTTAGACTGATCACTGCAGTTTTCTTTTATTACAGGTAGGTAAAAACGTTTCATCGCATACCTCATGAAAAACAATTACGTAAAAAAACCCAAATGACTTAACCAGGGGTTTATTACATTTTAGATTAAAGGTAAACTTATCACGAACTAATTGCCAAAACAACATTCTTATGTAGGCCTACACTGTATTGCATTTTTACACGATAAGTGTTGACTTTGTCTATTTATTGTACGTCTATATGGACATTTGTATACGTCATATTCACAAATAACAAGTATTTCAAAACCAATAGAAATGATTTATTACCGGGTATAAATAATCCTAGATGGTGAATTTATGTCCAGAATATTTAATAAGACGTCAATAAGTAACACAACCATGTTAACATGATTGTGTAAACGTGAAAGTTTACGTAGGTTGGGAAGTCACACAATGGTTAGAAAAGGGCATCATATGTTTTTAAGAAGATTTTGTAATGTTATGCATGTTTCGTATCGAACATTTTGGGGTTGTATTTTTGTTCAACGTTTTATTCACAACCAGGGTCATTTGAGGACATGCCATGTTAAGAAGGTAGAGGAAAGCCTGAGTACCCGATGAAAAACCACCAACAAATGGTCAGTACCTTGTGACTACGAAGGGCAAATGGAAAGTAGTAATGTCGGAACTCCTGAACGGCTCCTCATGGAACACGATAATTGAAACCTTGGGGAACAAAAAATATGTATCGTGAAACAGAATTAGAGCCCTGCGAGAAATTTTCCCCTCTACAAATCACTAAAATAAGCACGTACAGGAAAATCAAACGTGTATGAGAATTTAGGATAGCTCAGGTTTGAGTTATCAGTATGTTTTCACCATTCTTTTTCCTCAAAACTATTTTTCTGACAATGATAAATAGATAGTAAATTTCAGCAACTTGGGTGGCTGGATTCTGGAAAGTCGGGTCACGCTAAATGACATCTACACGAACAGAGGTTCCTTTTCAGAAACAAGCTCAAAACCGCACATTATATAGATATATATGTATTCTTGTCGGCAAAATTTGAAATTGGCATGTATCATTCATACATAAGCCAGGTGTCGATTTCACATTCGGCGGCGATGAGAAGAAGGGGGCTTGGAAGGGGTTGTTGATAAGATAGCTGGGGCGACCAGCGGGCATCTCTGATAAAATCTTGTTGGTGGTTATGCTTACAAATTGCTTTTCATATTTGAAGCCTTTTCTTTATCTTATCTGAATTCAAGTTACTGCGAGACTCACAGGGTTTATGTCCAAACCTTCTCTCTCTATACTCATGAATTTTTTCGAGGGTTATGTATGCGCACGTGAGCGCGTGAAGACAAGAGAACCTCGGTCGATCGTAGACAATCTTCCACCTCATTACATCAAATCTTGCTGAGCAATCAGACAAGCCGAAATCAGCCGTTTCAATAGAACGTCGTGTAATTCGTTGGTGCCAATTGATGGTACTGAACACCAAGACATAACGCGACAAAAGTTCAATTTGTTATTTTAGTTTTGATACATACTTCCGGTACATTCGATTACAAATTTGTTTGAACAGAGTTTATCGCGATGGGATCTTCGTCTCGTCATGCATGGAGGCAAATATTATCCAGGATTTCATAATCAACAAGAAAGTATTGTTTTATTATATTTGCATGATTAACTGGTCCCAATTTCATCAACATTCCTTAACTTTAAAGAATTCCTGAACTTAAAATAATTCTCCTTACGAAAGCATTACAAAAGTTATTGGAAATTCTTCAGTTAAAGAGCCGTTCTTAAACCAAGGTGATTTTTTCCTATGGACAATTTTAACACAAGAAATTCCTTACAATTAGGGAATATTCATGAGACTGGGTCCTGGCCCCTTTTTCATAATTCCTATAGAGAAACATTACAGAAATTAGGGAAATTTCCTTAAGATTCCCACTTAACTTATCTATCGAAAATTAATGAATTCCTTAAAGTTTTTAAAGGTTGATGGAACTGGGCCCTGGTGTGTATTGAATTACATGTAGGACTTAATGAAGTATTGTATATCTAAATAAGCTAAACATTTGTGTAACTCTTCAATTTGGAGGCGATAAAGATATACTAGTGGCGTTACCTTGACTTATATATAGTACCAATTCTCTACACGCGTAGTCAATTACGCATGCGCAAATATAACTTGATGTTTAATACGTCTTTTGGACTATGTTGGAGACAAATTTGAGTCTGCGCGCGCCATTATTTCGGTATTAAGAATCACTAAAATCTTGATTACGCTGTAAAATACTTGTAAAGCATGGGAATTCGATCACCATTCAAATTGTCTATATTGAAACGCCTTCGGCTTAATTAATTTAGTCGTTATTGCTCATAGAGACTTAATAGAAAACAAACCCTAATCTAATTCTTGATAATTAACGGTCATTTTGGTCCAGTATACCATTCGGCAAACATGAGCGAGTTATGTGCCCAATTTCGCGGCGAAATCGTGCCGCTGCGCTTTGATCAGGACTAATGGCGATTTGCGTTAGTTGGATGTCATTGTTCCGCGTTAAATCGTTCAGGATGTGCGAGCGAACACATAACTTTCAGTGTACAATTGTTCTGGCTTCAGTTCGATTTAACTTTAATTTGAAGAGGGAGCGACATTGAAGAAAAGAATTACCGATTTGGCCGTAATTTCGGCAGCAATAACAGCCATTTCTCCCGACTGTTTGGCTAATGGACACCTCGTTCGGTTAATAACAGAGTACATCGATTGTATACAGACTAATAATACCTTAACTTTGTTAGTCAAATGATTGGTTAGTGTCTTAAACACTCAAAGTTGTGTCCACGGAATTTCGTATACGTGCACCCATTCAACTTACACAGGTTTTAAGAAGTTTGTTGGTACCAAGTTTCTATGTACCAATTCAACGTACAAGATGTAGGCAAGTTTGTATGTAATTTAACATATTCTGATCCTATAGACACTTGACCAATTCAACCTATAGCCAGATCCTGCATAAGTTTGAAGGTACAAATTCAACCGCAGAAGTCTGTATGTAATTAAACATTGTCAGGTCATGCAGAGTTTGGTATGTACAAATTCAACCCCAGTCAGGTTCTGCAGGTTTGTATTTAACTTAACATATTCTGGTCCTGTAGACGTTTGTCAAATTCAACCTATAGCAAGATCCTGCATAAGTTTGTAGGTACAAATTCAATGCAAACGTTTGTATAATCAGGTCCTGTAGGTTTTTGTATGTACTTCAACCTAACCAGGTCCTGTGGAAGTTTGTATGTAATTCAACCTAACCAGGTCAAGTAGAAGTTTGTATTTAATTCAACCTTACCAGGTCCTGTAGAAGTTTGTATATACTTCAACCTAACCAGGTCCTGTAGAAGTTTAACCAGGTCCTGTAGAAGTTTGTATGTAATTCAACCTAACCAGGTCCTGTAGAAGTTTGTATGTAATTCAACCTAACCAGGTCCTGTAGAAGTTTGTATGTAATTCAACCTAACCAGGTCAAGTAGAAGTTTGTATGTAATTCAACCTAACCAAGTCATGTAGAAGTTTGTATGTAATTCAACCTAACCAGGTCCTCTAGAAGTTTGTATGTAATTCAACCTAACCAGGTCCTCTAGAAGTTTGTATGTAATTCAAATTAACCGTCAAGTAGAAGTTTGTATATAATTCAACCTAACCAGGTCCTGTAGAAGTTTGTATGTAATTCAACCTAACCAGGTCCTGTAGAAGTTTGTATGTAATTCAACCTAACCAGGTCAAGTAGAAGTTTGTATTTAATTCAACCTAACCAGGTCCTGTAGAAGTTTGTATGTAATTCAACCTAACCAGGTCCTGTAGAAGTTTGTATTTAATTCAACCTAACCAGGTCCTGTAGAAGTTTGTATGTAATTCAACCTAACCAGGTCCTGTAGAAGTTTGTATGTAATTCAACCAGTTATTAACTTACAGGTCCTGTAGAAGTGTGTATGTAATACAACCTAACCAGGTCAAATAGAAGTTTGTATTTAATTCACTAACCAGTCCTGTAGAAGTTTGATGAATTCAACCTAACCAGTGTAGAAGTTTATATGTAATTCAACCTAACCAAGTCAAGTAGAAGTTTGTATGTAATTCAACCTAACCAGGTCCTGTATAAGTTTGTATGTAATTCAACTTAACCAGGTCCTGTAGAAGTTTGTATGTAATTCAACCTAACCAAGTCAAGTAGAAGTCTGTATATAATTCAACCTAACCATGTCATGTAGAAGTTTGTATGTAATTCAACCTAACCAGGTCAAGTAGGTGTCCTGTATGTACCAATTCAACTAAGTCTATATCAGAAAGCAAGCCGACATAAAAATGAACATAAAGGAAACAAATCGTGTCGTCTCGGGTCACATTGATTCAAGGATGGGGCTGGGGTCGAATAAGGAATGGGGTAAGGGTTGGATAAGAGTAACGTTGTCTGGAGTTAATGAAGGGGTGGAGCAGTCTGAATTTAATGAAGCCTGAGAGATGAGAATAACGCTATATTACTTTTACTTTCATTTACAAAGACTGAGTTACTATGACCTCTGAAAGAAAGAATTTACCTTACTGTAACTAATTAAGTGAACAAATTTGCATTTTGTTAACATAATGGTATTCATGCAAAATATATTTTATCTTACTAAAAATCGTTTTTTTTTTGGGGGGGGGGATTTATGTTTTTTTCTAATAGAAACACATTTATTGACATTTCACATATCTTTAACCACGCATAGAAGTTGTTTTGATACTGATGTTGTCATATTATATTTTTGTTTTGTCAAACCTGTCTAAAAAGGACATCAAATGGACAAAACAAAAATATCCTTTATAGACAGATGTTCTTTATTAAGAGGTTAACTAAACGCACGTATAATAGTGCATTGCACCAAATTGAGGAATCTGTCCATTGCAGATTAGTATCCTTAATATAGAAGTGTCCTTTATAGCAAGCTTGATTGCTTAATCCTGGTATACATGCAACAACAAAAAAATCAAAAAAAAAATCTGTATTCATCAATTACCGTGAATACTCGGTGACAATAAAGAATATCACCTTTACAAAGCTGTGACAAGACAAAACCTAGCAATATGCAGAGTCTTGTAGGCGTTTCATCAGAAAAAGTTCATCAAGGGGAAGTAACTCTGGTGGATAATAATGTCATCCTGAACTTATCGGGTATTATCGCGAACCCGAGGAGTTCCGGGTGTAATAATATATGGCCGTGAACAAAGTTAATGCTTATAATATTTTCGTCGTCATGGACAATTCTAAATCTGATTTTCAAGTTAAGTTTATTATTTTTTTTTTCTTCAAATAAAGCAATTGATATTCCAGAAACTTAAAACCGGTTGTAAGTATTATTTCTAGTCGGATCACAATTATTTTTAATTAAGCATTTTTAAGACAGTGCTGTCGTCGAATGGTGTTATAAAGAGTATGTTCAGTTTACAGTCAAAAGGGTAAAAATTTAAAGATAAAAAATTTATCTTAGTTCTTTATTTTAATGTTATGTTGTTACTTTAAGTACGGATACATGTATAGAAATGTGACTGTGCACTATTTGTTCCCCATGATAAAGTGAACAAGTCCCACATATTGACATTTCTGACTGTCGCATTCGCTCGTTAACCTGGAAAGTCGTATTTTGTTTTAAAGATATTCTATATGATGTCTGACAAATATGCAAATGTCTAGACAAAACAAGTTCACTGACATTAAAAATATCCGTTTTGATCTTGCTCTGATTAAATCAATCAATGGAACGATAAATCATTAATATTTTGTAGTTGCAATAAAAGAAAAAAATCAAACTGTGTTAACGTGTGCAATATTTCAGCATTGTTTAAGTATAATTATGCAAATACATTGCATAACGCGCCGAGGTCGGGGCTCGAACCAACAGACCTATCACCCATCCAAGAGCAGGTCGCGCTCAACGTTACTTCATTTAAATCTTTCAAAGATTTACAAAATGTTGGTTTTGTATATATTATGATATTTTTAGCGCATGCTGTCAATAGTATGTATTAATATATACTTGATTTAGCGACAATGTGCTTTTGTAGTACTATATATTAACCAATATATTTGTATCAAATACCTGTATAAAGGTAATATATGAAAACCTATTTTACTGTGAACGCCAAAACACATTGACTTGAATTTAGTTAAAACTCATTAAACCCTTAGGACACATTTAGGCTCTTCTAAATCAAAGACATATCCGTGCGTTCCATTTGCAGATTCGTACCAGTTGTATCGATACGAATCTGCTGTATCTCAAATGGAACGCGCCGTACCAGCAGAACTGTACCCAAGTGGTTCGTTTTCAGAAGCGTACCACTTGTATCCAAGATGGCGGACCCGAGATTCTTCATTTGTCACCGGAATATTTTCTTTGTTGAAAACAAGGCAGAGCGAATTTATATCCGATAAAATTACATGGATTGTTTATTTCAATATGTGTCGAAACTATTTAGGTATTATTTTTATATCAAATTCATTGATGACATCGAAAATACTTAGCTTTTATATTCGAAGCGTATCTTTCATATTGGTGCCGCCATCATGGAAAAATCATAGCGCATACCATTTGGCGATGTAGTATCACTTTAGTTCAACTGGTACGAATCCAGAATGGAACGCATGGTGGACCTGTCAATTATGAAATTTCAGGGGTGAATTGCATGCTGGGATCGTACATATTTTATTATAATCAGTAATTATACAATTTGGCGGCTTATGAATGCCTACGAAAACGTTTTGGAAGAAAATCTTAAATTGATTTTAGGGCTAAGATTAAACCTATCATAACAACATATTATCAGATACTGAAAAGTTCATGATGAGGACAAGTACTTTTATAGGGAAGATAAAATGTGCACCTCTTCAGAGCAGTTTATATCTAGAACGAATTTTGATTAAAACACATTTTCATATCCATATGCACTTTAGCCGACATATCTGTGGCCTTGGCAGTGATAAGATATCGACTGTGAGCGGCTCACGATGTACGTGTGTGTGCATGTCATCATGCTTTAGGTAAACGGTTACGTAATAACAGAGAATATATATGTGTTATCACTAATGATAAACAATAGCGTATCTACATATTTTTTAGGACCACATGGCCGAGTGGTTAAAACAAACAAATAAACGTTTCTATAACATACAAAAAATGATAATCGAATGATGAGTGAAGAACATCAAACGCAAGATTTCCTGTATAATAAATGTTTACCATGGAGAATCAGTTCGCTGTTTTGTCGTCTTGGGCAGTGGTAGTGATAACGCGCGTTAATTAGGACGACCTAGGGAAACATGAGACGACCCGCGTTATGAAAATTGACATTTAATTTATTTTATTCAATTCTTCAGAAGGTATAGAAAAGGGTAGTATAAGCGATAAGCGAATAACTTTTGCGACAATACATAATTTTAAAAATTAAAAGCCGTTTCGGAAAGATGATGGGCCTTTAAAATGTCCTAATACATGTACATTGTATATCATCACAAGCCCTCCTTCTCTGGTTTTCACGTGAGGAAGTTGCCATGCATGAACTGACAGAAGTGGGTGGTGATTTTCTTCGGGTACTTTCGCATTCTTCATTTTAAAAAAAAACCTGCCACTTGACATGAGATGACGCTCTAATTAAAAAAAGAACAAAAATGAAAATAATAATTGATTTTGAAGTGTAATATAATTTATTGGACACATGACTGCATGACTACAATCAAATAACTTTTAAAACATGGCTGTGATGTCATCTTTTGTTTTAGCACCAATTTTTACTGTCTCTCTATAATCAGGTTGACTTGTTAGCCACTCTAACTCCGAGTTGACATTTAAAGATGCTCCATCGTCGACAGAGCATACACGATACTCGTCAACAACAATTGGTGTTTAATCGTGTATATATTTGTCTAATTATCACAAAAGTAATATAAGATAATTTATTTTGCTTTTAATGCATACGCAATCAGTACTTCATTCCATATAGGACATCGTGCCACGGATTATTTCGGGATGCAATTTATTATTTTCAATATTTTTATGTTGAAGTAAAATGAAAATCTCAAACTTTTCAATGGTTGTAACGGTAAAATACTAATTCGTCTCCTCCTATTTTTGGTAGAGAAAAATTACCATTTTGTAAGCGGTGGAGCATCTTCAACGTCTGGGGATCTTATGTTGGAGCTTTTTCTTCTGGTACTTTGGCTTCCTTTCGCTGCATCTTCTTAATTTCAAGTTACGTCCATTTCCATCTTAATGTTTTTCGACAAAAATAAAAACCAGCAAAATTTCAGTATTGTCATAATATCATAATGTACATGTACCTGCCATCCTTTGATCATTGCCTTGTAGGTAGGGCGTTAGAATTGTACCTGCTGCCCCTTTTGCATGATCGTAAAAGGCGACCAAATCTAGGATCTTATCTTTTCTCTCTTCCTAACTAACTTTGTTCTTCCTAGCGTCTCCCCTGACACCGCCTCACTTTTGGCCTTGAGATGAGCGTTTGCCCCTGTGAGGTAGGCTTTGGGTTCTGTTCCCCTGGCCAAGATACACCAAAGTCTATAAAAGTGGTAGTTTCTGCTCCTGCTTAGCGCTCAGGATACCGGGATTGGAACGACTGGTTCGCCCGTTGTTAATATAATGTGACCGGGTGGGATGTGTTGCTTGGTGTCTTCGGCGGCATGCTTCAGTGATATAGCACTATGAAAAGAACAAAAGTTTCGCTATATAAGAAGACACAACACGAATATACCGCAGTCTCCAAAAACACGCACCTCGCACTACATACACGCAATACACCGCATACATGGGAGGCCGTCCTTATTATGACCCTAGCTGTTAATAGGACGTTAATTGAATCCATCAAACAAATAAATCCTTTGATCAGTCCATAGAAACAATCATCAACTATTGTCAGTATCATCTTTAAATAACAACATGTGTTAGTCCTTCAAATATACCATCAATGGATGTCCAACGACGGCTTGATAGAGAACAGACTTACGTGTATGATACCTTTGTTATTGCTACTTGTATCAATCTATGATATTACAATGGTCACTCCTAATCTAGGTCAGAATCTGACCCAGATTTCAAAGACGAGCTAATCAATAAAAACAAGAAGTGTTTTTCCCTACAGAAACATATTATCCCATTTGTTCGTACTTGTATATAATATGCGTTATATTTCTCCCTAGTTTCACTTATATAGTATGTATTTTTTTTACAGTTTATCTCTTTCTTTTTTTTCCGAAAATGACAAAGTGGACTCACATGCTTTATGTACACAAAGGGTTTGTACACTAAAAACTACCTACTTCAAATCATCTTGCATCACGAGAATATATACAATTGTATATTACGGTCAAATTGACTGACCTCCGAATCATGAGAAGGAATTCATTGAAATACATATTTTTTAATTGTAAAATACGTGCGGATTTATCATGTATCATATGTTTTGGGTGTTTTGTAGGGTTGACTACGAAACTTTTTTGTGGTGTGGGGTTGGGGGTTGGGGAGGGCTTCATGAAATTCATATATCATGATAATATGAAAGTTTTCTTTTAATCTATGCATTTCTTCAATTTTACGCATCCCTCTAAAACTCTCCAAGATACATGTAGTTTTCTGAATCTGCCAATACAATATATACCTTAGGCTTATTTGAAAAACCGATTCGTCAGAATGCGCAGTAAATTATCATAACCCTTACCCTGTCAACATATAGGTCGTTAAAGTACACGTGACCGTATATAAATACATTTAGTATATAGTAATATAGAGGACAATAGCACTTCTCAATGTCTTAGTAAGTCAGCACTAGTTTATGATCCGACATAACAGACAATTCCGGAACAAATAACACGCTTTGTTGTCCAATAAAAGGTCATCATTTTCAATATGACTGTTACACAGGAAGTTAATGTGTGTCTTCACTGAGGTTCAGGCAAGATTATTCTCCGATTATATTTATTATGTGATAAAGAAATCGTCGACAGCAGCGTTTATTGGTATATGCATATTCAATGCATATATTCTTATTTGTTGTACCTATAGATATATACCGAACGTGCGTGATATGTATAGACGCATACATCAATCACTCAAACACATAACTGATATCTTTAGATTCCGGAGATTTTATGGGGAACTTATTCATGCTTATTTGATTATTTATAAATATCTATTATTATATAGCATGACATCAATGGGGTTTATATACATCTTCTAATAATAACACGTGGTTACTTTACGCGATACCCCCTCGCTCGATAAATACTTTAGATACACAATGTACAAGCCTTGCAGATAGATAAAATGCCACGAAGACATATACTTTTACAAAAATGATTGAATTCATTGTGCATATAATGTAAATACGATTTTAGTAGCAAATTCTCTTTTAAACAAGCATGATTTTATTTGAATATTGTTTCACGTCATATTTATTTAGAATGCAGATACCCAGAAACATATATACATAGAGACTGGCAACTCCTCCAATTTTACAATCGGCAGATGTACCTCTGTATGTGCTTAGGGGCTTTTAGATAAATTCTTAAATTTATATTTTTAACTTTGATATGTTGTAAAAGTTCAGTAATTTTCAGATGGTTTGAGTACGATTTTGCATAGAAAAAATAATATTTTAACTTATTTGAATAAAACAAAACACTTTTTTGAATCCTGATTTTCGAAAAAACCAGGTAAAATTTATTTTTGTGCTTTCAAAATTCCTTAAAATAACATCAATCGGGAAAAACTGATCACATCAAACAATGGTATATAATGTTTAAACTTTAAAAAAAAACCTGGGATATTTAAGATGATCGACTGACATATTTGACATTTAAAATTGAATGCAGTTCTTCCACAAATTGCCGAATTGTAACCAAAGGTAGGCATTCCATCCTCCACAAATAGTCATGTAATATCAATATCTCCCAGAGTTCATTGCGGTCTTCTGAATGTGGAGACCGCAATGAACCCTGGGAGATATGGCTGTTCCTTTATAAATACGGTGACGCTGCAAGGCAAAAATTCTGACGTGGTACCGACAAGGTCAGACTTGCACTCGTGACGTATGAACAGTGCCAGCAATGCGTATGTGTAGCTCAATGGCGCTGACTGTCCAATAAACTACCCTCGAGCTCGTGCACGATATGCCAAGCATGTTGCACGTACATAATCTGTCATATCATGCACAAAGCGAGCATGTCACGTTTGACAGCAACATGTGTGGTAGATGTTCACCATCACCAACAATCTGTTATAACCTAAATGTTATACTACAGTTTAATACGATTCGCTTGTTCGAAATATATTTTTGAATCTTTTCGTACCCAAAAATTGACAGATAAAACATAAAAGCGAAACAATATTTATTTATCATTATTCTTCGCTCAATCTCAATTAGTGATTTGTAAAGCAATAACTTCTCGCCTTTTTACGTCATTGACTTCCCGCCTTTTTATGCAGGGTCGTTCCCGCGTTATTTACGTGTCGTCTGCTTCCAATTGACGCGTGTAACGAGAGGTGTTCCCCCAGCTGTTATATACACAAAATATATACTCGCACTAAAGACGTGATTGAGTTTAGTATATTTTAGTTACTACTGTTATAGAGATAATTAGCCGTTTTTAGCTATTTTCTAACGACGGCTGGAAAAGCTAACGAGTTTCTGCCAGTACATCCCGCCATATCGACGTCGCGGCGGTCATCTTGTCGGCACGTCCTTGAGACTGGCGAGAATTGCTTTATAAGGCTCGACCGATGGTCATTCATCAGCCCAGGCCTTAACAATTACTGCCTCGTCTTCAGCTAACCTTCCGGTAATTATGGCCGGTCGATACCGGCGGAGCGAGATCCAAAATATCACTGGTACCCCCTCCCTCCTTCTGTCTGCCGATGACCACGTAGGAAGTTTAATACTGACCTTAGACCGACACCATTGTCAGCCAATCCATGGAATGATTACATATATAGGTGCGATAAAATCGACACAAGGTCAACTCTAAGACAGCCTCATTAGGCAACTAGAGTGAATGCACTGTTTAAACCTAAACCTGTACGTATATTGTCTACGTCAGAGTCGACACAGACGTCTCGATACGTACGAGTTCTCCTGCCAACATTTCCCCGTCGATTCTTATTTAAGTTCGTACCAACATTTCTATTTTCTGCAAGACGACATCCCACAGAGCTCAGTCCAAAATGTTTTTCTTTCAGGGTTGTCCTATTCCATCATTTAGTATTGTACTACTTATACTTTCATCCATAAGAATGCTATATTCCACAAGTCTCGATGTGTGACGTCGCTTCTGACGCGACCGCCATATACAAATACCTTATATATAAATACAATATGTACGGTTTGATATAAAAATCAGCGGGACCAAGAATTCGGTAAATGCTTCTGTATTACTTTTAAAATGTTACACATCGTTGAATAATTCATCTTAAGATTGCTGTTGTAACTGTAAAACAAGGCTTAGCATCTATATATCGGTGTTGGTATACGAACGTCAGTGGTAACAGCGATGCAACACGTCGGAGCGCACCTACGGATCGGGGGTCGTGTCCCCTTCCGGCGTTCACGGTCATCACATATTGAGATATTTTCTTCATCAGAACACTTGTACTATGACTTTCTTAACTTACAAAGGTACCTTAAGACAATACATTAATTAGTACAAAATGTCTTCCAAAAGAAAATATTGTCCGAAGTTGACAGGTCGTCCAGACGACACCAGTCGAGCGCTCCCTTTATCTCCGTCCGGGAGAGGAACCCGAGACTCCCGGGGGTATCCGAACTTTCTTATGATTTGTCTAATATTTATTCTTTTTCATAAATGATCTATTAAGTGTAAGCTTATCTGCATTGATACGTCAGTTTCGACTTGTGTTATCAGCCAATCAAAATAGAGAGCGCGTGAAACGTCTAGTCACGTTTGACACTTTCCCACTAATCAGGGGCGACAACTCATAATGTTTGTCACTGTTTATCTGGTGTTCTTCTGACGTGAACACATGCTTGGGTGCGTTCGACTCCGTCAGACCTGACAACCGCTTGTACTACACAGAATTTGACACGGCAGCACTTGCTGTGAAGATTTGGAGATACATTCTAATAGTGACTGACCCGTCGCATGGTCAGTTTGACTCGTCCAATTCTACTAAGAAACAAAAAGGATGACTTTAAAGTGTTTTAATGATATAATATAATTGTCTATTTGGTTTGCATACCTCTCTCAACTACGCATGTACAGTTTTTGTGCAAATGACGTTTAGAATCACTGATGACTGTTCCATGGTTAAACATTGGTATGATGCGATTTTTTTCTCTCCCTTTTGCACTTCTGCATTTTCATTTAAACCCAAATCAAAAGATCTACATATATGTATCAAATCTCATAAACAATGATAAATCGTTGTCTCGTTTTCAACGAATTTTAAAATGTTTTGATTCATTTATAACTTTTGATGATTTTATTGTTCTTTGAAATGAATTAAATACAGATTCATACAGGAAAATCCTCTTTTAAAATAAGTGTCAAGTAGTTTTCGATGTACCTTTAACACTTACAAGAGGCCCATGGGCCATAGCGGTCACCTGAGTTCGGATTCAGAATGAAACAAAGACATATAAAACTATAAATTGGCCTATCAGGCCCTTGAAATCAGTCAGTGATTTTATAAATTTGACTTTTTAATCTATGATGAGTATTTGGTCTCATCAAATCTGTGAAGTCAGATTTTTTTATTATGTTAGTCATTTTGGCCCCTTTTAGCCCCTCCCCTCTACCCCTGGGGGTCGGACAGGACCAATATGGATATGATTTTAAAATACTATCTCAGGCTAATAATTCTAACAAAGTTTAACTCATTTCCTATGAAAAATGAGCAAATAATGCTCATAAATGTATTTTTTCCTATATATTCTATAGTAAACTTGACCCTTTTCCAAGGGAGAAACGTAAGATCCCAGGCTCATATAATTCACAATTTTTGTAAAATACCTTAAGACTTTTCCAACTATAAAGAGTATTTGATTCTATCATTTCTAGAATCTCAGAGGAAGATTTTTGAAGTTTTAGCTTATTTGACTCCTTTTGGGCCCCATCCCTTAGCTCCCTGGGGGGCTGAGACCATATAATTCACAATTTTGGCTGACGTTTGACCATTGAAGGTTTCTGCAAAATTTCAACAAATTAGGTTGAGCAGTTTTGGAGAAGAAGTTTGCAAAGTTCATCACATGTTTCAATGCGAAATAGATCAACCGAATAACTTTGTTTGAAAAATGCTGTTTTTCAAAATCCATTCTTTACCTTCCCTAATCATACGCTGTTGTTAGAATGACGTCACTAAAATATGTAAATATGTTTATTGCTGCCATGAAAATATATTTTTAAAGAATTTATTAAAGATCCACATGCTCTGCTATTAATTGATAACTCATAACTTGGGAGTCTATGTCAACCAGAGTTCCACTATTCAAGAATATATCTATAATATAAAATGTATCAAAACATGCCGCAGTCTCCCAAAACACTTCATACACGCAACACACTACATGCACATGGGAGAACGTCCTTACATGACACTGGCTGTCAATAGGACGAAACTTAATCAAACAAACTGACCAAATTAAGTCTATGTGATATTGAAATAAAAGCAATTGAGAATGCAGTTCCTACTAAAAAATCTTCTTTTGAAAACTTAACATATTATTTGCTGAAAATAGATAAAAAAAAGTTATAATGGAGAACATCATAAGCACAAAGGCTTCCCAAAGTGCATGTGTCTTTGTTTTGTTTCCTTTTAATCAATTTACACTTCGTTCGTAGATATCTAGGTCAAGATCAGTTTATGTTACGTAATACAATTAAGGATGACACAGTTAAAAGGGAGGGATTTTCCACTCGGAGAAATGCACGCACCATTTTCTGCCCGGTAATATGATTTGATGAAGAGAATTTTATGTTAATGGTCTCTTTACAACCGGCGCTATCCTCAGAAGTTCACAAAATGCCATTATCGAATAAATAGAAATTTTATGCATCGTAGCTGAATTGTTGAAGCCAATATACCTACTTATTTAACGGCAAGACGTGTTAAAGTTGATTAAAGACTTTATAAAGGGAAAAAATCTTAATCTTTGTGAAAATCTAGTTCATCATATGACTTTTTCAATCTGGACCAATCCTTAGATTTATGGAATTTCTTAAATCAAGATTCCTTAAAGAAAAACATTACATATTTTAAGGAATGATCTTAAGTTAAGGAGCCTTCCTTAAAGTCTGCAATGCTTTCCTATGGAGAATTTTAAGTTAAGGGATTCCTTAAATTTAAGTAATGTTCATGAAACGGGGCTTTGGTTGACAATGGAAATCTTGTCAACGACAAAAGTTCATTTCCATAGAGAAAACGTATAGACAATTTCAGTATAATACAATCATATATTTGCTTGGTTGAAAACATGATGGACATTGATTGAAGTTTTTTTATAACTATTTTTTTTTCAGTTTTCCATATACAAATGTACATATATATTACATAATCATTTTCCTTATAATCATTTTCACTGTTATCATCCTCAATCTCCTCTAAATTATCAACTTTACATACAACATACTATCTTTATCCTCAACATTTCATATATTTGTACATCTTCAAACCACATTCATCATTTTAATTCATTCACTCAGCACTCAATATTTATCTTCATCCATTTAATAACTCAGTACTAATACTATTATGATCTTTCATTCATCATTTTCATCTACCTTACACAAATCTTTCATTTCCACAATTATTTTTCGTTATGTAAAATTTAAATGAAGATTTGCGTTATATTACTTGAAACTCAATATTGTTAGCAGTTGGTATTGGAAATAGAGGTTCCTACAATAGAGGATCCTACATGAGTGACTATATAAATACAATGTATGGGATATGGAATTTATCAAACGAGTTCAATAATTTGATATGCCACGAGCCTTCAGTCCTTCTGTATGTGTGTTTAGATAGAGCAATAAAATAGTCCTTCTGTACGTGTGTTAAGAACGTTTTTGCGAAGATTTATTTTGGCGATTATTATCGTCCACGAAATTAAATCGCACACGAAGATAGCGCTCGTAACGTTATATTTTTCAGTGAAATCGACGTGAATTTTCCTCACAGGAATTATATAAAAAGACATGGCGTATTATATTCTATGGTTTGTTTTACTTGAAATTTGCGCAACGCAGATATGTCAATAATTGAGGCGAAAACGGTATTAAAACTTGTCATCAAATTGGTTTCTTCATTTAACCTCAGAGACGCTTGATCACAATCTCTGCTTTCTTGCACGAAAATAAACTTTGAAATGTAAGATACTAACCATATATTCTCTATACATTCACATGTTTATTATGATCAGGTGTTGTCTGGAATACAACTGTTCGGCCTACTTCTTTGACCTATATGCAACTGTACTTATATACTCAAAACAAGAACAAAAGAACTATGAATAATTTGCGCTCGTTTTGACACCAACACGCCCATATTATTTCAAATAAATGATAACGCATTTAGGTGTAGAAAATATTTTATTTTTAGATTATATGTTATAATTATTAATTTCTACATACATTCGTTACTTCCCATTGTTACACAAACACGCACTGTGATAATTTGTTGTATCTATGTAATCCAACAACATCATCGTGGAGGTTTGAATCGAAGAGGTGTCACTAGCCATGACAATCGAGTTTTTTCTAGTGACCATTAGTAATTATGAAAAAGAATGTAAGCCACGTATTTTACCCATGCCAACTAAATTTTGCTGAAAGACTAATACATGTACAATTCTCAATCACATTTGTCTGGTTTGTTTGGTTTTACGTTCTATTAACAGCCAGGGTCATGCAAGAACGTGCCAGGTTTGATTGTGGAGGAAAACCGCAATACCAGGAAGAAAACCCACCGACCACCGGTCAGTACCTAACAACTGCCTCTGCTCCAGAGGTGAAGACATTATGGTAATGTCGGGACATCTAAATCACGGAACAATCAAGAAGCATACGTCTAGGATAAATAATGAAACGCCATGGACATTTGAAACTTATGTCAAAATTGATAACAATTCCTTTAATATTTTATCCTAATAATGTATATATCGGTAGTTTCCCTCGCAAATCCAAGTTTTTATTCGAGTCTGCAGTCATTTTGCGAATTTTCAGGAGTGGATTCTGCAGTCATTTTGCGAATTTTCAGGAGTGGATGGGTTAATTCGTTCGAAACTATATATCATTCGATACAGAGAAAGACAAAAAGCAATATTGCAATCCCATTAATAAGTCGCGATACCCTAACAATCATCTTTTATCATTTGCCAATATGCACTAACCTTCATATAATGTATGTAACCGGGATATTTAGACCTTTGCGACGTTTCCTGAGTATGCCCTGTAGTTGTTAACCTTGGCCTTGCTATGTGTACTGAAACGAACTCACCCGTCCTCAGCCATGATGAAGGAACATTATAATTAAGTCGGAGCCTTTGTTTACGACTTTGTCATGTTTTGATGATGAGCGCTGTGTTATTTAGGGACATAACCGGTATAAATGTTACATATAAGTCCGCACGTGCTCTAGCTACCTGTCTAGAAACCAGATTGATACGCTGATTTACGACATTGCTTCGTCAACATCAATAATCATAAAAGGCAGCCTATTTACGTGAACATTACGGCGTTTCGTGTGTTAGCCATGTTATCATTGCGATTTATGATGTTTTGTAATTAATTACCATTGACCTTCTGTGTTATATATGTTACTATTTATAGATGAGGTTTTTTAAATATTAATTCAGCATCATAAGCCGAGGTTATTGCCCTTTTCGCTATAACTATAACAGAATATGATAGTATCAATCATTGTAAAGCAAAAGAGAAAACGTATGCAACTACAGCTTTTTTGAAACTGAAAATTGCTATCTATTTATTCATTTAATTAGTATATTGACTGAGATATCGTCCTCCGCCATCTTATTCCGTCTTTGCATATTACAGAGTTAGCTCCCTTGCGGGTAAATATCGATTGTTACGTCATTATTTTGTGAGCGCAATTCAGGTCGTTTTCTCCGAAACGTAAGACGTTGTGCTCCGAAACACATGACGTCACAATCAATACCTACCCGCAAGTGCAGATAACTCTGTAATATGCAAATTCGGAATACGTGTCCATGTCATATTAATAATGGGAATTATTGTACTGTATCCTATATGCTTGTTATGCATTTGGATGAAATTAAAAATTGAAATTTGATTTATATGATTTTTAAAAATCCATCAACGTGCATCGTTTGAATTCTTTATTTGGCCTCAGATCAAATTCGATGGTATTTAGGCTTGCATTATTCACAAGCCATAGAAGGACTAAACAGCTTTCTTTGAATTGTTTCATTTGTAATAAACTAATTACTAGTATTTAAAATACAGAAGTCCTCAATAATAAAACAACAGATGTTCAGGTCGAAAGTTCTGAAAAAAACTGACTTTAAGCAAATATCCATAAGAAAAAATACCCACATTTGGAGTATAGGATAATACATGTTTTAAAGTCGAAAGCCATGTCTGTATCCTTTTAATACCATTCTAGATATCGTTCAACACAAACAATAAATAAAATACCTCATTTTCTCAGAGTATGTATAATTGACCTATACTTTTTTTCGTTTTAAATGTCAAAATGGATGCAGGATAAACAGAATACACGGTTAGTATCTTACAATACAAGATTTATTTTGAGAGCCTCGTCATCTCGACTTTCCTAAGCCTTTCCTTTCGAGCCGGATATCTACTGTTTTATATAGAGACAAAAATAAAAGTTTCACTTATATTTCTATAAATTAAAGTTATGTGATAAATACAATCTTACAGTGGTGACTATGAAATTATTGAACTCATTTGATAAATTTCATATTACATAACCACACATGTAAGATCTTCTATTTATCATATATGTCTAATTAACAAAAAATGCATATAAAATAATTCGTTTTGCTTTTGTTGTCTGCACAATCAGCACCTTATATAAAATTATTGCATATTAGGCATAGTGCCATGGGTTGTTTTCGGTATGCAATTAATTATGTTAAATACTTTTATCCCTTTAAATAGGAAAATAAGAAGCTCAAAACCTTTTCGGTGATGGTAAAAGTGTAAAGAAAATACATCTTGTTAGTGGAGAAAATGCCAATTCGTCTGAATTCGGGAATAGATAAAAATCACTATTCGTCGGCGGTGAAGCATCTTTTATTTGGTTTAGGTGATCAGGAAAATGAAGTTTTCAACGAGGGTGAATCGATCTTCGACCAGTAATGTGCCCCTATTTCATTTGACTTGAATATATATATTCGATGACGTGCGGTAAAATGGCGTCGACCTTGATAAAGCCATCATCTGCTTCCGTACTTACTATGGTGCAGATGTTTCTTTTACTAGGTAAAAATATATTGTTCAACATCATTTTTTTCATTTTTTTTAGATATATTGCATATCAACAAAGAAGATATCGGTATATTTTTTCATGACCTGAAATTACTAAAAATGTAAAGAATAACATGACACCGAGACTTTCGGTGTGCCGCACGTGATGTGTTTCCTTAGTCACGTGATGTGCTGCTCGTGGAATTTTTTTTTAACACCGACAGCATCAAGGTTATTTTTGAATGATGTCGGACAAAATACGGTGAAAATGTTTTGATAGTTCCTTTAAACGAATATCCAAAAATACGTGAAGAGGAAACTAGCGGCATGAGAAAGCAATGTCACGAACTGATAGCTTAAGGCCCCTTGTTTTGATTTCTTGTCTATTTTTATTCAAGTCTTTTTGAATATAAAATTTGTGAATGTGTTTCATTTTATGGTGATAGGCAATTTGACATGTCTTCTTATTTTGTTACGTTTTTAGCATGATACCTTTTTTTACGTTAGCGTTTTTAATCTATAGTGTATTTAGTTTTAAAACCCATGTATAGGTATTCTCTTTTTCTTGAACTATCAATGACAAAAAGTTGCGGCTACAACAATACAAAAATAGATTCTTTATCCATAAATTAATGGAAAATCATGTTAATTTAATTGGTTAACCATGCTTTTTTATTTATATTTTAATGTACAGCTTAACTGATACAGAGATAACAACGTGCCTGCCTTTCTCGCCCGAGTCTAACGCTGTGGCTGTTCCCCGACATGAAAAGCAGATCAGTTAACCTGGGATTCTGATGCTGGTGGGATCCCCCGTAATAAATGCACCTAATGCACTGTCGGCTAAATCTTACTAAAACCCATAAAATCACTTCTTGTACGTAATTAAGCTTAAGATTTGTCTTCAATTAAGAAAATCGAACACTGAGCCTTGGTGCAGATCGTCATTAATCACAAAGTTCACACACTGCGCGCCACCTAAAGTCTTCTAGTGCATGCCCCGGATCACACACAAAACAGCTGAACAACAACGGGCCTGGTTATCCGAGCACACGTGCCTTGTCTCAATAAAAGTATTAAACAATGTAGGTATAACTAACACTAAATCAGCTATGTTAGTAACTAGGAACTTAGCACAATACTGCACTGAAGCTTGATTAACACGGTTTGTAAAACATTAACGATAGAATTTATTGATTTTGTGCAACATTGCTCTCTAATAAAGCCAGTCAAAATGGAAAATTTTGTGAAAACATTTCAATTTCAGGATAACAAACAATAAACATTCCGTTGGAAAACGTACCGAAATGATGCAAACGCATGCTACTGCAAACCTTTATTTTCTGTAACTTAATTTCGCGTGTTCATATGTCTATCTATTTTTCAATGGATTTTTTTTGCTATTTTCTGAACATTTTTGCGTCGATTTATTTTCGCGATTCAGAACCATACCTCCTAACTGTACCTAAATGTTTAAACTCATTTTCGCGACAAATAATATCTGCGATTTCCCTTCTGCGAATTACGCGAATCTTATCGCTAAACGAAGTTGGTTTACGGTTCGTCATCTCATATCAAACTAAATGTAACGACACCTAGCGGAAAGATAGCTATAGAGAACCATGGCATGTCACCTAGCGGGTGTAATGAAATACAAAATGTATCCTCTGTATGAAATGAATGAAAGGAGGTAAATGCCGCGAATAGTGGAAATTGATTGACTAAAGAAGAGTTCAATTTTAAGTTTATTTCATGAACAATAAAAACAAACTTTTGGTTAGTGCTGTTTGGAAAATTATATCTTTCATTACCATTTTTAGACTCAATTTGTGGTATTTGAAACGTGCTAGGTTGCTAAGGCCAGTACCAAGCACCATTTCCAAGTTGACCTTGACCTCCTGACCTTGGATGTGGAAGTCTAGCTGTACAATTTAAGACACGTAAACCACTAAGCCATCGCGTTCATCTTTAAACGATTGTATTGACTGTTATGTGTATATGCAATATTCTAGGAAAACATACACTTGGCTATTGCTAATAGTTTTGACAATTTGAGTATTTTTGTTTACTTGCAATAAGGTGAGTATCGAATGTTTTGTTCTTTTACTTCATTTATTTAGTGAGCTTTACTGAGAAGCTAAAGGTAAATAAATACCTATCGTATGACCATCACTGTAAGCACGAAGTAATTAAATGTATGGATAAATAAAATTCTCAGTAAAAAAAACATTTAATTTACCAATAATTGTTAAATTCCTTGGCAACACTCCCCGTCTACGGCCCCTCACCATGCCAACAAATTAGAAGCATGGCTATGACACGAGAATGCTCGGGCAATCAGAACAATAAAAATGCGACTTCACTGGTTTTTTTGCACCTGCAATTAATCAAAATTAAATCCGATGAACTGAAGGCGAAGTTCAAAGAAAGAATTACAATTCCATTCAAATGATGTCAGACCACGCTGATAACAAGGGCTGAAAACTCAAAGTCACCACAATCGGAGAGAGACCAATGCTATTGCTACAAAATTATTGCTACAAAATTGAAATAAATAAAATTGTAGTGTAAGAAACGTTATTTTCTTATATATGATTTAATTCTTAAGATAAGTTGGTATATTTGAATAGAATGCAAACCTCTGGTGGCTGGTTTTACAAAACACAATACATATTTATGTATTTCAATTAACAAGAGCATAGTTGGAAAATATAAACAGAAAGACATCTATGTGAAGAAGGTGACAAACTTGCCTAAAGTGGCTAAAACGTGGATAAAGAAGAAACAGCCTGGATTAAAAAATCGTGGGAATAGTTCATGAAAACAGTAATAGAGTCAATAATTTTCGGGATGTCAGGGAAGCGATGAAAACTGTGTTTGATATCGGATCATGGGACACGCTAAAGGCAAATGCAAGGGGGATTTGTTTGAATACTACATTGTAGCTTCAGGGAGCAGAGAGAAGCTACACATGTAGAAAACAAATTATATTTGGTATAGTATTCTACCATTTTTTAAAGAAGAAACAAGAAAAGAAAAAGATGAAGAAATTATGATGGCTAGTGCAAAATGGTCTGGAAGGGAAAGACGAAAGGAAGGGCGGTGGGGGATGCAGAAACCATATGGGAGATGAGGATGATTGAGTGAAGGACACATTAAGATTGAAAAACAAATGGATGATTCAAGAGAGAAACTTGGACGAAAAGACATGATCACGATTTGGTCATAATATTAAACATATGATGATCTAGAATACATTAGACGGTAAAAACAGAATTTGAAGTTCAAGAACATGGGGGCGGTATAAAAGAAAGGAGGGCAATGGGAGGAACTCCGCCGCTGTACTAATTCCAGTTTATCATACCGATACCGTCCATTAGAACGGATTTTAATACAATTGTGCGTCATGCGATCTCACCCATCAATACAAAATGTCATTGTCTCGCCCGCTCCTTGGCGACGTTCCTTGGCCCAAGAGGGGACAGTACTGGCAGAAAGGGGATGCATGCCGTCAAGATTTATTGCGGATAGCCTCAATTACCGCGTTTTATTTGCTCGTCGCGTCTCTCCATGGGTGTCAAAGGCAACCGTATTTTGTCTTCACACTCGTTCTATATGGTGCTACATCTCAGCAAAGAATCATAGATTGTTTCATAAGCATCGTATTTATGCTTACACGTAATATTACTGTATAGTTTATTATTTTATTAGCAGGGATTATATTCACTTATTCGTGATCAAGCGTATGAAATGGATAAAATGAAAAGAAACATAACATGTTTGACCTATCAGCTTTGGTGTGATCGCAGTATATCAATAAATGGAAAGTGAAAGTAACCCATTTTAACTAACATGAGATCGTTAAGAGAAAGATCGGTCTAAATCTACCATTAAAAGGTATTTCGTCATATCAGGCGATTTGTTGAGATTAATAAAAAGTGAAAACTGGATTTGAGATGATATATGATTTCGCGGGAATGCATTGGGGTACATTCGTGATAAAGTTATTTTCTGCGATCTTACATACAATGTACTAGCGTATGAAATCGATAGAATGTAAAGAAACACGATATGTATTGCTTATTGATTTTGGTGTGCAATAAGCATAAGGTGAAAGTGGCTTATTTTAAGAGACAGATTAGTCTTAAATCTACCCATTCCACAAAAAAATGTCATCATATTCAGGTGATTTAAAAATATTTTGATTTGCTGTACTCAAGATGAGGTTAACAAAAAGTAAAAACTGGAATTGAAACGAATTTAATCTGAATAATTAAATTTTCTTTGGGAGAACCTGTTGTATAATTGTTACATTTCAACTTGAAATTTCAAATATATGTTTAACTTATCCATCAAATCCTGAACTGAATAAAATGCAATTGTGGTCAACAGGTACATTTGTATTATAAAACAATGAAACCAATCTATTGTTTGTTTTGATTTGATCTTAGTCTGTTGTTGCTGACACTTCCTTGTTACAACACATTGTCGCCTGCTGGTGTATAACCTGAGAGTACATACCGGTATCACTTACAGTGTGTACAGTTCAAACGGCATTTCTCGATTCCGCGAAATGTCGTGTGTATATGGTTTTTTTTCTATTTCGTTCACATCCAATGTATCTTTTGCTCTAACAACATAGATGCACCGGTATACTTATAAAATTGAATCATTCACGAAAGATCGTAAGTCAGTTAGATACAGTCGGTTAACAGATGATGGTTAACAGTTACATGGTCAAACGGTTACGTAGACCTACTGGGAATAAGGTGGTCAGAATTAGGTAACATTCAGGCAATGGGTACTTCAACTAAGGTGGCCAGAATTAGGTAAGACGAAATGGCTTTACGGAGACCGGAACATTCGGGCAACGGGTACTTCCAATTAGGTGGTCAGAATTGGGCAAGAGGAAAGAGGTTAACGGAGATCAGAACATTCAGGCAAGACGGAAAATGACAACGGGAATTGTCGAATTTGAGGAAGAGTGATTATTTCAAGATAGCAATGGAATAGGTTTTATCACTGATATCGGAACAATCAGGCGAACGGATAGATGTTATTGTGGGAAGAAGAAGAAATTATCAATTGCATGTAAGATGAAGTCTAAAAGACAAAAGAAAAATGAAAACAAAAATAAATGAAGATATTTAGACTTTTTAAAAAATTCTCAAGTAAAAAAGATATCCAGTAAAAAAAAGATCTCCATTAAAAAAAGAAAAGAAAAAAAGATCTCTAGTAAAAATTAGATCTCCAGT
The DNA here is from genome assembly GCF_041381155.1 of Argopecten irradians. NCBI lineage: Eukaryota > Metazoa > Mollusca > Bivalvia > Pectinida > Pectinidae > Argopecten > Argopecten irradians. The sequence continues at coordinate 32,983,631 of NC_091144.1, forward strand.
GAAAAAAGATCTCCAGTACTGTATATTTTGATGACGATCCATATTTGATCATATGAACAGAATAACGTAAAGTAAATATAAAATCTGACTTAGCGACCACCTCTGTATAAAGACCACCTGCTTTATAAGACCACTTTCTTTTGGAATTTCACCTGGTTTTTCAACTCAATTTCGCCCTAAGACCACACGGGTATCAAAACTATTTTCCCTTTTGCCCTTTGGTAGTTGCTTAGTGTATTCAACGGCATGTTTCAGTGATATCGCACTATAAAATGGGTAACAGTTCCACTATACAAGAAGACATTACACGAACATACCGCAGTCTCCCAAACCACACACCCGCATTCCGTACATGCAACACGCCGCATATACATGGGAGGCCATAAAAACAAGACCCTGTTTGTAATAGGACGTTAATTAACAAACAAACAAACATTTGGTAGTTTTTGAGGCGGGTTTTACTTTATATATACTCTGATCCCGAAGTCAAAAATGTTTTATTTTCTTGTTCACTAAGGCGGTGTATTCAATTATAAGAGCAGTTCGTTCTGCTAGGACAACAAATCAGATGTTGAGGTCACACTTTCTGCATGAATCATTGCACTTCTTCGTTTTACTTCTTTTAGGAGGATGCAACTTGGCAGCTTTGGGGGAAAATGTGCAAAGGTGAGATGAAAAACTAAGACGTTAAAAGGCTGTGAAAGATATATTCTGACGGAGAACATGTTTTAGATCTATGTTTATGAGTAGGTTGTCATCATTTAGTCTCGAGTTCGTATTGCTATTAGTGTTTCGGGGACTGCAGTGACCGAGTGGTTAAGATGATTTAACATATTACATACCACAAGTCTTCCACCTATCTTTGTTTGTTGGGTTAATCAACGTCCTATTAACAGCTATGGTCATGTAAGGACGGCCTCCCATGTATGTGGTGTGCTGCGTGTATGTTGTGCCACCTCTGAGTCGCGACTACAAACCCTAAAGCCCCTTTCACACATTCAAGGATGACGCGCCGGATCACCATGGATTGGAATTTTGATCATCCGGGAAGATCCGGCGTCCCAACTAGGGCTCTATTACGTCGTAATGCCGGTGTTAACGCGGTGGTGATACGGTACCCGAAACGAACCAGACCGGTCTGTCCACATTTAATCACGGTAATTAACCGGTTGTCTCCCGACAACCCACCGGAATATGACGGATGATTCACGGACAGTTCGGAGCACAACGGTTTGTGCTGGTCTCCACACGATTATTTCACGGAGGAACCCGGTGTTGATACGGATATTCACGGAATATCACGACACTCGAACATGTTAAGTCCGTATAGCTTCCGGGAACACTCCATGTGCAATCCGTAGATCAGTGTTCTTCCGGAGGAAAATCGTACACGGATGGCCCCGGACTTAACAAGGATACTTGGGAATCAACAAGGATACTTCGGAACCAACAAGGATACTTCGGAACCAACAAGGATACTTTGTTACCTATACGGACATCTCGGATGTAACACGGGGATATACGGATCGTACACGAATCAGTACAATTTCTATCCGAGTAGATCCGACGAAAAAATTAAACATTTTCAATTCTTCTCCCGGTCCAGCGTTGCCATGCCGTACTGTCCCAGATGTCGTCGGATGCATACACGACCCTGATACAGTGATGGCGTTTTGTCAAGGATTGTCCCGGATTGATGGTCCGTATTGATTCGGCGCCTCATCCTTGAATGTGCGAAAGGGGCTTAAGTGAGGCAGTCACCAGGTACTGACCGTAGGCCGGTGGTTTTTTCTCTGATTATTCCGACATAAACCTGACACGACCTTAAATGACCCCGATTGTTTGTAGGACATTAAAAAGTAAAACCAAACGAAAACTTTACTTAATGCTAGGTACACTATGTTCCCGGCGACAACGGTCGCCCCGTTTGCACGAAACGTGGTGCTCCGTGAAATTTTGGCTATTTTTGTCTCTATATTCAAGTTGAGCTAGGTCTTATGAAGTTTTGCCACGGTCTTTTACGGATTACGTGGTGGACCGTGGATATAGGAGAAAGTGCTGTTCCAGGAGTACGGTTTTAGCACGGTCTATCAAGGATACCACTACGTTCTCTCTAGGCCGGTTACGATCTGATGAGGTCTGCTACGTTTTACACGTTTTGATCAAGCTCCGATACGTTTTTCACGGTCCGCCAAGGCTTACTAGTGATGAAAGTCTGATGCCGGGCTTTTTGGAGCAAATGAAACAATATTTATTGCCGAAAATGTCATTTTAAATACGTTTTAATTACGAATGTGTTAAAAGAAAAGAAAATCTTAACTTTATTTGGAATAGATATATAATTATTATAGCCAAGTGTTTATACGCATTTTTTTTTCTTTACTGGTTCTCACTTAATCTGCCTTTCGCAATAATATTTTTATACAAATAATTCCATGAAGTAGCAAATATGTACCAGGGCAGGCAATGATACTCCATCATTTACTGCTTGCAACGTAAGACCGTAATAAGACGTTACACGCCGCATAACGTCGGGCTTTCAATCGCTACAGGCCGTGATGTGCCTTGACAGAACGCATCAAAACGGTATCATCCAACTTGGCCTACCGTGAAAACCTTGACAAACCTGGAAAAAACGATACAAAACGTGCAGCCAATCTGCATCAACTTGATAAAACGTGAAAAAAACGTAATAGAACGTCACAAAATTTGAAATCACCGTGAGATTCCGGGGAACGTGCTTGCTGCCCGTTCCACCACGGACCGTCTGGAAGTTTTGTTACGGCCTTGCACGCACTGCTACGTTTTGTTACGTCAATCCCGTTCTGTACCGTGACTGCCGTGGCAAATTTTTTGACAGTTTAAAAATCTGGCACGGCATCCACGGTAATCACGACTCACGTTTGTCTATTACGTCCTTCTCGTAGTCTCACGTTGTCTCGCGGTCACCACGTGCACGTTTTGTCCACGGTGGGCTGAAACGGGGCTGCCGTGGCCGCCGGGAACATAGTGTAAACCTAGCATAAGGCTGCGTTGAGACATTCATAGGTAAAGCAACCATAATACACAAGGCTGATGACTTGTAAAATGGGAAAATTCGTTGAAAAAGGAGTGATTTAATTTATGTAAAATAATAAAGGCAAAACACGTGAGGATATACAAGAAATGTATACCGATATAGTAACAGTATTAAGGAAGGGTGTCTGTTCGTAATACGATATGTTCTGCGACACTGCAGCGGAAATATAGACATTTTACAAAAAAAACACGTGTTCGTCTTGGGGAATTTCGCAAATTTACAGTACTATATCGTAGCGGTTCTTTTACTGTATAACCGCCATAACCCGCTTTATTTCTGTTAATCCATTAGATACTTTCAACATAAAAGCGCACGTGAACACATTAATCATAAAAGTAAAAATATTTTTGATGACGGCAGTTCTGTACTAAAACCGTGGATGTAAATTTCTTGGGAATGAAATTAGTATGTCAATATATAAAATGTACACTCGGAACATATGTCAGTACTGTAATGCCATGTGTTATATAGAGTGTAATGGAGGGGGGAGGGGGTATTGAAACATCTAACGTTGTTGTCGGGGTAGGAAATGTTCATTACATTAACCAAACGTGAATAAGGTCGATAAGTTTACCATAAAACAACTATCCCAAGGTTAGGAGAATGTGATATTTGATTTATTGCCGTAAGGAATGAAAGCAAGTTATATCGAGGTACAATAAGAATTTAGTGCAATTTCAAACACAAAGAGAACGTACTGTAGTGTCACCTGTAGACTGTATCCAGACGCTAGCTTGCAGTTATTAAGTTCACACATCGCACAACACCTGTGCATTGATGTAGACTCCGTAGATCATTTAACTTTTTGCTTGAATAACATTAAATTGATATTAACCGTCCTGGAATAATTAACGTTATTCTTACTTAATTTCGATAGAAGTAGAATTATAATATGACTTCCATGAAACATCAAAGAATAGGGCTAAAATGTTGCGAGACATGCATGTATAAAATAACCGGCATCCATGTATATGAAATCTGAAGGGGAAAAGGGAAACGGAAGGCGAACGGGAGGAAACGAGACTGATAGAACGGGAGGCGAACGGGAGGAAACGAGACAGGATAGGGCGGGACGGGGGACGGAAGGAACGGGAGGAAACGAGATAGGGGTAGGCCGGGAAGAAAGGTAGGAAACGAGACAGATAGGACGGGAGGAATGAAAAGAAACGAGACAGGATAGCACGGGAGGTGGGACGAGAGGAACGGGAGGAAACTAGACAGGGTAGGACGGGAGTCAGGGCGGGAGGAACGGGACAAAACAAGAACGGGTAGGACGGTAGGCGGTGCGGAAGGAAACGAGACAGGGTAGGACGGGAGGCGGGCGGAAGGAAACGAGACAGGGTAGGACGGGAGACGGGACGGGAGAAACGGGAGAATGAATGAGACAGGGTAGGACAGGAGAAAATGGGGGGGGGAGAGACAGGGTAGGACAGGAGGTGGGACGGAAGAAACGGGAGAAAACAAGACAGGGTAGGACGGTAGGCGGGACGGGAGGAACGGGAGGAAACGAAGCAGGGTAAGACGAGGGGCGGGGCAGAAAGAAACGAGACATGGAAGGAGGGGAGGCGGGAGGGGGGAACGGGAGAAAACGAGAAAGGGTAGGACTGGAGGCGGGGCGGAAAGAAACGAGGAGAAACGAGAAAGGGGTAGGCCGGGAAGCAGGACGGGAGGAACGGTAGGAAACGAGACAGATAGGACGGGAGGAATGAAAAGAAACGAGACAGGATAGCACGGGAGGTGGGATGAGAGGAACGGGAGAAAACTAGACAGGGTAGGACGGGAGTCAGGGCGGGAGGAACGGGACAAAACAAGAACGGGTAGGACGGGAGGCGGGGCGGAAGGAAACGAGACAGGGTAGGACGGGAGGCGGGGCGGAAGGAAACGAGACAGGGTAGGACGGGAGACGGGACGGGAGAAACGGGAGAAAATGAGACAGGGTAGGACAGGAGGTGGGACGGAAGAAACGGGAGAAAACAAGACAGGGTAGGACGGAAGCCGGGACGGGAGGAACGGGAGAAAACGAGACAGGGTAGGACAGGAGTCAGGGCGGGAGAAAACGAGAAAGGGTGGGACTGGAGGCGGACGGAAAGAAATGAGGAGAAACGGGAGAAAACGAGACAGGGTAGGACGGAAGACGGGACGGGAGGAACGGGAGAAAACGAGACAGAGTAGGACGGAAGGCGGGACGGGAGGAACGGGAGGAAACGAGACAGAGTAGGACGGAAGGCGGGACGGGAGCAAAAGGAGGAACAGGACGGGACTGACGGGAGGAACGGACACGTACATTAGTAACACATGCGGTAGGGGCGGATATTGAAAGTCCTTCTCGAGTATGGCCCGTCCTTTGACTACATATCATTCTCGGATCATTGTCAGGCTGTTCCTATAATGTGTAATACTTGTCGGAAACATTCGGCTAGTGTTCGAAGGTCCCGGGTTCGAATCCCGGTCTGGCCGCTACATTTTCCCCTCTTCTGTTACAAACTATTTGCAGCCCTCTGTTTCTTTGACATATCATAATACACAAGAGCTATGACAATATATTTAGCTACATAGAATGTCAAGTCTGTTTAGTAACAGATCTAGAGCGACAAAACATAGCATGTCCTCGAATACAAAATAAAACTTGTTTACCACATTTCATCAACATTAGACTTAAGGTGAATTTGTGTAAAGGATAGCTCAGAGATCAAACAATTATTATTTTCATACTGGTTTTCATTAATCACGATCGAACAAAATATCCAGCTTATTGCATATGTTTTCGTAATTTTATACATACTTTACAAAAATGTATTGCAAAGACTACAATCTAATCGGATGGTGACGTGTCAAGTTTCTTGCAGGCGACAGATCTAGAGTTCCTCCTATATAATGTAACAACACTTTCAACAAGACAAATCTATTAGGAAATCTTATTTTCAGAACATTTTTTATTTCCATTTTTCAATGATTTTCTGTCTTCTCTAGCGCTTTATACTTTTGAGCACATGGTTCTTGTATTCTAACGCAGCCCAAACAGCAAAGAAACATCCAATGCACTAAAGAAAGTTGGTGTCGACCATGAACTGAGCACACTTGGTAAACTTCAGAGTCAACGGGTACCTTTTCACAGGAAATGTAGCTAATGCTTGCATCTTAAACCTGTAATTGTTTAACTTCCCGCCATCAATCTTGTACATCAAGTATTGTTTGGATTTAAAGTCGTATATATACCCTGAAATAACCTACCTACAGCCCGCGTGCGCATTCATCACATGTCCCAGCACGTGGGCGCGAGACAAAACCGCTAGATGTCGCTGATGTGTCCTTAAGAGCATTTGAATCAATCCAATCAGCATTTGTTTTAGTTTTAATTGTAGACGTGTTAACGTCTTAACCGATCCTAGCTTTATCGAAATGTGTACACTTTCTAGGTGCGCTAAAATTTCTTGTATGTTGTATTCTGGCACTTTGCAGCACTTTGGCGTATACGCTGTTAATTCTAATCAATATTGTACAGAACAATGATTAATTAGGAATAGCCTATTTTTTATAATTAGCATGAGTTGTGTAATTGATTTATTTAAATCACAAGTATCGTTTAAATTTAAGACGGCAATACATCTGTAGACAATGTATATAAAATCAATTAAAAAAAAGAATACCGCGTGCTCGCTGTCTCCTAGCAACGAGGAAGCACGTACAACTTACACCAGTATATACATTTCGTTCATTATTACTACTGAATACCTGCTGCGAAGTTCAGAGTCTCTTTTATCGACAATATTATATCAGCTCAAGGTTTTGTTTCAAGTTGCATCAAACTCGTCTTTGTATTCACAACAAAGGATTGTTTCTTCGAATGTTCCCAATAAGTAGACCCATATTCATATTAGAAGTAATCACTGTCTACTTCAAAACATTTATTATTGGTGTACTTGGATTTTCGTGTTACTAGTTTTTGAGCCCTATGCTATATATATGTATTGCCACATATACAAGTCCCCTACATGTACCTCTGGGCTTCACTGTTATATGACGTATATTAACCCATTTATTCCCGAAATTTCACAATGGACTGGTCTAGTCATCGATTTAGAAGAGTCTAAATGTGTCTTCAGGGGGTGAGTGAGTTAAAATCAAAGAAACAAACAAAACAAAAAGAGAACGAGCTTCAATAAGCTTCTTGCTAAAAATACAGTTTAATGAACATTAATATATTTGTGCATTTCCATGGCAAAACCTGCCCGTAAGTCTAGATCTATGATACGATGAAATAGAGAATTCTACTACTGTTGTAGACTCTCTGTTCTCGCCATCAAAGTGATTGCATGTAAGCGTTCATATCGCGCATTCGTAGACAAGTTTTAAGCTGAGTTTACCATTTGTGGATGAAATCCACAACGCTTCTCGACAAAATATAATAATTACAAAAACAATCAACAGAATAAGTTGATTACAACACAATTTCAACATCAGTCGTTTTAAAACAAGAATCACGAAAAGAAGCAACGTATTGCACGTGATAAACTACTACTGTACTCGAGGAAGATTCGAGGAGTCGTTTGTTTCTAGTTTCGTTTACGAAACATCGCACGGCTTTAAAACGACTGAATATGTCTCCTGATGTATTACCTTTCGAGTCTTGCTAAGAAGTTATTAAAGAGACAATTCACTCAGGTTAATTCTTTTACATAACCAAGAAGCAAACTATGGCATAAATGTATTGTTCTACATTTCTTATGAAATATATAACACAAAATATTGACAAATTCCACGTCAATGTTTAGTATTTTAATTGATACCGTTGTAATTACAAATCGTTGATCAATACGATTAAGCAGGTACAATATGTACGCATTACTCATACCCGAGCCAAAGTCACGAACGTTAAACAAATGAACTACATAACCACTAAGGAGGTGATGAAATGATTTTGAGGCAAGATAATTCACCTAATAAGGTAAACACACTACTGTCAGAGCGATTTGAGCAGTTCTAGACAAAAGTTGCATTACTCTACGAGCAAGGGAAAGGGTTCGGCATACAAGATGTTCGACCACAATGTGTAATGGCGGATAGCGAGCGAGTTTGAACATTTCACCACCATGGGCTTTTCTGGCATATCACAGTAAAACCGACTGATCTAATTTCCATTAGAATAGGGGTTTTTCCGATATTTGTACAAATTTTAATGTTGTCTTAGACTGAATTGTCCCTTTAAAGAAACGCCATTTTGCACTGGTCAATATCAAAGTGTGAACTCTAAATTAATATACAACTGTACAAGATATATTGGATTAAATACATTGATAAATTGTTTAGTTTTTGGTATTGTTTCAGAGAACGTACACATCCATATTTTGTTTAAACACTCTTATGACCGTACACCAAGTCACGCATTTTGTTGATTCTGTCCAACCTCGATGCCCAGCTGAGCAATCGAATTAACATTGAGCATAGTCTTAACATAACTAAATTCAATTAAGCATTGAAGTCATTATTTTTTTAATTTCATCGGGGTACGAAAGAAATTTTGTTTGCAAACTGTGTGAATCCGCGTACTCACAAAAGTTTGCAAACAAAATTTATTTCATACCCCGGTAAGATTAAGAAAAAGTGACTTCAATGCTTATAATTAATTTTCCAGACTACTTTATAAAATGAAATACGTTTACACGTACGATTCCATTGATTTTTTCCAAAGGATTATCTTTTGCAAATCAATACGCAACGTCAATGTTTCTATTGTGACGTCACGATAACGTCGGGTTTCCGCGCCATTCTCGGATTTTTTTTCATCGTGGAATAAAAAAAAAGAATAGACCAATCAGAAAGCCAGAAACAAAGAAAAAATAATTATTGGTAGTTATCAAATAAAAATTAACTGTGAATAAGCTAAGCTTTGTACTTACATTGTACTTCAGATTCAGCTAAGAAACGCTGCCGCACGAGTATGACATCGTAAAACTTCTCCAATTATATGTTCATGGCGATGACATTTGCATCGTCTGCTGTCATCGAGGAATGACCCATCCATATTTGAACTCATTTCACAAACTATCAGATGAGAAAGTGTGAATCTATGTAGAGAAATCCAAGTCAAAACATCAGTTGATGTTGTGTTGTTGTTGTGGTCCTACAGTTGTATATCCATTTGTAAGAACAGGTGAAAGAAATACATAATGCACGTGCCTTCACGCATGAGTGAATCTAGTCATGTAAGACATTGACGATAGCTAATTTCATGTACATTGCACGTGTTACAGCATAAATGTAAATTCAGGTCAAGATTGACGATGGGTTTGCTTTGACCAATGGATTAATCTTTTGAAAATATGATTTTTTTTTTGAAAAAGTATTCTTTCATATTGACGTACAAGTATTTTTTTTAAAGATTTTTTTTTAAATATGTAGAAGAAAAGGGAAAACACATATTCCTGTCGAGTGCCCCGACCAGGAATCGTACTCGGGTCTCTGGCGTAGAAATCTACGGCTCTACCGACTGAGCCAAAGAAGCATGCTCCGTCAGCTGAGTGACAGAGACCGTATTTAACACTATGTACAAATCACACGACCCGCTCCTTTTACAAATATTTGTTATTCGTTAACCAAATACTTTAGTTTTCATTCTTCCCTTAACATTTTTCTACGCATTTTGACCCATATGTTTTTAAAATTGAACTCTTTGCCTTTGATTTGATCGTCACAGTGCTGTATGATCCATTTAGTTGAGCATTATACTGTTGCCTCTATAGCAGGGTGGGGTGGGTATATTCCTACAAAGATGAAATTAAATGGCTATTTCTTTGAACGACACATACAGCTGTATGCATTTTTCAACTGTTTCGTCTTCTGAGTAGTTCATCTGTTCACACGAATAGAGACGAAGAGAAACGTACTATGATCGAATACTGCTCCCATGGTGATCTTTGCTAATCGTATACCTGTTCGTCATCACGTTTTTGGTCAGATATTGTGGCCCCTGTTTCACCCTGATGTGAAGAAGTGTCAATGTGTTTGTCATTTTGTAACTTCCTTACTACTGTTCTTCATTGCCAGTAGGTGTTATTCAATCCTGAATGATCCAGGGGTTACTATCACTGTCGTTATACCCATCCCTGGACTATGTCATAGCAAAATTGAAGGTTCTATGTGCGACAACAGATCAAACAAGTAGTTTGGTTCTTTGATGTATATCAAAAGAATTGAGTAATTGTACACCATGAATGACTTTGGCTTTGAATCTGGGCATACTATCTCTGTAATCTTTAAAGTAAGTTTCTGCAGGCCTGTGATTGGTCAGTTTTTTCTCTCCTGAACTGACCTCAGGTTTGCTATGACATATATTCCAGAGGATGGTGTTCTCAGATTTCCATCATTAGTTAACCTAAATGTTCTTTGATCTTACCACGGTTCCAATGAAATGCCCCAGGACCTCTTGGTACTAAAAAGGCATCCTTATGAAAAATAGATAATGGTGTCACACTGTTTTTTTTTCTCTAAAGAAATTTTTCTTTATTTTCTCTTAGAATCTAAACTTATCTGTTGTGTTCCATGCATATTGATGATGTAAAATTTTGCTTCCTTTGATGTAATATTTCTGAGTTTAGTGTGGCCCTTTTATTCAATATATATTCTTCTTCAACATAAAATGTTTGTGTAAGATGTGCAATGTTTGTACATGAGTAGTGAAATCAGAGAGTTGATCGTCAGGAAATACAAGTTTGGTCCTGGGTTTGAACACTACTGCTCACTTTTCAGCACCAATCACATTGATGCATGTGATCAATTCCTCTTTCAAGTGTTCAAACCCAAGATGGGTCTTTAGCTTGACAATTTCAAACAGTTGGAAAAATTGAAGTAGATTGTAACTGATTGATATATACAGTTCAACTCTTACAGCATCTGACATTTGGAGTTGGAGAAAACCTGTTTTGTAGTTAGAAAACACTTTTTTTAGAGTTGGAGAACACCTTGTTTGGAGGGGCCACTGTGACCGAGTGGTTAACATGTCCCGACATATTACCACAAACCCTCCACCTCTAGGATGTGGGTTTGAATCCCAAGCGGGGTAGTTGCCAGGTAATGACCGCTAGTCTGTGGTTTTTCTCTGGGTACACCAGCTTTCCTCCACCAACAAACCTGACACATCCTTATATGACGCTGGCTGTTAATAGGACATTAAACTAATAAAACAAAACCTTGTTTGGAGGACCCGTCGTTCAAACCCAAGTCTGCCTCTCTAGATTTTCATGTGAAAATTATTTTTATGGTATTGTTGCATTTTATTTGTTGTTCAAGAGCAACCAGGAAATCGGGAAACAGACATCAGGTGTTTTTTGTGCATTCAGAAGAAGTCATGTAAAGATTTTCGTATAACTAAACACTGTGACCTCAAATGAAGGTCAAGGTCTATATTTGTAACAAACTTGGTTGCCCTTCATCCTAAGATATTACAAAACTATCACTTACAAGTCTGTGGGCCTCCTGGTTTTTGAGCTGCTTTGACCAAAAGAGGACACACAGATATGGCTCCAAAGTGTATCACACTTTAATGATGAGGATTAAATGTCCTTTTTTACATTTAATTTATTCTTTTTCCCAAGTTTTATGTCGTAATTATCTATATGTTGTTCATCAGGATTCCTCTTTTTACCATCCATGGAATGATACAGTAAATCAAAACACAAACACAAGTCAATTATTTTTATTTTCACCCATGTTTTTATTCAACAATAATCCATTTTTCTCACTATTTGAGCATGACAATATTCTATCACCACATAATGTGTTTTTACCTATCAGACAGTGCTTTGTCCCTTCCCTGGGGAGGCCGGACCATATTTATATATCTCCCCGGGCTATGGATCCCTACCCAGGGGTATCGATTTATCTCCACAGCTTTAAGGAGGGACGATTAATTAGCATGATTTATTGATCCAGCGCATCACAAAGAAAGTAATTAACATTTTTTTTGTCTTTTTTTTTTCTAAAACAAAATGAAGTGTACTAAATTAACTAAATATTGCATCATCTTTCCAGATGATTAGATATGAAGACCAAGTTAATTAATATTGTTGAATTTATATATGGGTGGAGTTAATTAATATTACAGGTCAGAGTTCACACACGTATGGCCTTGTTTACCAACAAATTGTTTACCAACAAATTGTTTACCAATATTTCACTGCTGATTTGCGGCTCAACATCAGTACACTACTTTAATACAGAAAAAAATACAATCATATGAAAATCAGCTTCTCAACTAAGTATGATATGATACAAGTGACAATGTGAGAATTTTTACCTTTGCATACAATAAAATTACGATACAAGTCCCTGTGTTGTAGCATCAGGCAATTGATTATCACTGCAACTATAGTTAATATTTCCACCTGTCTTACATATCATGATCACGCTGGCCATGACCCCAAAAAAAATTCTTCAGACATACAAATCAGTAACAATACAAAAACACTTGATCTCCGATCCAAATATTAAAATAAATCAAGAAAATGGCATGCTTGCAAAAAATGATTGAATTCAATTCAAACAATACATAAATGACCTTACATAATAAGGTGAAGGTCACAAAGTCCAAGGTCATATACCTCAAAGTTGCACACAGTTGAGACCTCATATGATTTGATCAAGGTTGTTTGGTCCCATTGTCTACTGCCCAGTACAAGTACAGCAAACAGGAAGAAATGATAAATGTTTGGGCTGCCATCTTCATTCATACCTATAGACATCTTGAATACCTTCATACAGACAATAATTATTTTTAATTATCAGAAATATTGTTTTTTCTCTGGTAAATATTTTATAATCACATGTTTTCAGACAAATAATGAAGATTATGAATTCATGCAGTTACATATTGTAATTCATGAATCCATCAACATAGCATTTTTTAATTCACAAATTTGTCTATCAAACCATTGACTAAACATGAATTCATCAACCAGTTACTTATTATTGTATGAATTTATCAACAACACAATTCATGAATTTGTAAAATAATTCACTGGACCATTGATTGATAAACCAAACAATTCATGAATCTATTAGCTGATAAATCAGAAAATTCAAACTTTCATGAACAAATTAATTTAACAATTCATGAATTCAGAAAAGCATTTGGTAGATGGTGTGGTGTATTAATTATCAAAATCTTTTCATCAAGTTTACAAATCTCATTAAATTTAAACTGAGAGAACACTTAGTTACTCCATATGAAATAATTAAAAATTAAAAGTATAATAAAAAATAATGAAGAAACTATTTCTTGAGCAACCTACTAAACATATTTTATATAGCAATAGAAATATATAATGTGTGTATATTATTACCGGGATAAGAAAGCCTCAAGGCTCGGTGTAGTATTCACTATTAAGACACTTATCACGTGTCTTAAATCAGATGTGGTGTTAAGACACATCAGAAGTGTCTTACTTAAAAGGTATGGGACATGTTACAAATGTCTTAATGAAGTGTACCAGTTAAGATATTTTCATGTGTCATACTCATCATAATTAAGTGTCTAAACATTTACATAAAATTGACTCACTCACCCCTCAAATTACATAATGAACTGCTTCATCCATAGAACTAGAAGATCTCATTCTTGTCTTTAGGGGTGTAGATGAGTGAATACAAATTAATAAAAATAAGAAATATTAGTCTTAAACAACTGAGGACAATGAATATTGCATTATATATTTTAATTGATATTTCTAAAAAAAAATGAAAAGTAATTTCAATGACATAAAATGAAAAATTTCTTCAAATGTGGAAAAAATTGTGCAAAAATAAATAAACGTTGCAGACCTTCAGAATGTCTTAAATGGTGTAGTGTGTTTGGCGTAAAACATAGATTTTAAAATAAAACGATTTAAATAATAAAAATCTTTAAACATAATAGAAAACTTTCTCCTGTTGTCATGCAAGGCTCTTAGTGTTTTTCCCCCCTTCATGTTGTCATAGCAACCACGTCTGCTCATGCAGCTGAAACTGCCCTCTACATGTACAATGTATACATTCCCCCAGGGCAAGTAACTCTGAATGAATTAATAAGAGTTTTAAATTTCACAGTGATCTTTTTAAAATAAAAAAATCTCCCTGTGGGCAATATAAAAGCTTAAAGTAAAACTATAAAATGTCTATTATATTATTGAACATGTATAAACCAGTGTATTGTTTGATTAACAAGTTCAATCAGAAAAGTGATTTAATATCAGAAATTTTCTCTTATCATAAATCAGAATTGCAGAGAAATGGTGAAGTATTTTTTGGATAAGAGATATTGACAGCTGTATCAGATACCAACCCATAAATGATGTCCTGCTTTATATTCGTATTGAGTTAATCAAATATCCTCATTCACTGTTTTTCAGCAATACGAACCAGAGAAGATGAACATCATAACTGCAATATCAATCGACATTTTTGTTTTCATATTTACTGAATGTTTCGGGTCCCTGACCGCAACACTTGGCTAAAAGTGTCCAATGGTATGTTCGCCGGCCAATGAAACGGTGGCAATCCATTAATGTGGATGGCCCCACATGACTAGTCAAGGGAGCGGAGTGGCAGACCGCCATTAAATTAATCAGTCCAGTCAACGTCCATGTCATTCTTACTTTGTACGACGTAAACGCGAGCCTTTGAGGTCTGACACCTCTGCTTATCAGTGAGCTAAAAATCATATAAGAATTTTTTTTGAATAACAAAAAATTATCACAAGAAAGTCTCGCATATCTGCCAATGAAACTTGACCCAGTTTAGATATAATACCAGTGACTCCCCCACCAGCTTTTATACATATCGTATCGTCATTCATCCACCGTCAAAATACATTTTAAGCATTTCGCATGTAATTATAAATCTGCTTTAAGTGTGTTTTTCAGTGTGTAAAGCCATCACTTGGACCATAAACGTTAAGATATGAAATGGTATTTAAAAGGCTGCCGAGAAAATTGAAACTCTATTCATGCTTTTTTACGAAAATAACTGTCAAAATAAAATCGCTGATTTAACTCAAATCGGCTGGATTGTTTTTTAAGAATGTTGAATATATGTCTGTAGTACAATGAAAAAAACGGAGGTAGCTGGATTTTAAGGTTTGACATTAGAACTTGTCTGAAAACATTAGAATTGAAATATATTCACTTCTTTAGCAAAAAGGATTAGATAAGAGTATATATGATACATAAAACTTGACCCTTGACCTTTGTAACTGATCAGGTTTCTTCAGTTGTCGTGAAAAATCTCGTCTACGAAAGATATACAAGGAAACAAAAAAAATTGTGATTCTGTTAACAGCTTATAAAGATATTCAAATTATAAAACCTTTAAATATTTTCTTTCATTAAGTTACAGTTTTATCTGCCTTTTTTATTACTTCCGGCTGAGTTATCAATTTTTTTCTACAGTAAAAATTTCAAAATTAGACAGATTTTACCCATTAAATTTGATCTATTTTTATATTTCAAACTGCTTTAATAGAATTTTAGTACCTAAATCAAGATTTTGGCAACCCAACCTGTTTTTTGTATATATTCAAACTGATAATTATTTTTTATAATGATAAAATAATTTTCTTAAAATTGATGTATAATATTTGAATATGTTCTTTAAACTGATGTAAGTACACACAGGAATCTGTTTCTGATGTTTGTTCATCTCAAAAATATCTTTTTACAATAAATTTTGCCAATCTGAATGTTCTAAATGTTTCCAGGGATTTTACAGAATAATATAAAGTCTTTCAAAATAAAGTTCATTTAAATATCATGTATTAATAAAATTATATAAGAATTACATGTGTTCCCTTATATGGTGTGATCTTAACATTTTACTAGAACATGCTTCTTCAAACTTATGAAGCATAATAAAGTTTTTCAAAATCAAGTTCTAATAAATTAATGTATATCATAAGTCATATTTCAGAACTAGATGCCTTAATGTTCCTGTAATGTTGTGATTTGAACATCCTACTTGAACATGCTACTTTAAATTTATGTAGTGCTATACATCAGAATGCGACCCTTTAAATTGATATACAGCGTAATATGAAGTGATACGGTGGACCCTATCCATTGTGAACATGACCCTTGTCGTGGCTTACAAGTGACTTCTCCGTGGTAACCGTGAAACAGCTACTTAAGTCTTTTTGTTATGAAGTCAATAATCAATGAAAGTGATCATTAACGTTTCCAAGGTTTTTATCATTGAAATATTTTCTGCATTTAACACATACAGTTCTAATAAATTGAAATATGCCTTTTACGGGGACATCTGTCACGGGGATACATCTGGAGCCTGAAGGTGTGAAAGGGCTTCTCTATAAACATCTGCTGAGGAATTGATAGAAAAACACGGCTATGTTAAAATGTATGGAGAATGAAGTAAGCAGCACAGTACGATACAGACTCCTTAATGGGGGCTGTCACTGATCAACACAATCATGTAAACAGCTGCTTGGAATCTTCAATTCTTACTTCGGAACGTCATGGTTGCGGAAAAATACCACAACATTGAAATTAATAGGGCTTTTAACCTTCAGTCTATGGGTTTGCATAAGAAAAAAAAAAGAAAATTATCATCATTTCAACATCTGATGAGATAAAACAAGAAAAGAAATAGAATTTGTATATAAATACTTTTTTTGCATCCCCAACGTTCTCAATTATCTAACGTTTCAGGACATTTTTATTCCAGACAGGTCACACTTTTGTAAATGTTAATGCAACATAAAAATAAAGTTTTGTTAAATAAAATCTTATGTTAAATTTTCTGTAATATAAAATATTATTTGATTAATGAGGAAAAACAATAATTATATGTTAAGATATTCGTTGAGAAAATTGACTGTTAAAGAAAAACACAAAGGAAATTTAATTGCCTCATTGACTAAAACCTTTCAATTAGAATTTGCCAGTTTAATTTTGAAGGATTTTATGCGTGTGTTCAAAAACTGCACCTAACGCCTCGTGATTTAATGGAGTAGAAAATCAGTTTAAAATGTCAACAAAACATTTAGGAGAACCTGATTCGGAGGTGTGTTTTTTACATTTAGATAAAAGAGAAATAAAAGAAATGTTAAAATTTAATTGAATTCAAGCTCTCCTTACATGTACAAAACTTATCTGATGTTAATTTTAACTGGGCTATGAGATGTGGTAGGTTTTTATGCAACAAATCGACAAATATCCCGATATACCCATCGGACGTGATCCGTGACCTTGTAGCAGACGGTGTAATCTCACATATGCAAAAGGGTTAATCACGCTAATTTGCATATATGCAGTATGCATGCTCCTCTAATTGTTACACTCCAAAGATCAAAGGACACATACAGCCTCTTGTCAAGATTATCCTAAATTTTAAATCTAGATAAAAACAATCAATGTGACATTTTAATCATGGTTTTAATAAAGTAGCACCACACAATGTGGCTTCCTGAGATGTTTGGCTCTGTACAAATCCAACACACACAGTCGTTGTCACACCCCATTAACTATCAGTAATATTCTTCACCAGTAAATTTTAATAGGAATTGCTAGACTTTCATCTGCATTCTAAAAATATTACCAAACACAACTGTTTAAGAGTTTCACCTTGATTGTCTAGATGATAAGTGAATGATAGAACTCGCTTGTGCATCAATAACATCAGAATCCAGCATTAAAAATCTATAGATCTCAATCAAAATTAAAATTGTTTGTTTAAAAATTTGTTGGGTTTAATTTGATTGGCTTAACGCCCTATTAACAGCCAGGGCCATTTAAGGAGGTGTCAGGTTTACAAGACTGAGGAAAGTCAAAGTTCCCGGAGAAAAAACTATCCCCCATGGTGTTAGGTCAGGTAATACTGATATCTTGACCACTTGACCACCATGCCCCATTAGAAACTGGCCAGTAATTAAACAAATATCAAGAAGAGGTAATAAATTAAATGATTATTTTAATTTTCCTTGCATATCAAAACTATTTTTTAAAAAGTATTTTAAAAATGATTCCATTTTAATTCTTAAATATGCATGGTTATCTTCAAGTATATGCTAAATTTTGATTCAGGTATAAAAATACTAACAATACTGAAGAAAATTTATTTGAAAACATAACGGTCAGTTATGAATTCATACAAAATAATTCAACAGATAGACTGAAGGTTAAAAGAATATTGCATATCTGTGTATTTTAGAGGATTTAAATTTAGAAAGTTCAACACATTTGCTTCAGAAAACAAGAAAAATACAAATATTATTTTAATGGACTTTTGCTTGTAAAAATTCTAGGCCAATATTTATTTGAGCAGGCAGGCGCTTCCATTTTGATTAGAAATGTTCGAGAAAGAACATTGCAAAAATGAATTTACCATTAAATTCTGTCTGTTTACAATAACACAACAATTTTTACTAGCACATTACATTAAAAGTTTTGTAATTTTGTTTTGAATATGTTATAGTTAATAATTTCCTCATAAGTATAGGAATATTATTGCCTCTCCCCCCCCGCCCTCCCCCATCATCCAGTCCCAATGCCATACGTTCCTATCCCACTGGCTGTCATAATGTTCAAGAAAACAACCATCACAGATGACATCAAATTTTGCACCATACAGTTTATTCATAATTTTGGTTATTAAATATTTTTCATTAAGACAGCGAACATCTCATATGAAGGTCTTGGAAGAACTAAAATTTTCAATATCATATGAATATTACATTCTCTTGATAATAATAGAATCCGTTTTTGGAAGATTTACGAGAACAATCGCCGTGATCCATCATAGGGTAATAATTTTGTCCAATATCGAACCCACCTCCCGATAGCTTGATTACCCAACACCATATTAACTTACGCTTTTTACCGTTCTAAAAACTTCCCAATTGGTTTATTAATTTCATGCAGTTGGAGCATCAGAAACTTTATCTAGGCATGACAATAGAAAATCTTTCATGTTCGATGCAATTGTAATTATCATTTTTTTATTTTGAAACTTTTCATATGTAGATTATGCTCGGCTGATCAAAATATTGTGTGAAAATTTTATGGCTCTTTTGACAGCGTAATTTTTCATGAACACAATAGAAATAAAAGTAGTCCATTTATTCGGGTGATTATTACACAAGCAGCCAATCACAGGGAAGCAACAGAGAAGAGAGATGTTTTCTAGCTGCTAAGTACAGTTTTCATAATGAGAATTAAACAATCAATCATAATCGTAAATTATTCCATAATATTTTTGATTCTATTGATAGGTAAGATTTAATGCTCATGATATGTGCTATATTTGGTGGATTTAAAAAAAAAAATAGTTTTGTTTACTGCTGTATATCAGTTCAAATATATTTGTTTACTGCTGTATATCATTTTTTCAAGAATGGCATTTTTGTAATTTGGCATAACATGCTCTAATCCCTAAAATATTGAGTAATGGTGATGTATATGTATCAATGATTTGAGGTGCACCTGCTGGTATTAAAACACAAAATGTAAATCTAATGTAAATGTTAAATAAAGATATCTAAATTTAATTTTTCAGGATTTAAAACTGGAGAACAATTTGATTGAATACTAATTAATTAGCATAGACAATATTTGATTTTGATTTCAGAGCACCTTGTACCAGCATTTAAAAGTTTAGTAATGTTTGTGTTTGGGGCCTATGTACAACTACGATCATTTAGAGATATGCCAGATTTTGCTAATGGAGGGAGGCTAGAGTTCTAGGAGAAAAATCATCAACCTACATGTTGTGCTATATAAGCAACTGTCCTATTTAGGCCCTAAACTGGTGGTGACAACCAAGAAGAGACAATTTAGTGATTGTATTAGAAGAATCTTTTGGTTTACTTTGTTCAGTTTAACATCCTATTAATATTGAAGGTCATTTGGGGACTTGCAAGGTTTAAGAGGAAAGTCAAAGTACTCAGAGAAAAAGCACCGACGTGCAGTCAGTGCCTGGCAACTGCCCCACATGGATTTTGAACTCACAAGCCAAAGATGAAGGTAATATTGTGTCAAGAAGTGTTAGTTACCCCTTGGAATCTCCCTTGCACATTTCCTTAAGATGACACAATTCCATGACACAATTCTATACAATATGGAAGACATGGTGAATCTAATGTATTCTTGTATTCATTTAAATGATATTTGCTGAATTCTGAGGATCGTTCAAATCACAGGATGGAAGAATTTTAAAATATCAGGGTTAACGCTAGAATTTTACATCTAACAAAGACAGGAAATTTATATCAGTCTACCTTGAGATCAAGTGTTATCGTCCGTGATGTTACAGTGTTTAACATATATTATGTAAAATATTGCGACTTTTTTCTAGCGAATGTTCTGTAACGAAAATCAATTTGTTCGCTTTGACACACTTTTAAGATTTTATGTATTTCTGGATGGCCATCAGAGAGATGCAGGGAGTTGGTGTGTTTAACGACTTTCGCTCGTTATGATACTGTAATCAATCTGCAACGTTTTCCCATATAAATTTTCTGCCCTGATTGCGGTATGTAGAACCCGTACATTAATTAGCTATGCTGAAGCAGTCCAATATCAACATTACTGCATCCATAGGAAAATTGGTTTTACTAAATACTGCAGAATTTTCTGTTTCAGTCTGATTTATTTTTGTGGATCTATGTTTTCATTTTTGTGGTTTGAAATTCAGATATACTGGATCAAAATGACCAAATATTAAAGAAAACAATTGGTGTGAATTGTTGGTGTTTTGTTGCAAACATCAATACATGTGTGTTTTATACACTATATATATATTCTTAATTCTTACCTAATTTTCCAACCGAACAAATATTTTCAGTGAGCATGAAAGACTAGATGACCATTGAAACGTTGACCAATAGTAAAATTTTCTTAAGTAAAAAAAAAAATGAAAAAAAAAAAAAAAAAAGAATCAGTAGGTTAATTAAGAAAATAATTAAAACATAATGATATCATAGACCAGACAGATTCCTTGATTTTGAAACAGTAATACCTGGCATACCTGAAAGTTAAGCCTTGAAAAGTCGCCTTAACTAAAGGTAAAATAAAGTTGAAATGCATAAGTAATGATAATCATGTGACTATATAAACTTGCTAATGATTAGTCATGTGACCATCATGTGCCTATCATGTGACCATTATGTGTCTACTTAAAGATGTCTGTGACAATTAAGTGGAAGTTGGTTCAAGAGTTACCCTGTAAACAATTATGCAATGTAAGCAATAGTTTCCGATCACAACAGGGCAACTAGAATAAAGTTACCAGTCAAACTGGCTTCACACATACACACAGCAGTCGGAGTATTATGATGACCATGGAAGGGTAAGGAGCGGGCAGTTCTAGTCATTTCTGACCGTTAGAATGACCGTTTCATTAGACCAGTCAAGCCATTTTGGTGAGACTCCATTTTCACACGAGTGATAACTATAACCCAATGGTATTCATACATCACACGTTCGTTTTCTAACTAATGGGAGATAACTCACAAAGGGAGATAATCCATAAGGGGTGATTACTCCCATCACACTAGAATATAGCCAGCACTAATTTGGTCTCCACTGACCAGGTGAAACATTGACCACCAGCATTATCTCCCTCCTTAACAATCATCCTTTGATTAAATCATGAATCTGAAAGTAATTGTGGTAACACTTGTCGTATTTCTACAAACTGTCACATGAGAAAGTCTCACGCAATAAATATCTACGTGTCGAGGTAGACCACAAATACATATCCTCCATTTGTAACTATCTGTTATATATATATATATATCACAATGTCTTGCTTTATGCTCTGTTCTGATTGGTCCAATCTTATAAGTCACCCACCGTTTGGCAGCAAATGTCCAAACGTTCTCCGGATTTAAAGGTCTTTGATATGGTTGTAGCGTCACCTCTAGGAGAATTGTAAGGAAAACTGAAGAATTTCACATACTGTGGCAGTACAACAGGTGTATAGGCTGATGGCAGTATATAAATGAACAACCTTGGAATCATCTTGACCTTTGTGCTTCAATGACCTCTGATGTGATGTAAGGGGAGATCACTCTACCAAACATAAAGTCTAGCTTCTAACGTATGGTTCTATTGAAATCACAAAATAAGCTGCCGTCTGATGAAGTTGGTACGAGCTGGGTGATAATAAGGTTTTGTGGGGGCCGGGCACATGAATCTGAACGGTTCCTCCAGCCTGGAACTCAGAAACAACGACTAAAGCAGGCTTCCACTGCGCTGCCCTCTACTTGTACTGTAAACTGAATAGCTCAAGTGTAGCACTACTGTTGTTGAATAACACAAATAGCACTTTTTATCCATTGAATAACACAAGTGTAGCACAATTGTCTATTAAATAGCACAAGTGTAGCTCTGTCGTCTATTGAATAGCACTATGTAGTTATGGTGTTAGTTCACATACTCACAGTCTAAGTCCACTGAAGATCTTAAAGAACTTTTCCATGGACCAGCACCTCATGTGGCACCTTATCCATGGTTTAGTACCACATGTGGCATCTAGCCCTAGGTTCAGCAAACCCTGTGGCACATTATTTACGGTCTAGCACTGCTTGTGGCACCCAGTCCATGATTCAGCACCATTTGGGGCACCTTTCCCATGGTGTAGCACCGCTTGTGGTGCCCAGTCCATGGTCCTGCATGGTCCGGTGGCTCCTTGTGAGACATGAACTGTGATAATTGGTATGCTTTAAGTCCCTGCAATGTTTGTGTATAATACAGTGAGTTAACATGGTCATTTCTGTAAACTGAAGACTTCCACTAGCAACGGCTCAAGTCGTGTGATATCCAAATGAGCGGCCATTTGTGCACTGGATTCGCCCAGACTTCGAACGTCTAGGAGTTTCATCAGCAATTTGGGATATAGAGATCGAGCCTCGGTGAGGGGGTGTAATGACTCGAGATAAGCCTTGAGCCAGGTGGAAAACTTCTCCTGGCCTTGAGACACGAGCTCCTTGTTTTTAACGTTTGGCCGATCGGAGGAAAATAGTTCAATAACAAAGAGCAGGGTCATAATAGTTTTGTTGGCTTGAGTGAGTTGATTAAGGGACATGACAAACTTGATATGTTCTATGTACATGCCATTGCCGAGAGTATTCTGAATCATCTGAGGCCCTATTGTTTTTTCTCCCAGAGACTGGCCTTTGACCTTCCAGCCCATTTGTGAGTTATCAAATCCCATCGCTGATCGCAGAACCATAATTTCCATAATTCCACCCTGCAAAAGAAAAAAAAATATCTTGAATGAATACAAAGACATATTTATATCTGTGTTAAATAAATTTCTATATATTCATAATTAGCATTGGTACCAGAGTATATGTCTCTCTTTTAAGCTTTTCTGTGTGAGAAGTGATCGCCATAGCAACCTATGTAACTTGTATAAAAGAATCAGCTATTTACCATCTCTGATCTTTGGTGACCTCTAGTGACCTCTGACCTTTGTTCAAAGATTTAAATGACAGAATAGCATTAAAGTCTATGAGTGTTTAATTTCCTTCATCTTGGATTACTGGATAACATTTGAACTTTGACCCTTAGGTCAAGGTGACACCAAATTTACAGCAATGTGGTGAAAGGACATTTTTAATGGTAAATATGTTAAAATACAGATAAGTTCATTCTAAATTCTATATTTAGAACAATGACCTTATAAACATATTCTTAAGTATGGTGTATTGCATTATTTGACCCTGAACTTATGACCTACAAAATCAAATAATAGTATTACACATCAAAACAATTGAAATTCAGGCCTTCATGCAGCAACAAAAGAACATGGCTGCTCTAGATTAACGCTGGGCAAAAACCTTCTAAAGCGTGAACACACTTCACTGTAGGGCAATGACTTAGAACAAGTGCCAATACATATTCAGAAATCTTCACCTAAACAAGAACCTGCTGAAAGATTATAGACAATCTCAATCACCTTTCATTTCTGCACCTGAAAATTAATCTGACACGTCAAGGAGGTTCCACAAGGGGGAAACGAGTATATATCATAGAGAGTCTAAAGGGGAGGGAAAGAGACAAATTAAAGCTCGAAACAAATCAGTTAGATTAAACACAGAGAAAGTTCTGTTTATCGTTTGGTAAGCAACATGTACAAGTTTATCCATGAAGGGTTCGTTACTTGAAATTAAAATGATATACAGGTTATGTACCTTGTCAGGTACTGTGTAAAATCTGAAGTATACGTAATCTGCTTTGTCTTTCACATGATAGCGGTTGACATTTTCCCACCGTTCTCAGATGTGAATAATCCCCTTTTTATATCTTTAAAAATCCCTCACCCTACACTGTCCTTTTAAGAAAGCAACTGATTTGCAAGCTGTGCATGGCACTTCATCACCAGCCAATTTGATGGTCGAACTACCTTTAGCGTCACAAAACCTGCATCCCAAGAGCAAGAACCAGCTCCACAAAACCGAATCACCGATTCTATAGTGCTCCTCAGGGCACAACTCAAGAAAGAATGTCACTTCTACTTTAATGTTTTTCAAACCTTTAGAATTTTTTAAACAGTTTTTTTGTTTGTTTCTTTCTCAGAAACCTTTTTGATTTCACACATTGCATGACCATATGTGATTTTGATCTCGGGAGGGATTTAAAACTTCTGTTCCTGGTACATGTTGCTTTGTGATTCCTGAGGAAGCTTTACATTACATGATCTTACGTGACTATTAAGTTTTATTAGATATATAAGAAGCACCATTTTATATTTAACCAGAAATAAATATAAGGGAGATTGGAAACTTGTATCTAAAAATAAACCACAAGTTTTTTTTCTGGTTTTTTTTTTTTTTTTAAAGAAAAATTAAGAAAAATATTTATTTTTTATTTTTGAAAATCATGATTGGTTTCTACTAAAGGGAGATAATCCACTATGGGAGATAATCCACTATGGGAGATAACTCAAAAGGGGGGATTACTCCTTCCTGGGTGTTATTAGTTTAACATCCTATAAATAGCCAGTGTCATGTAAGGACGTGCCAGGTCTTTTGGTGGAGGAAATCCGGAGTACCCTGAGAAAAAAAGATAAAACATTATATGTATACTTACTTTGAGTAAATGAATCTGGTCTTCTTGTGCAAGGGTTTTAAATTCTGGAATATGTTTAGCAAAACGAATCAACCTGCGCACAAATAAGTCTGTCATATTAAAGAGGTCATTTGGGGACTTAGGACTAGATGTTAGCTTGTCTATTTGGTCGTCTGAGTACGGAGTGTCAAACACTATTTTATACTGATACTCGAGGTTTTCGATCTCCTTCTGGATCTCTTCCGCCAGTGGAATTGGGTTGTTGTCTTCCTCCATCTCGCACTTAAACGGCGACGACGATCCTTCACTGCTCTTGTTCGACGATTGATCTTCCATCATAAAGTTTGATGTCACTTCCATATTTGATGTTTGATTTTGATACTCATCCACAGAGGTTTTTCGTTGTTTCGTCCTCACTTCACCAGGCCCTTTGGGCTTTTGTCGTCGTTTAGCGAGTTGGTCTTCACCTGGAAATTATCAAACCAGAATCAGGATATTTCTCTTTTTTTTGTGATCTCACGAAAAAAGGATCAAATTAAGGGATATGTTTTATCTTAAAGACTTTAATCTAAGACGAAAACAAAAATTCAAACGTGTGTTGCTTGCAACTTAAGATATAGCACCATAACAAGGTGACCTTGACCTTTGATCCTGAAACCAAACCCAAGCAATTATTTATGAAGACATGAAACTAATCAAAGTTAAATACATTTGTTAAACTGCCATCTTTGAATAAATTTAAGATAGATTGCCATGTTTAAATACAAGATAAACTGCTATCTTTGAATATAAGATAGACTACCATCTTTGAATATAATAAGATACTGCCATCTTTGATATATGACTCTGATACCATTTTGAATATCTTTGAATTAAGATAGATACTAGACTGCCATCTTTGAAATGCTTCTTGATAATAAAAGATCAAAACGATAAAGGATGTATTCGAATAAAGGATAGATTGACATCTTTGAATAAAAATTAAACGGCCATTTTACTACCTTAAAAAATAAATTGTTATCCTGCCAATGTTTGTTACAAAAATGCCAAATACAAAAAAATGTAATTAAAATCATAAGTCTATCTTCTTTTTTCTTCATTAATCTATTTTTGTTGAACATGATTTTCTTATCTCCACAATGTGAGGCGAGGTCTTCTAAGCAAATAATTCTCGACGTTGTGTTAAAATAGAAACATTAATATAATTAAACGTTTCTGTAGGAGAAACATGCCACCGACATCAGGTAGGTCCTTAGTGCTTATAAGTAACAGATGAGTACAGAATCTTCCAAACACATTGCTTTAGATAGGCTTTCTTTCAATACAGATTCATTAATAAAAAAAATATGTTTACTTTTTTCATCAGAAGTACATGTGACCTTGTCCCTATTGCTGACCTTGACCTTACGTGCGTACCAAGCTCTTGGCTCTCTGAATAGAGCTTTATCACTTGGCACAGATTCAGGTTGCGAAGAAGAAGACCTGGTTTTGATAGGATGATTTAATTTGGACATGTACGAATTTTAAGATCCAGTAAAGCTGAGGTTTATATATATATCTACGATTCTAAACTAACCCTACAATCATTAAATGACTTACATCAGGGTGAGGTCATGAATGTCAAATTCCCAAAAAAATATCTGTACTCGATGAAGGGGTACAAATATTGCTAAATTATCATTAAACAGATATCCGGGGAAGTCACAGCGGAAGTCACAGAGATTTGTATTAGATCATCTTCCCAAATTACTAAATCCTTAGTGCAAAAAGGTTACCACATCATTTTTAGCCATGGAAAATTTCATAAATGAAAGAATACCCTACAGAGAAGAAGTGACAACAAACTGAAGTTCGAAGGTCCATATTTGAATATAAACAGTAAAACATTTTATTTTAGCGCAGTCAAATTTTAGCGCAAATGTGAATAATTGTTAATTATGATTTATTAATGTGGACGTAAATTCGGTGGTTTAGATTTGTTACCGGAAATACCCCTTTAAAAATGTTGGGCTGTTTCAAGACAGCGCAAAGAGCGCTAAATGAAACTTCCACTAGAATAAGTATATTTACAGTATAAATATCTGGCAAATGCCCATTTAGGTCACGACCTAAAGTATCTCTGAGATAAATACTAGCTATTTTTAGAATGTCAGTTATTTAAGTCATATTCGATTGGTTGGTTGATTAAGTCTGATGACCTTTCAACAGCGAAGGTCTGAATATAAGTTTGTAAATTTCTCCAATACCTGACAGGGTTATCCCTGCGGTTGTTAGGGAAAAGATAACTCTGTCTTTTACCAAGGGGAAAAGACAGTTCCCACGCGCTTGAAAGTGACGTCATCAATACATCCGGCGAACATTTTTACGACCATCGATGTTCTTATCAACTGAGTTTTTACCATTTCTCGCTAAAGTTTGGGAGAAAAATCAAACATAGGTCTGTCAGATGGACAGGGATATCTCAACCCTCACGAAAGATTTTGACCATCAACCCTCGACAAGCCTTGGGTTGACCAGCCAAAATCTTTCACTCAGGTTGAGATATCCCTGTCCACTTGTCAGACCAATGTAAGGTTCTATTAATCTGTATGTTTTGGGAGACTGCGGTATATTTGTGTTGCATGTTTTGGGAGACTGCGGTATATTTGTGTTGAATGTTTTGGGAGACTGCGGTATATTTGTGTTGTATTTTTTGGGAGACTGCGGTATATTTGTGTTGCATGTTTTGGGAGACTGTGGTATATTTGTGTTGTATTTTTTGGGAGACTGCGGTATATTTGTGTTGCATGTTTTGGGAGACTGCGGTATATTTGTGTTGCATGTTTTGGGAGACTGTGGTATATTTGTGTTGTATTTTTTGGGAGACTGTGGTATATTTGTGTTGCATGTTTTGGGAGACTGTGATATATTTGTGTTGCATGTTTTGGGAGACTGTGGTATATTTGTGTTGAATGTTTTGGGAGACTGCGGTATATTTGTGTTGTATTTTTTGGGAGACTGCGGTATATTTGTGTTGCATGTTTTGGGAGACTGTGATATATTTGTGTTGCATGTTTTGGGAGGCTGTGGTATATTTGTGTTGTATGTTTTGGGAGACTGTGGTATATTTGTGTTGCATGTTTTGGGAGACTGCTGAATATTTGTGTTGTATGTTTTGGAAGACTGTGGTATATTTGTGTTGTATGTTTTGGGAGACTGTGGTATATTTGTGTTGCATGTTTTGGGAGACTGCTGTATATTTGTGTTGTATGTTTTGGAAGACTGTGGTATATTTGTGTTGCATGTTTTGGGAGACTGCTGAATATTTGTATTGCATGTTTTGGGAGACTGCTGTATATTTGTGTGGCATGTTTTGGGAGACTGCTGCATATTTGTGTTGTATGTTTTGGGAGACTGCTGTATATTTGTGTTGTATGTTTTGGGAGACTGCAGTATATTTATGTTGCATGTTTTGGGAGACTGTGGTATATTTGTGTTGCATATTTTTGGGAGACTGCTGTATATTTGTGTTGCATGTTTTGGGAGACTGTGGTATATTTATGTTGCATGTTTTGGGAGACTGTGGTATATTTGTGTTGTAAGTTTTGGGAGGCTGCAGTATATTTGTATTGTGTCTCTTTGCAATAGAGGAACTCTTGCCCCTTTTTATAGTGCTATCTCACTGAAGCGTGCCACCAAAGACAAAGAACAGCACACCCCACCAGGTTACATTATACCTACAATGGGTAAATCACTTATACACAGTCCTTATATACAACAAGAAGGTCTTAAATATGAAGAATAAATGATCAAAGGGTTTCACTTACTTAATATCCAGTCTTTCTTCATCCCTATATCAAAACATTTCTTCAGACGACATCCCGAGCAGAACTTTCTCGTATGCGTGTCTAACTTACAGTTGCCATCAAAACTACATGTAAACACCTGCAACAGATAATAGAGCAATCAAAATTAAATTTTTTATCATTTTTGTTTTTTAAATTTTCATTTCTATCTTTAAAAGATTTTAGAACATTAAAATCAAAGTAAAATAAAAATTAAAATTATAGGTAGACATCTGAAATACAAAGTGATGCATTGTTAAATAGAAATTTATGTTAGGGAATAAAAATGAAAATTAACTCTTCAAAGGTGGTGGAACAATGGCATCCCCTTGACAAACTCCTTTAAACATTTGAAATGTGCTGCCATTTATTAAACATTTTGGTCATGATAAAAATGTATTACACATAATACAATGAGGATTCAAGGATACTATACAGTATATGCCTAGATCAGATTTTTTTTGGAAAATATAAATGCAAGATTAAGTGATATGACTTTGAAGTCAAGGTCACAGATAAGTAACAGCATCGTTTTCTGTTGATGCAAACATTATCAAGATAGTAATTATCGCTAGCAGAAGTTGTGGCATAAGCGAGAATTTATTAGAAGAAATTTTCCTAACTAATCTACCCCTGAAATTTCAAAATGAGCCAATTCCAACTTTGAACTAGAAGACTTCAGGAGTGAATGAGTAAAGAACCAGAACTATTGTGGCTCTTGATATTAAAAGGGGAGAAAATTAACTAAAATTCTGATAATTTTACATTAGTAGTTGGTCATTAAAACACTAAATCTATTTTAAAATTTAATGATGAAATACCATACGATAATTTTCCAAAATCTGAAGACATCATGGTAAGATGTTTTAGCTATGGAGGTTGGATGTTCTGTTTGATCAATTAATTTAAGACCACACATACACTTGAAAATTGTAAAATCATCTTTTTGTAAAATAAAATTCAATATGCCTCATCTTTTGGTGTTAATGACAATACAAATCTGCATTTAATGCAAAACATCTGTCGGAACAAAAAACAGCTCCAAAGATATTGTTGTATATTCTTGTTTTACAGTGCTGTGTGTATAAACAAAACATAAAATTTGTCCTTCAAAGTAAACTGCAAAATTAAAGTTTATGAGCTAGCTTTACTTTTATCTCCATGTAAATAAGTTATATGGAATCTTTTATCTTTAAAAACAGCAGACATGCTCAAGAGAAATAGTTGTAAAATGTCAGTTGAGAAGATGGCTGATGTTGTAAGATTTTCAATGAGTTCCTTTTTCCGGTCATACCAGTTATACTGCATTTGTTGTATCACAATGTAATGGAACGTAGCTGGATTTTTCAAGATGGCTGCACCAATATGAAAGATACACTTTGAATGTTAAAGCCAAACTGTACATAGCTATCAACAAAATTTTGAGTATTTGTAAATGTAGTTGAAATTAAGATATATCAAAGAATATTTATAATGCTTTTTTAATAACTTTGGTACAGCAGTTGTTGAAAGTCCATACATGTAAACATGCCTTCATTTTAAACTGGTCGCCATAGAAGTTACTATTATTGCCGAACGGAAGTCGGAAAGTTCATGACCCGTTTTTGGATGAGTTCGGATAGAAGCTACGTAGTTACGGTAGTCACATGAGGTTCTCGGCAACGACGTTACAATGTCAGCTAACTTCGGTTTGTTTGACTTAGTGGGATCCACCTAGCGATGTTTAATATTTATTTGATTTTTATCAAAATATTCCAAATCATAATCCCTCATCTTGACTTCGATTTAGTCCTTTCTCTGTATGATTTACAACAGGATTTTTTTTCAACATCCTTCTAAATCATGAAAAAAATAAGAAAGATACAGATATTGGACCTTTAAAAGCTAACTTTTTTCTGTCCTATAACAGCTGAAAGGGTCAAAAAGGGGTTGCCAGGCATTGTGCAGAAGGAAAACTGAACTTCCCGAAGCAAACTGTCGACGAAAGCTAGCCATTGAAATTGACTCACATCAGCTGAAAACATGGGGCCCGGAGATTGAAAGTGAGTGGTCAAATGTTTTATAGACACCTTAACCACTAAGCCACTAGGGCCAAGTTACAGAGGGATGATAAGATAATATCAGACGTCTTAACCACTGAGCTACAGGTATTTAATGATAGAGGGTTAGTTGTAGAATGTCACACACCTTAACCACTCAGCCACTAAATCTAAAGGCCGAAATATCGAAGGATGATGAAAGAATGTCAGACACCTTAATCACTCAGCCACTGTGATTGGCCAAAGTGGTTCATCGGAAAAAAAAAATGTCCTCATCTCAATGTTGTTTATGTTGAATTGAGATTTGACAATGGCCAAGACAGTACAAGAGAGACATCTGTACCACTACATGCACATATGTACCCGATTATGGAAGGAGGGGTGGGGGGGGGATGAGGGTGAGGTGGGGTGGGGAAGCATAACTTAAATGGGAGAGGGAGCACCATAAACAGATTTTAAAATCAAGCCAAAATCATAAGTCTAAATAACCTATTGAAGCAGGTCAATATTAGGCACGAACTAAAGTGACCACAGTCTGAAACTGCATGACCGGAAGTACCTGCTGTACAGAGGTCATCCTTTGACAGAGAAAGAAAAACTGACCATGTTGCCTGTCAGTTCATGCCCCCAAATCATCACCATTACCATAACAGACAACTTTCCCTTTCTGTTTGGGCCACTTATAGTATTTATGTAGCTTGTACACATAAGTAGGGTGTATATATGTCAGATGACAGGTGCGAGTGAGTCCTAGACGGTATCTACGCACCTGGCTAGACATCTCGTAGTGCTACAGGTATATACATATATACCTATTTAGTATTGTTTACATAGCGTTCCGTACAAACAGTAAAGTCATGGAGATGTTTTTCGCCAATTAAGACAAATAGTCATGTACAACATTATAATCATACGTAATAGAAAACCTTTGTAGAAATATTTTTTCCACAATTTTTTCTCTATGTATTATTGTGAATAATTAATTTTCAAATTTCACATGTCGGTTAAATTAAATGATCAAATCATTGCAAATCATTGCTGTACTGCAAGTTACAATAAAATATATTTACATTTTCACTGCAGTCGCACTATATAACCTTATCAAGCACATGTGGCATTCATCAGTCTATGAACTGCCATCTGTTTATTATGACATCATTGATTATCATTGTGACGTTGCGATGACAATTGTGTTAGCATATATGCCAACTGAACAGCAGCAAATATAATGAAACATGTTTCGTTAAATTTACCACTGTCCAGTTGGCATTCTTACTCACATAATTGCCAATTGAATCCAGTTCAATGCTTAAATAGCACCACAGCACAATTTGATCATCCTTCAGCAATCCAATGGACCAAGTTTGTATTGAAAATACCAATAAATGCCCCTCTATATGATTCCATTATTTGAAATGATTTAATTTAATGGTGCCTTATAGGGTAAAATACGGTAATTAAGATAAAATTCTTGAAGCATTATTTTGTATATACATAATGAAGAGTTGTCTGCTCCTGTTTAAGTGATACTATTTTGTATGGCATGTTTTTGTGTGAGAAGATATATAAAGTGAGCAATAAATGACGCTGAAAAAATAAAACGCACAGATAACCATTCTTATATGAAAGCATTATTCTCCCTTAGAGCAGAGCAATAAAAACGTGCAATGTGTAATGAAAAGATGAATCAGATAGGGAAACTAATAATGAAGCAATATAGAGTGTTTTTGTAATGGCATAAAGAATTATGTCTTCTTGTGCATAGGTATTAATTGCATAAAGTTTGTAAGAAAAAAACCCAACATTTAAGTGACTCTGCCAACTGCTTTGTCTCATCAACGATTTTTCCTTTTTTGAAAATTACAGAGTTACCTCCCTTTCAGGTAGTCGTCCGTAGTGATGTCATTATTTTGTGATCCAAACTTGCGGCATTTTCTCTGAAAAGGATGACATTATGTTTGCGAACACATGATGTCAGAACCAATACCAACCCGCAAGGGGAGACAACTCTGTAATGTGAAAATATAGAATGGGTACCCGTTTCATCGGTGTAACCTAAGGAGCAGACAATTCTATATCAAGCAAAGTAAAGAGTCAGGTTAAGAGAGGAATTAATTTAGAAAAAGAGTTTTTTTGTGAGTTATTTTTTATTATGGAGAGAAGCATTGTTAGTGAGATAGATAAAGGGTTTTTGCTTACATTTGTGCCAAGTCCCGCACCGCCACCCGATCCCATCCCAGGCATCATCTGTGAAAGGCATAATCAACATAAATAATCGTGCATGCTCTCCGATTTTATCAATATTATTTAAATATTCTGTTTCTGCACATTATAGAGTTATCTGTCCTTGAGAGTATAGGTATTAATTGTGACGTCATAAGTTTGTGAGCAAAGGTAACGAAAAAAATATAATATTATGCTCAGAAACATGATGTAGCAAAAAATATCAACCTGCAAGGGCAGACAATTCTGTAATATGAAAAATACAAAACATTATTTTTAACAATTTTTTTATTATTACCATTGAATTTTTTTTAAACTTGAAAAAAAAACTAGAAAATATTTTAAAAATTAATAATATCAATATTAAACTTGAATATTTCTTACATAAATATATTAAATATAATTAAATCAAAAGATTTATATGTTTTAATACAATGCTAAAATTAATTATCATTATTAATTTATATAATATGTGATTGATATAATTGCAATAGATAATTAATTAGGACATCATGTTCTTTTCCTGCAAAATAATTAATATTTAATATATTAGTTATACATGACATTATGTAATTAATACAAATTCTATTGTCTTTAATTACATATTATTTTTCTTCAAAAATTTGCTTAAATTATGCTACATCAACAGAAATACATTGAAAATTATTTTTGCTTGACTGAACATTTTTTGCAAATTTATAATTAATAATATTTATTCAAGGCTCCAAATAAGTTACAATAAAGTTAGAATTTGCCATGAATATATAAATATTGATTGAGAAATATATCATTTTTGTTAAATCAAAATATTTTTTTTTATAATTATATAGTTGTGTCCTTAAAGCGAACTGCCAGAATACACTTTGATCACCTGCATCTGAATTAATTACAGATTTTTTTTCTGCTTTTAATTACGTCAACTGTACTTGATATTTGATCTAACAATTTTTATAGTATTTCTTTTCTGATATTTCCATCATAAATGTAACAGGGCAAAACAAACGTGATGCTGTCTTCCTTTCAAGATTGATACCTGTCATGGGATATTTATCCAAATGCCTAGTAGATCTTGTATTATATACTAGACAGTCACAAATTAGTGGTTTATCTCAAAGGTATCCCATCTTTCTTAGTTACATATTCAACCAGGATGTTTTTATATGATTAAATATACATATCTGTATCATCAAGCTTATCAAAAAAAAAAAAAAAAAGTAATAAAAAAAAATATGGAAACATTCACCAATCAAAAGCTGTCATTTAAGTCACATGATCGCAATTAATACAACAAGTCAAATCTCAAATAATTTCATGTAATAAGAAACTGAAAGTTGACACACTAGACTTTTTCTTATGATAAAAATCTTGATCTGTAAAACTGATACTTCAAAATCAAATTCAAGTGCAGATTGAAGATTGTGTAATGAAGTTTGTTGGATGATATCATGTTCTTTCACCCCTTAAATTTTAAAATAAACTGTAACATACACCCCCGTAAATTTCAAAAATGAACTGTTCCACAAGACCCCTTAAATTTTAAAATAAATTGTTCCATGAGACCCCTTAAATTTTAAAATGAACTGTTCCATATTAAGTGACAAGTACATGCTTAGCACAATTTAATTCAAAGAGTGCAGGTTACCACAAATTTACAGCTAAATTATACGGATACAATATTTAAATGCTAATACAGCTGATTTCAATAAGAAACCTGTGCTTCATATATAATTTTGTACGACATTTATGTGTATTTTTAAGAGTTTTTACAATGTAGTCTTTTTTATTGAAATTAATTAATATATTTAGCAAAAGAAATTCTAAGCACATTTTTGAACAGGTATATAATTAGCATCGTTGTAGGTATAGGTAATTAACTTTAATAATCATTAATAATAGTTATTGTGTGGCATGATAGCTACAATACAGAATCTACAGCAGTAATGAATACCAATTTCATACAAACATGTAAAATTCCATTTCATTGCTCAACGAACTGTCCAATTTTTAGTCTCGTAACAATAACACGTCAATTTTCGAAACATTTTATGGGACATAAAAGACAAGCGACTACCTCCGCTGTCTACACGAATTATTACAACTCAATGTAAAACACAACCGGACAAAACCAAGAGGAGCCAGGGCTGTCGCGTCCGATGACAGTAATGGTCACAGTCCAGTTATAAGCGTCAAACCGTCTCAAATTAGCAACTTATCAAAAAAATATATACACCACATGTATACAATGTATGGCAGTATCTGACCTAGGAGAATAAAGCGTGGTTTGAATTTGCATGTAAATAAAGATAGTTTGTGTGTTTGTATATTTATAAATAATACAATGATAACTGCCACACCTTTGTCGAAAATTCATGGAAGTTTAAACATCTTCAGTGGATAATTAATGATGATTTAATTATCAATTATTTGACCTTGACTTAAATGACCATGTTATTATAATTTTAGACATTTTGTGATTAATATTGTCACATCTTGGTAAAAAAAATCATTGAAATTTTACATAACTAGCTTTATACATTAATTAATGACAGTTTTATCAATTTACAGTCCTGATTATTTGATCTATGACATTTCCATACAGCGTGTTAATTGTCTGCAACGCATTATTATAACATCAATATATAGCTCTGATGTGCTGACTTAAGTATAAATCGTGGCACAAGCCGTCGCCATATTGACAACCGGCATGGGTCAGGGAAAACAAAATGTTTGTATCTGTTTACAAATCCATCATGTGTGAATATGTATACAGATGGCTATGAAATGAGGATAAAAACTGGCGAAGGTGAGTTTCATGCATGAACGATTATTTTGAGATAGGTCACCTTCTGACTGGTATAAGGCATATGCTGAACTTACATGTATATAGATTGGTATATATGTAAAGAATATTCTCCCACCCCCCAAGTCCCTCCTCACATCCCCTTTAATAGGATCTTGTGTTAAAAATTGTGAGAAAATATAAATCACAACATAGTTTCTCTCCCTTCTTAACCCTCAAAAAAGGATCTTTCAGGTTATAAAAACTTGTGAGAATAAAATACACCTGCTTTTCTCCCCCCTCCCCTCCTTCCTTCCTCTTACCCTTCCTCAAATTACCCTGGGATATATGTTTGGTGACTAAATGTATGAGAAAATTTAAAACACAACTGAGTTCCCTCATCAAGCCACAAAATGTTAATTTTATAAAAGACAAAACGATGCGAGTACGCGAGCGCAACCAACATATATAGCCTATTTAGAATTCACGATAATATACATCATGTATAAACAAGTATCATTCAAATAAATATTCAGAACATATCATACGTCAATGATCATCAAAAATGCTGCAGAAAATTTTATTTAATCTTTTTTTTTAATTACTTTTTTAAACTAAGAGACACATGGTCCTTTATCTCTTGAAGAAATTCATCAAAATCAAGATGTAATAATTTTAAATAAGGGGGAGACAATCTAGCAAAATTTTCAGTGTAAAAAAATAGTACAGTAAATTAAGAGGTTTGTCGATTTAAAACATTGGCTTTGAACTAAATAACCTCTCTGGAAAAAAATGATCAGTATCCTTGATAGTGAGATTAATGGCCGAACTCGCTGAAAAAAATGTATGAAGTTTCAGTCGTGGTCTATATACCTACTGAGCGAGGCTATTATGACCTATTATATTAACCTCTTACATTATATAAAGGTGTGTTTTAAGTCCAGGTTTCAAAGCAGCCGTCAGTGTGTGTGTTCAGTATATGGTGTGATGAATAATGAACAATTCGTAGTCACTTCGGCACAATGCATGTTCACAGGTCACATGGTGCACTGATGACGACAAAATAATCAATGCTAATTAAAGGAAAGCTTTCCCGATCCAAAACCAACTAAGATTGGATTTTGGCTAGCACTGCCCAAAAATAGACACACATGCAAAATGGTTCATGAAAGATAGATTATGAATTGGTAAACTTTTTGAAATACGGTACAAAAATTGGGAGAGAATTTGTCTGTAGGTGCGTAGATTCCAAAAGAGCGGTACACTTGTTTGCATAGCTATTGGCTTAGTGCACACGGCAACATTGATCGATAGATTCTCACGGATATTATTATCTGTCTTACTCTTCAATAATGAATGACCAGTCGATTGTACGGGACCTATTCCCCACTCCGTAGCAGCGGACATGAAAGACTTCAAAGGGTTCCATCAACACATAAACATTAGGCCGATGACACCCGGTGCACCAACGTACCCAAAATCCAAAACATTTCTAATTAAGGCTCAGCAAATCCAGCAGACCCATTAACTGTACCCTCAAATAGATGCATTTTTGTGTAATGGTTTGCATAAAAGTTGACAGAATTTTTCAAATGGACGAAGATTTAAGGCTGGCTGGCTAATAAAAAAGTCGAAATCACTACCTGAAAATCAATGCTGTATGTGATTTTTATTTTAAAAGTACAGAGATGGAGAGTCATTGCATAGTTACCTCCCTTTATTGTAAAGTGTATGGTTGCATGAAGGAAATCAGTAGAGTGTTTCAAAGGAAATAGAGCATGACCAACAAGTACTGCACATCATTTTAAGGCTGCAATTTTAGGCTGCCAGTGTAATTAATTTTTCGAATTTGCATATAATCTAGTTTGCAGAAAATTTATCAGCTTTAGTAAATACACGTACTGAGAATACCAGTTCTATATTTGTTAAGTGTATTAATAAAGATAATGGATATGTCTCCACTGGAACATTACTAGGGCATGACTTAAAGGCAAAGAATTATATGCAAATTAAATTAGTAATTCAGTTTTTATTGGAATGTTTTCAACTTAATCTCTCTTCATTGAGAGAAATCAAATTTATTTTGATAAATTAAGTCAAATTAACTTTAATGTGTTTTAAATGTAGAAAATAAACAAATTATTTAAAAGGAAACTCAAAACTTTGAAAATCTTTTAAACTTATGAAATTAGAAGTATTGAAGTACATATACCAGCTGATATTATCTCCTAAAAGACGCAGATAAACCTACGTTGTCCTCAGATGTTTCGTAATCTTAAACAACTCACCAAGTACTGTGGTAAAGAATCAAAACCGTATGATGATTAATGCTTATGAGAAATATACAAATATTTTTTTCCTGTATTAGCATATTACAATTCATTAACATCAATATATAGTTTTTTACGTGAAAGGAAGACCTGATATATTACTTTTGCATATTATTTTCTCTGAGATAGTAAGACCACCTTAAACATAATGTATGTCACAAAATGAATTGAAAAATATTAATCGAAAACCATAACTTCATATATTTCTCATTACTGCATAAAATACCATAAAAAAGCTAAAATGTGTTTAAAAAAGTGTTTATATAATTTTTTTTATCTACTGCAAAATCTAAGCCTTTTAATGAAAACTTAAAATCATTCATCAACACATTTATCACTTTCTAGAAATTCTAAAATAAATTCTTTAAAATTTAAATTTTACAAAATAATGAGTTGTGTTTTCTGTTACTTTGTGGTAATATATATGGATTTTAAACGTCTTAAAAAAATGTTTTTAATGTAGAAATACTCAAAAAAAAAAAAAAAAAGTATATCCCTCATGTTTGAAAAAGTTGAACAATTTTACGATCAATAGTGGGAATTTGAAAATTACCCTCAAACAGTTTACGATGAAACTGATAGATTTTAAGGAAAATGGTACGGCAGGTTTATCGTGGGGATTGATGAGGCGGGGCTAGCTAATGTAGCTACCTGTCACCGACATGCTGGTTCTCAAGAATAATTGGACTAATGAAAAAGTGAGTTGCAGGTACTCAAATATTCAAACCAGAAAAGCACTAGATACGCCACGTTGTAGAACTGCGGGAATTTGTATTCGGTAAAGATGCTACGCGTACCATATTGTACAAACCATAAATTGTTCATTGAAATGCGACGTAAGCCCACTACGCAGAGTCTGTACCGGCACTTCAATTGGATCATAACTTTGTTTGGCGCATTAGAATCATTTGTCTGAGCAAGGCGTTTCAATTATTCATACTTGAGAAAAATTTGAAGGCTGGGAGGATTAAAGTAAAACAGTTATAGAAACTTCTCTAGCTTGCAAAATTAGTTTAGGATAAATCTAATTTTACCTCAGAATTTGTGACCAAATTACCAAAGCATGCTGAAAATGTTGACGATATCAATGCAGCTTCTTTCCCTGCTAATAAATGACAATTGTTGGCCCCCATATCTGTTCCAATACTGGAATTATGCTTCCAAAAATTAATAAAAAATGTGTTTACAGTGCAGGATAATACATAATGCTGGAGGTCCAAACATTTGAAATAATATTTTCTTTTTAAGCGGCAACAA
Source organism: Argopecten irradians (assembly GCF_041381155.1). NCBI lineage: Eukaryota > Metazoa > Mollusca > Bivalvia > Pectinida > Pectinidae > Argopecten > Argopecten irradians. The sequence goes on from NC_091144.1 coordinate 33,023,217, forward strand.
CTGATATTATAGACTTTTGTTGATATTAAAGAATTTAGGATGGGGTTAAGAGTGTTGTCTGTAATCTAAATATGATAATATTCACAAATTCCGTATTCAACCCAATAAGTACCCAGGGTGCTTAAAAACTTTGAAACAACCCAGGAGAAACAAAATTGGACTTGCCTTTCATAAAATTTTTTTTCAAAGTAAGCCATAAATCAATTTACAAAAGAAATCGGTAAGCATTTAATTCAAAGTAAGTGAATTAAATTGAAGCCTAAAAAATGGTGAAGGGGGGCTTATTGGGTCGAATACGGTATTGCTATTTCACCAATACCTACTCTCAATGTGAAATAGGTATTGTCTGTACTAGTAAATCGTAGATTGTTGATAGATTTCTTATAGATTGTATTTCATTAATTTTTTAAACTGTTACATATAGCAATTACAGCAATACATCCTTGGCAAGAAATTAAATAAACAAAAATAATGGCTTCATGGCCTTAAACCTTTCCTTATGTACTACAACCTCAAACAAATAACCTTAATGACCCTATTTTGTCCTTGACATGTCATATTAAACCCAATGACAGTTTTCCAATTATTCTGACCTTTTACCTCACATACCTGCATGATGATGATGTCCATGACCTTCGTACTTGAACACCCCTGACTTTTGACCTAATGAAATCAACCTCATTGACCTTTGCATTTGAATAATTCTGACCAATCTTACAGACGCCACATAACTGACCATCATGACCTTATAACTTAAACTCTCTTGACCTTTGAACTGTGTAAATTGAACCTCTTTGACCTTTGCATTTGATTCATTTTGAACCCTGACCTCGCCAAAACTGACCTCCATAGTATTATAACTCCCCTGTCACCTTTGACTTGATGTAATCAACCTCATTGACCTTTACAATTGAATCATTCTGACCTCTGACCTCATCGATTTCACCTTGATGACAATTGTTCGGACGTCTGAAATGACATAATTTGACCTTTACGACTGTACCATTTGAATCAACTTGTTCTGTGATGTTTATCTTACTCTAAAGTTTCCTGTGACCTGATGATCAAGCATTTTTTGTACACAATGCTGTCGATTATATGAAGGTAAATCTTTGTTGCCAGTAGGAAGAAAATTCAATAATTCTGTGAGAAGTAATGTGTCAAACATTTGTGATTTTATGTGGCTTTTATGACAATATAAATGTGGGATGCCTTAAGGTAAAACACTTTTGATAAGATCATCTTGTTTTTATGTGCTGATTGTCTGAGGCTAGATAGGAAATGTGATAGGGACTGTTACGAGTGTGTTAAACTTTCACAACAAAGGAAGCTAGTCCCACTAAATATTACGCTAAAAGGTATATATATATGTTTTTGTTGATAATCTCAAAAATACTACGAAAAACACACGAAGTAGCATTGTACACCTTCTACGGAAGACGACTTTCGTACATTTTTTGATGAATGACAAAATCTTTCATCTAGGTAAGACTAGCTGGCCACCAGTCTCTAGAAATTAAAAAGAATCATTAAAATTTGGCTTGATTATTTTTGTCTCTACTACATGCCGATCCTAAGTTTCAAACTAGGGGGAGATAATCTAGTAAAGAACTTCTGAGAAAGTCTTATCAACAACTTAGGGTCTGGTGGCCGGTCTAGTAAGCTAGCTGATGATCCAAATTTCTTTTGACATACAAAGAGAAGGAAATATAAAGTTATTACATAATGAAGGTCACAGTGACCTACTTTTTGTTCACGAAACACTGCTACTTGTGTGAGATTTTATATATGGTCATTTATAAAGTTCCTGTAATAATTAGTATAGGAGATATTGTAGGTGATGTGTAGAAGGACAGATCGAGGATTGGCAAAATCGGATAGACAGAAGAAAAAACAGATGAACAAAATCAAAAATTTCTAGAAGTTTAACAATCCTTAAATTATAGTAGAAATTTTTTTAACTATTTCCTTTCATGATAACCTGTAGTTGTTTGTTTGATTTATTTCTAAAACATTGGGTATTCCAACATATATTAGCAAAAGTCCTCAAACTCTGGGTTGTAAGTTCAAACCCATATGGGACAGTATAGACTGGCCACCAGACCCTAAGTTGTTGATAAGGCTTTCTCAGCAGAGTTCTTTACTAGATTATCTCCCCCTAGTTTAAAACTTAGAATCAGGCATATAGTAGAGACAAAAATAATCAAACCAAATTTTAGTGATTTTTTTAATATTCTAGAGACTGGTGGCCAGTCTAGGGACAGTAGTATAGTCTGATGTACTGACCACTAGTCCAGTTACTCCAGGATCCTTTTGTCTTTGCTGTGAGATGCAGATCTCTGTGGTTTTTGTACAAACTCTTGCACTTAACTCATATTCACCCCTAAAACTTTATAATGAACTCTTCCAGCCTTTGATTTAGAAGGATTTAAGTGTGTCTCAAGGGGTGAAATGAGTTCAAAAGTCCAAGACTTGGTCATTTTAAAATTACACAATTATAGATAATCTCCGACTGTCTTTATGTATTTACCTCTGTGGGATGGCAGTAAATAACTAGTCTAACTGGGTCTACAGCCACGACTGATGGGATAAAAAATATAGAGAGGGCAAAAAATCAGCAAATTGGATAAGCTACATGAATCATCACCTTCCAGTCATGACGATGATCACTTAAGAGTTAACATTGATGGATAGATAAGAAAAAAAATGTAGTATTCACACGGTATCGCAATTCAACACGGCATGTTTATTTCATTTAATAAAGGGAATTCAGAAATTAGAGGATTGAAGAAAAAATTAGGAATTATGAAATATTGTATCTAGAATGAGATATTTGTTATGAGATAAAGTGATGTTTGTGTGATAATTAGGGGGAAGACTAGAAGAGCACTGATCAAAAATAAAACACGTCCAATCCTTCCCTCCATACTGAGAGTCGAGTGACGCCTTTATAGAGAAATTAGCACCGCATGATTGTAACATATATACACTGTATAAGCATATGCATTTATATAGATTATCACGATATTTTCATCAACACAAACAATGTGTGATAAATTTGCTTAAGGATGACAAATAATTTTTTTTTTATCTGTTGCAAAAATTCTCATCCATAATTCCAAAAGTCACGTTCAAATTGAGAATTACACGGCTTTAAGAATGACAAATTTTCTTGAAAAAGCCAATAAAGTAGACAAAGAAATTCATTAATACAGCCTACATCTAGTATAATGAGATTGATTCAGACTTAAGTATGACAAATTTGATAAATTTTAGTTTTTTAAACATTTTTTTTTCTTGGGAGTAATCAGTTTAAGTTACAGTGTGATGTGTTTCGAGCCTACGGGGATGTTAATGTCGAGTGTTAAAATGATTGATAGAGGCCAATATGTTGTTCCTTCTATACCCACCTTCTTCCTTCGCCCGACACCATATTTAAATCTGACACAACGAACACCCTATATTGCTGATGTTGTATATTCCACTTCGTTATCACAAATTATCAATCATATTTTTTTCGAGTTTGAACATTTGATTAGCTTTTTGACATTTCTGCGCTCGCTGCTTTGAAACATAAACAATTTGATTGAATGATTGTTTTTTTTTGTCATAAGATGTGGCTTCTAGAAAATATATCCCTTTATACCAATAAAAAATATTTCCTTCAATAAGATTGTGATCAGATCTTGGAGGTTATGACATGACAGAAGTCTACATATTTTGTCATAATGACCTTGACACTAATTCAAGATGACCTTGTGTGAAGTTTAATTACGTAACTGCTTCCCCTCTCAGGCCACGAAATGACAATATTTATTTTTTACCGTTATTCCCCAATTAAGTTGTCATGATTACAATTGGCAGCGTTTCATCCTTTGTAATTTGTTCGTGACATAGTCCAGACATTTTTTTCTTCACGTAATAGACATATTTCTTTTGATGTGTATACATGTTATACTTCATCACTTTATCGCAATATATGTAACGAAGAATTATAGAAAATCTTTTTTGAACCATTCACATTCGCAATCGTTAACTTGAAGCCCGAAGGAACACAACACAAGTGAGGCAGTGGTATTTTACAAATGATAACACGCAAACTTTTCCCTGTTCCAAATATGATTTTCTCAATATTTTCATGCCAAATATATTTGCTCTCCAGAACCAATTTTAAAGATTACATCTGCTATTAGACCCGAACGAAATGTATTTAGAAGGGTATTGACAAAATGGGACAGGAAAACCGAATCATACAAATTCTGAATGACAGCGATAGTTGATTGGCTAAATCAGATATCGACAGTGATGTTATAGTTATACTCGCTTAGTAATATGAAATATCAACAGAGGTACAATAGCTATACTGAGAAAAAAGGCCCAAGGGGCTCGCATTATCACTGCTATAGGGACGTATCAGTCTTTTTGTAAATTTGTTTACTCCAAATTGGACCAAGCACAATTACTATCAAACCGTCATTATATATCTATCAAATGCTCAATATATGTATCGTGAGTATTTAAATACAAGGAATAGTCCATGTAGGGAATGTTATTATTCAAATCCAGTTTCAAATATGGAAATTAGATGGGGGTGGGGGTCTTATTTGCAGAAAACCTCCACTAATTCTTGAAATTCATAAAAAATAGGCAGGGATCTTATTTGCAGACAATCCCCTACTCATAATACTAATAATATATGTGGTGGTCGAATTGCAGGAGAGGTCTTAATGATATTAAAAAATACAAGTACAGCTATCTTTTGTTCAGGATGTTTATCTAGAGCCTGGTATGTTCAGAGCAATGGTCAAGATCCTTGTCTGGCCCAGCTAGAACAGTATGACCTTGACCCCTAACGGCCGGCACAGAGTATGGTTTACATTCAGGAATGGTCTAAGGAAGCACTTTTGGCCCCAAAGTGTCATAGATTAAGCTCTTGACCTTGTATGAAGTCTTGGGACATTTAGCTAAGTCCCAAAAGTGCTCAAGGAGTGCTCTCTAGACCCCAAAATGATCCAGGATGCAATAGCAATGTTTATCCAGAAACGATCAAGGACACGTATGCTCTAGACCAATCCAGATGTGATTTTTTTATCTAGACTGAACCAAGAAATTGTTAGGATGATCCACAAAGCATTAGAATTGGTACAGACACCTTCAAGACCTGATTGGTTGTCTTATTTATAATTGTTGAGGCACATGACAATTTTCATCGTTTTGACTGGTGATATTTTTCGTGTTTATGGCGAGTATAAAATATTTATCTATTTTTAGTGTTCATGTCATATCAACATTATCAATATCAGCAGTGCTGTTCCGATATCCAATTTTCAAATTTTCAAAATAAAAATATTAATATGGAAACGAAAATTAAAATGTCACCCCCTCCCGCACTCCATGATGAAAGTGATTTCGAGGCTATGTATATACCTACCTTTGATTTGAGTGCATTCCTCCTAAAGAATGCTTTACAAGATTCACAGGTGATGGCGTCAAAGTTATAACCGAGAGCCTTGTCTCCACACACCCCGCAGACGAGCTGGGAGCCGTCTTTAGGTTTGGGACGACGTTTCTGTTCCCGCTTGTTTTGGTCCCCTCCTACCGCACCGTAATACTGGAAAATACAAAACAAAGAACAAATATAATAAACGTAAAACTAAACTAAATTATATACATAATTAGTTATCATTATATATATAATTATTATTATTATATAATACAATAAATGAAAAGCTAAAATATAAATAAATCAAATTTTGGTTTTTAGAGCGTTTTTTTGTTAAAGATTAACAAATTTAGCTAATACATTGTAATGCAATTATTTCATTTTGACGTCAGTTGGTAAGACAAAGTCAGATAATAGACAGAGTCATGTTGGTGATAAACCAGTAACTATAATGAAACTATTAATCCTTAGATACCTTTACACAGACAGAACACTGCCTAATAATAGGTGAAATCATGTAGGCCATTACCTATCTAGAATATTCATTTAGTACTTAAATTTCACCATATCGATTAAGTTAATATGTATATATAGTGCAAATTACACTTAATTTAGGGCATACAGGTATACTACATTCAAGTTTCATATTTTTTTTGAGTATATTTTTTATTTCTATTATCATGATGGTATTGTTTCTTTCCTATGAAATACTTTAAAAAAATATATAGAAAAAAAAATAAATTTGTAAAAAAAAACTAATATGTTATAGAAAAAAAATCCCAAAAAAACTAAAAAGATAAAATGAAGTTTATATACCAGAGCTAGGCAAAGGCAATTATTTAACAGTTGTATATCATTTTTAATTTGCTGGCAGTAGGAGCAGTTGAAGTTTTGAAGGACTTCTCTTTGTACATTTATAGCCCCGCAGTGGTACACGTCTTAAGATAAGAAGCCCAGAAATATATGAATAAGTAATTTTTTTTTCTCTGTTTCATGTGTGAGAAACTTTTCCATCTCAATCTGTCACTGTGGGTCGTACAACCATGAAATTTCCTGTGACACCAATATAGCTTCTTTATGTCCATCGTAAATCTTACGAAAACTTTTCTGAGGTAAAATGAGTGGATAATTAAGAAAAGACAGATATGAAGCTTAAACCTACTTCTTCAAAGGCAGTATGGGCAAACTCCATTATACTCAAGCATTTTCACGCCAAATCTCAAGTTTTATATCTATTTTTAAGATCCTCGAGTGAGAAAAATGATGTCTTATCGTTGCCATGGAGACGTAGGTTTTCTATGTTGGTTTTTTCAAATATATGTTCGATTTGTCAGGAAATGGGATTTACACAATAGTTCATAGGACAGATACTAGCATGTATACGTATATAGCCAATTTTAGATCAATTACCACAATCTGGAGGTACATGTACCGTATTGAACCAAATACTAGCCCTGCAGTAGGGATATATGTCTACAGTGAAGTCTGTCATAGTGACCACCTCTGTATAAAGACCACCTGCATAATAAGATTCCCGATTGATCAATATCAACACAGTTTGACTTGTGTATAAAGACCACTTGGCTATAAAAACCATTCTCCCTTTGTACCTTGAGTGGTCTTTATAGACAGGTTTGACTGTATATGTCGTCTCCTATGTTAACAGTCATGTTCAATGCAGAAAATATGACAAAATTAACAAAAGAATAACATTATTTTTTCAACAATCATGTGTCTGTTATGAGGGTCAATTAGTTAAATATATAAACTAAGAATATTTGAAAATATCAAAGATGCTCCACTGCTGACAAATGGTATTTTTTCTCTATCAAAAACAGCAACAGACGATGGAGTATTTTTCTTCAGTAACAAAAGTTACATACTTTACACCATAACCACCATTTTAAATTGAACAAATAACAGAGATTCAAGTTATGTACAACATTTAATAACATTCAATAATAAAAAAAAAAACATTCAACATAATCAACATAAAATGGCACGCATCTATTATATATATACAAAACACATACTTCTTATTAACATAACAACTACAACAATTTGGCACATGGGGCAATCTCAGCTATATCTTATAATTATAAATGATGCTATTCTGTATTGGTTAGATCACCTCTTGTGATATATTTAAGCTTAGAATAATGATAATTGTATCTTAAACCCAGTAGAATTATCCTTCCAATATAAGAATAGCATCTAGCACAGAAAATTTGGTGGACCTACATTGTCATACTGGCTGTAACGTATGGTTACATTGTTCCAGAATGATACATAATATTGACTGGCTGTAACGCATGTCACATTGCTCCAGATCAAATGTATGGTAAGTCTATGAGTAACTGTAGATCATAATAGTGTCTGGCTGTAACGTGGGTTACATTGCTCCAGATATATAGTTTAGTGATCTGACTGGCTGTAACGTTAGGTTACATTGCTCCAGTAGTACAGATAATTAATTGATTATGGTTAGCAATACAAAGACAGCTTCTAACAAATTTAGGGGGTATATTTCCTGAGAAATTACATACTATAATGAAATATAATTTCGAAAGAAAATAAGGCTAAGGCCTTGGTCATGAAAACATATTCAAAATGAAATGAAATAAGGCTAGCTGAGATTGTCCTAATTGATCGTTCCTGTGTACTAATGCATGTAATAGACATAAAAAGGTAACGAAATTTAAAACTATATGAATATTTCACATTTACCATGAATCATTTCAGGTAATGGTGGCTGGGGTGGTGGTGGTATTGCGTTCAGCCGACAGGACCCTTCTCAATGTTTCAGAGTCTGGCAAGGAATGACGCTAACAAAGAGCCCCTACTTAGTAGGGACTGACCAATCAGACCCTACTGGACAATCACGTGACTGTCCGGCCCTAATCAGTACTCCCTCATAATGAGGCCCCTACACTGTATACCCTTATCGGCAGCTACACGAATTTATATGTATAACATATAAGTTCTGCAGATGAATAAACTATTGAGCTGTTGACATGCAATTGTTTAAACAGCTACCAAAAATATACCTATCAAGAAATATACATGTTGTATTTTAGTCTGGATGAAGATCGAGGTGTCAAATTTATTAGTTCAATTTAAACCTGGCTTATATACATAAGCCTCAATTTAAATTGAACAAATAACAGAGATTCAAGTTATGTACAACATTTAATAACATTCAATAATAAAAAAAAAAACATTCAACATAATCAACATAAAATGGCACGCATCTATTATATATATACAAAACACATACTTCTTATTAACATAACAACTACAACAATTTGGCACATGGGGCAATCTCAGCTATATCTTATAATTATAAATGATGCTATTCTGTATTGGTTAGATCACCTCTTGTGATATATTTAAGCTTAGAATAATGATAATTGTATCTTAAACCCAGTAGAATTATCCTTCCAATATAAGAATAGCATCTAGCACAGAAAATTTGGTGGACCTACATTGTCATACTGGCTGTAACGTATGGTTACATTGTTCCAGAATGATACATAATATTGACTGGCTGTAACGCATGTCACATTGCTCCAGATCAAATGTATGGTAAGTCTATGAGTAACTGTAGATCATAATAGTGTCTGGCTGTAACGTGGGTTACATTGCTCCAGATATATAGTTTAGTGATCTGACTGGCTGTAACGTTAGGTTACATTGCTCCAGTAGTACAGATAATTAATTGATTATGGTTAGCAATACAAAGACAGCTTCTAACAAATTTAGGGGGTATATTTCCTGAGAAATTACATACTATAATGAAATATAATTTCGAAAGAAAATAATGCCAAAACTCGGATAGATTATGAAATAATATAGCTGAGTGCCCCATAAATTTGTACCAAGATCCTTAATTCTGTAGTCTAAATCCTATATTTAAGTTATTATATTAATTTGTCCTACTGGCTCAGGGTTAGTGCTTTCTGAGCTTCACTAATAAGACACTGAGGAGTCCTTATATACCTGCAGTAAGCATCTGAGGACCATCTCCCGAGAACTTTTATGAGATGGTCTTCCACGTGCGCTGCGGCCGCAGATGTAGCAGCTCCAATACGGAAGGAGTGCCCATTATAATTGTCAGATTTATGGCCGGAACACTCCAATACATGTTTGATTCTCTCGATAAAGAAAGCTCTAGATAGGGCTTGCTGATTGCTCATGATAAACAAGGGATCATCAGGCGAAGGTGACTGGAGTAATCTTCTACCCACGTATAGACTACATATATTGTAAGGGCAAATAAACTTATCGGTCCTAAAAAGTTTAATAGTGACACCTTCCCTGAAAGGATCAGTTTTTGATCTTCTGAGATGTAACCTCACACAATCGTCCGATATGATAAGATCTTTCACACACAAATTAGTATTGTGATCAAATTCTTTGTTCACCGTGAATTCTCCACACCTAAGGAAGCCGAAAAAGGCCATGGTACATGCAGTCTCCAACATCAGTTCTTCGAATGATTGAACATGATTGTTTGTACGTAAATACACACATATGTCTTTGAGGATATTAAAGGTGATGGGATGTCGTAGATTCCTCAACTTAACACGAGCGCGTTTGACTCCTCCCAATAGAGCATGTAACCTATTGAGGTTAGCATTGTTCGGATAGAAGATATTGTTTTTAAGGCACATAAATCTGATGCCACACAGATACAGCTTAATCGTTGCATATGATAATTGTTTGTGGTAACAGTGTGCAACGAATAGAATCAACATATCCTCCGACACTTGAATGTCCGGGAACACTACGGTGGCTATCGTTCCTGACATCAATAAAAATTGCAGGAATAAGTTAAATCCTGTTGTATACACTTGGCTTGTACTCGGTGCTATCGCTGCTGCCCAAAGTTCGTTGATGACTGGGTCGAGAGCCACAGAACCTCTGATGGGGGAGGTACCTGGCGTGGAAATGGGTCCGCCTCTGGAGCTAACTGTCTGAATTGTCTCATCTGCAAACGAGATAAAGAATCAGCGATTAGGTTCTTTCTGCCAGGAACATGTTGGGACATAACAACGAATTCGTTAATAGCTGCACACATAGTCAAACGACGCATAAGAGGCATAATGTTGGATGTTTTAGATCGACCTTTTTGTAAAATGGCTACTGTGGCCGTATTATCACACATGAACATTATACGTAGACCTCTCCATCTTTGACCCCAAATCATTGCGGCAACAACAATAGGGTAGAGCTCTTTGAATGCTATGGATAAGTCTTTGTCGCTCGGAATATGTTCCTGAATAGTAACAGGCCACGCTTGTGCGAACCATTCGCCTTTCATATATCCCCCAAAACCAATAGATCCTGAAGCATCAGTGTATAATTTGATGTCTTCAGTTGTCGTGATGAGTTGACTACAGAATATGGCTGCTCCGTTCCAATTGCTGAGAAAGGTCAACCACATTGCCACATCCTCGCGAAATTCATTAGATATTTTAATGTGATGATGTAGCGCACGTACTGTTGTAGACAATTTAATAATATGAGATACAAAGCTTTTCCCTGGTATTACTACTTTACTTGCAAAGTTCAGATGACCTAATAGTTGTAACATCTCCCGCTTGGTGCATTGTTTACGGAACAGAAAAGATTTCAGCATTTCTGTGTCCCGCTGTAGTTTATCCTCGGGCAGTCTTGCCTGCATGTTGTGTGAGTCCAAAATAATTCCTAAATATTCAAGGGCTGTCAATGGTCCACATGTTTTATGTCTAGCCATAGGAATGTTCAAAGTATTAAAGATATGATACAGTAATCTCATATTCTTCTCACCACATAATCCAGGCTTCTCGAATGTAATAAAATCGTCCAACAGATGTAAGATGTGTTCTATACCATAATTGTTCGTAGCAATCCAGCACACTGCTCTAGACAGAGTGTCAAAAATCTTAGGACTGGACCTACATCCAAAAGCTAACCTGGTGTAGAAGTAGTGTTTATTCTCCCAACAAATACCATATAAGTGCCATTGAGACGGATGTATGGGTATTAATTTAAATGCATCGGAAATGTCAGTTTTGCACATAGTTGTCTCTCTGCCTAAGTTCTGTATAATACTAATTGCGTCTTCGATACGTACATAAGATAATGAGCAGTCCTCTTTGTCGATTAAGTCATTAACACTAGGGTGATCTGAGTCATCGTGGGGCGAGGACAAATCCACTATAAGGCGCGGTTTACCTGAATATTTACCATATGATACCCCTATGGGGCTTACTCTGTACGAAGAGAATGGCAATTTGTCAAATGGGCCTTTTAGAAAGCCTTTGTTGACCTCACTATCTATAAGCTTTGCAACTGTAGATTTGTCTTTTAAAGCAGATTGTAAATTTTTACACTTCTTAGTAACAAGTTCTATGTTGGAAACTTTTGTGTCAAAACCGAATGTTAATCCATCACATAAATACTGTACAAAATCTCTATCGGGGTGATTGCGAAGTTCTTGTCGTAAGGCCCAAACATTAATTGGTGTTGTGGCGTTGAAGTCAACAAGTCATTGGGTGTTCTCCTCTGCCTGTTTACTTTGTTTTCTGCAAGCCTTAGCCCCATGGTTTGTGGCCTTACACTTTGTGCACATATGTGTGAAGGCACAGTTTGCTCCATATCTGCAAATGCCATCGTTGAAGTTATTGCATATCTCCATACCGTTGATTTTAATTTTAGGACGCCCTAATCTGTCGGTGTCACGAGATTCACGATCTGCCTTTGACATCTTCCCATGATCTTGATTGTTGTTGAACTTGTTATAGTTCTGACTATTCTTTTTATCCTTCTGTTGGGGGCAGAATGGTGTGGTATGGGACGTTAATCCACATAATTGACAAGTGTTCACCTTGGCGTTTCCCACTATCATGCTAAGAAGTCCGTAATCCTTACAATCCCAGCGGACTTTTTGGTTTCTGTCTTTCAATGCCGCTGCAGCCTTCATAGTAAACTGGCAGTGATAGTCGTAGAATCTGGGCCCATATACGTTAGAAATGTCTATAATGCAGGCCTCATACGTGTCAAGTTCTCCTCTCCTTTCTGGAAATTTCTCGCACATAACCCGCTTATATTTGCCAAACGCAGTTATGAACTCGGAGATTGTAAGAGATTTGGACAGACGTGGATCCTCGTGGTCGTTCAGGTTAATATGAATTCCTTTCTGGCGTTCTTCTGTCCTCTCGGTGTCATACTTAGGTATTAATAACGATGCCAAATTCACGTAACTCCCATCTAATATCTTCTTTCTATTTGTTTTGGACACGATGTCTACGTGAGGAATACTGTCGGAAAGAATGCCTTCTGAAGTTAGGGCTGAATTAACATTAACGTTATACACACCTTCAGTAGCTGGTTGCTGTTGCCTCATGGATTCATAAGCCGTAGCTAGTGTGTACTCTTTAGCGTTGTTGGTTGTGTCTTCGCGATTGTTGATAAGGCTCATAACTGTCTGTTGTAAACTCATCATAGTCTGTTGCATAGTCTGCATCGACGCTAGCATGCCCGAAATAACATTGGGCGCCGCCATGTTGTTTACGCCGGAAGCTTCCGGAACTATCCTAGTATTCATGCGCGATGGCGAAGTAGGTCTGTTGACCGCATGTTGTTCACCAATGGCTGCCGCGTTTAGAAGTAGTTCCTGGTAATTATCTTGTTGCGACTCATTGATTGTCTCGTTTGTTTCAATATTTACGTTATTTTCTTCACCGTTTGTAGGTTCCTCGTGTCGAACCGATCTACTGCAAGTATTGCCTGGATTTTCTGTTCCGCTGTTTGTAGCGTTAGTAGCCCTGGTAGTAACGTTAAGCCTGATAGGAGTGCGAGGATGTCCAACATTCTCCATGTATAGGGATTTCAGTGCACTTCTAGTCATCCCCGTTTGAGGAACAATGATCCCAATCTTACTTAATTCGTCCTTTAACTGACGTAGGGTCCAATTAGAAGGATTAGACGTATCCCAGGGCACGTTCTGTCTATTACGTGATCGGCGACTTGCCATGATGCAGAGTTCAGTAATCCGATACTTGGTTACTCACAACTTAGAAATCGATAATTTCCTCATCACCGAAAGTTCAAAGTCTCTTATTTAGTCCATCAAAACACTTCAGCATCAATCTGTGTTGTGTATATGTAGGAATTTACGAAGTAAACATAAAATATTGCGTTCAGCCGACAGGACCCTTCTCAATGTTTCAGAGTCTGGCAAGGAATGACGCTAACAAAGAGCCCCTACTTAGTAGGGACTGACCAATCAGACCCTACTGGACAATCACGTGACTGTCCGGCCCTAATCAGTACTCCCTCATAATGAGGCCCCTACACTGTATACCCTTATCGGCAGCTACACGAATTTATATGTATAACATATAAGTTCTGCAGATGAATAAACTATTGAGCTGTTGACATGCAATTGTTTAAACAGCTACCAAAAATATACCTATCAAGAAAAATATCAAGTATACATGTTGTATTTTAGTCTGGATGAAGATCGAGGTGTCAAATTTATTAGTTCAATTTAAACCTGGCTTATATACATAAGCCTGCGTAATGCAGAAAAAATGTTCAATAATAAATGATAAAATATTTCCCCCCTGTTTTTTTCAAAATGAACTGCTCCAGTCTTTTAAAAAGGAGCATTCATATATATCCATAGCTCTTAAATTTTTCTAAAATTATAATCTAAAACTACAGGAAAAATTAGAAAAAGACAATCTATTCATAAAATTATGGAATATTATATCATAATGTATTGTTTTGATCAAGAAGATGGGAGACTTTGAATAAATTACAATTGAGGAATGGAGGTCAATATTTGTTATGCAACATAACCACCATGTTGGTTTCTAACTTAAAGGTACATGACCTGTTAGGTACATGTCACAGCCTAACCATTAGAGGACCAATCGTATCCCAGGAGTGGAGTTGCCCTTTTGTTTCCAGTGAGGTGGTTAAAAGCCGAAGTGAACATTAATCTTCCCCATTGGTAAATATGCCCCCCCCCACCCCCCCATGTTCAATAATTGCTCCCTGGAAACAAGATGGGGTTAACTGGCAAACTATTTAAATTCTAGCTAAAGATAGAATAGGCTACTGGGATGCTGTAGTCATGAACGAACATACAGTAGTCATGATTTGGGCAAAATTTAATTCTTAGCTAAGCATCTAGACTGGCCAACAGACCCTAAGTTGCTGATAAGACTTTCTCAGCAGAGTTCTTTACTAGATTATCTCCCCCTAGTTTAAAACTTAGGATCAGGCATGTAGTAGAGACAAAAATAATCAAGCCAATTTTTTGTTTGTTTAATATTCTAGAGACTGGTGGCCAGTCTACTAAGCATCTCATGAAACTAGATATATGTTTCTGATGAAACACATTATTTCCACATAAAAAAAACAACACTATCATGAAGCATTTGCCAGTAGTTCCAGCCATTCGGAAATCTGGATTCACAACAGCATATGTACACAATCACGACTACTGTTCCGTAACGACTACTGGTTGGGTCCAAGTTAAGTAGTATGCGTACATTGTAGGCACGTTGATTAGTCGAGAGTTAATCAGGTTGGGGACAATCCCGTATATGCAGGATAGTCCTGCATTTGAGTAATAGTCCTGTATTTGAGGGATAATTTTGTTACGCAAATGCAGGATTCTATGAAATGAAAAGTGATAAAGTTGATTTAAACATTGTCATCAAAAAAGGGCATCATGATTTTTATATGGCATCATCACTAATACAACTTTCCACATTATTACTCAAATGGAAACAAATTTCATCATCTAAATGTTTGTAAAAGTCACAAACAAAATCACCTCTATTGCTTACTATGGGGCTAAAAATAGAACACAGGTAAAAGTCAATCAACCATGACATTTGCACTAAATTTCCCTGATGGCTATACACTGTAGTCTATGGAGAGCACCTAAATTGTCACTTTATTACAAAGTGAGATAATAGAATTCAATAGTTCATAAACAAATACATAAAGTTTTCAATTAGTTATATGGGTATCTGAAAATGATGACGCCCTTTTTTGATACAAATTTTTAAAACAACTTTATCCATTTTCATTTCACATAATCCTGCATTTGAGTAACAAATTTATCCCTCAAATACAGGACTATTACTCAAATGCAGGACTATCCTGCATATACGGGATGGTCCCCAACCTGTTAATGTCGACAAATCGGCGTTAATTTAGATGACAAATGTCGTCAAAGCGAGCACCTGCACTTATCAATCGTCTTTCAGTCGAATCCTATCAGAACTGGGCAAATGTCAAAAAATTATCGTCATTAACTTACATAACGTTAACGTCATGTTACCCAAATTGGCACGCTACCCAAAATGGCACACTTTTTGATAATAATGCTTCCGTTTTAATTCACTTTGGAAATTTTCTTTTAGCTGTTGCTATACTTATTCCCTGATCATCATGAAATATTTTAATGGTGATATTTCCATATGACCATAGCTAGGAGGAATTTAGTACAGAGATAAACTTGAGAAAATACCTGAAATCAAGTGTTAAGTAAATATTGCCCCGTGCGATGACTCTAGTTTCCTCTTTTCGCTCAAAAGTCTGCTTTAAAAAGTGGGGAAATGGTATAAACTATGTCAAGAATACAAATTTAATCAATTTAGTTGTCAGTTATTTGGTAGTTTCATAGTTCAAAGCTGTTTTATCCTCCATAAATGTCGATTTTCTAGAATGGAAATTTTCATCTGCGATAATGTGCGCACGCGAAATGAAACAAAGGTGCGCTCGAATAGCACTTATAAATCCAAGAGTTACTTCCCTTATGCCATTTATATGTTAATTTAACAGTACCACACACATAAAGCTTAAAAAGACAAAATATGCATGAATATTGTCGTTAAAATCATGTAAGAAAGGCAAGTGATAACCATAATGATGAAATTTTACCTGCCTATTGACAACATTGATTTTGACGTCAATCTTTCTAAAAATACACATGGAGAAAATTGTTCAATGGCATTAATTGTTTATATTTGTATTGTAGTTTCAATAAAAGTCGAATTATATTTGAAATATCGCGATATTTTTCAATGCTCACTGTTTTTACCTGGGTGTGCCAATCTGGGTACCCGCACCTGGTTGATAACAGGTGCGCTCCAGACCTGTATCCAAGGATGCTATTTATGGAAACACGTGCAGGA
The DNA here is from genome assembly GCF_041381155.1 of Argopecten irradians. NCBI lineage: Eukaryota > Metazoa > Mollusca > Bivalvia > Pectinida > Pectinidae > Argopecten > Argopecten irradians. The sequence goes on from NC_091144.1 coordinate 33,039,864, forward strand.
AGAATTCCAAACATAGACCAACAGACAGATGATAGGCTCTATTTGTGAGATTGGTACAAAAATTGGAATTATATTGCAATCTGACAAATAGATGCTTAAAAATAAGAAAAACGTGTGCCAATCTGGGTTACATGACGTTAGATACTGTGATAGATCTAGCTGAATGTTGATAAACAGCATCAGTCAACGGTACCTCAGTCAACTGTCAATAACTTTGGATGTTGAAAATGTGCGATAAAATGGATCTCGCAAAAGTATTATTAATGAAATACAATATCCAGGCATGTAAAATATGGTACACAAAATGTTTTCTAATACATTACTTACATTTTTAGCAGTCGATGATGCAAATAAAAGTGATGTTATTTCGTCCGGGTCGAAGGTGGAAGAATCTTGCAGCGAAGACATCCGGAACTCCTCGGGGAATAAACATAGATTCTCGTGATAACACCCGATGAGTTCGGGATGGCAGCGAAGACTGATTAAAATTAATACGCGATGGCAAATTAGTTATTAACATGTACGAATTTATTATACGCATTAGGCTACCCGATTAACACTTTTACCATTTAATTTATTATGTAATTTGATTTTTCCGTAATTCTTCTCCGTGCACAATAATAATGTTGCATGTGCAGAACACTGAACTATATTTCAGGTAACGATATGACTGTAATACGGTCTAGCTAGTATAAGGTTTCCGTTGAAATATATTAAATACGCATTTTTCACATTACGATGCTAATCTGCATTCAATAAAATACAGCAAACACTTATTGTTGTTTTATTGATTTTTATTTACTTATTTAACGCAATCAATAAAATGATTAGTAAAGCAGTAATTGGAAGACAGCATTTTGATTGGTTTGAAAGGAATGAACGGAAATTTATGAATGGAAGTTTATGAATGAAATGGTTCGCAAAATTACCGCTAGATGTCGTTGTGGGGCAAGTCCTACTACGGTATATTCGTCTTACAAATCGGGTCAAACCAGACGGCATAAACCCAAGCGCTATGCTATAGCGCTGTGTTAAAAAGCAACATTTAAGTGACTCATCAACGATTTTTCCTTTTTTGAAAATTACAGAGTTACCTCCCTTTCAGGTAGTCGTCCATAGTGATGTTATTATTTTGTGATCCAAACTTGCGGCATTTTCTCTGAAAAGGATGACATTACGTTTGCAGACACATTATGTCAGAACCAATACCAACCCGCAAGGGGAGACAACTCTGTAATGTGAAAATATAGAATGGGTACCCGTTTCATCGGTGTAACCTAAGGAGCAGACAATTCTATATTAAGCAAAGTAAAGAGTCAGGTTAAGAGAGGAATTAATTTAGAAAAAGAGTTTTTTTGTGAGTTATTTTTTATTATGGAGAGAAGCATTGTTAGTGAGATAGATAAAGGATTTTTGCTTACATTTGTGCCAAGTCCCGCACCGCCACCCGATCCCATCCCAGGCATCATCTGTGAAAGGCATAATCAACATAAATAATCGTGCATGCTCTCCGATTTTATCAATATTATTTAAATATTCTGTTTCTGCACATTATAGAGTTATCTGTCCTTGCAAGTAGGTATTAATTGTGACGTCATAGTTTGTGAGCAAAGGTAACGAAAAAAATATAATATTATGCTCAGAAACATGATGTAGCAAAAAATATCAACCTGCAAGGGCAGACAACTCTGTAATATGAAAAATACAGAACATTATTTTTAACAATTTTTTTTATTTTTACCATTGAATTTTTTAAAACTTGAAAAAAAAAAACTAGAAAATATTTTAAAAATTAATAATATCAATATTAAACTTGAATATTTCTTACATAAATATATTAAATATAATTAAATCAAAAGATTTATATGTTTTAATACAATGCTAAAATTAATTATCATTATTAATTTATATAATATGTGATTGATATAATTGCAATAGAGTATTAATTAGGACATCATGTTCTTTTCCTGCAAAGTAATTAATATTTAACATATTAGTTATACATGACATTATGTAATTAATACAAATTCTATTGTCTTTAATTACATATTATTTTTCTTCAACAATTTGCTTAAATTATGCTACATCAACAGAAACACATTAAAAATTATTTTTGCTTGACTGAACATTTTTTGCAAATTTATAATCAATTATTTTTATTCAAGGCTCCAAATTAGTTACAATAAAATTAGAATTTGCCATGAATATATAAATATTGATTGAGAATTATATCATTTTTGTTAAATCAAAATAATTTTTTTTTATAATTATATAGTTGTGTCCTTAAAGCGAACTGCCAGAATACACTTTGATCACCTGCATCTGAATTAATTACAGATTTTTTTTCTGCTTTTAATTACGTCAACTGTACTTGATATTTGATCTAACAATTTTTTATAGTATTTCTTTTCTGATATTTCCATCATAAATGTAACAGGGCAAAACAAAGGTGATGCTGTCTTCCTTTCAAGATTGATACCTGTCATGGGATATTTATCCAGATGCCTAGTAGATCTTGTATTATATACTAGACAGTCACAAATTAGTTGTTTATCTCAAAGGTATCCCATCTTTCTTAGTTACATATTCAACCAGGATGTTTTTATATGATTAAATATACATATCTGTATCATCAAGCTTATCCAAAAAAAAAAAAAAGTAATAAAAAAAAATATGGAAACATTCACCAATCAAAAGCTGTCATTTAAGTCACATGATCGCAATTAATACAACAAGTCAAATCTCAAATAATTTCATGTAATAAGAAACTGAAAGTTGACACACTAGACTTTTTCTGATGATAAAAATCTTGATCTGTAAAACTGATACTTCAAAATCAAATTCAAGTGCAGATTGAAGATTGTGTAATGAAGTTTGTTGGATGATATCATGTTCTTTCACCCCTTAAATTTTAAAATAAACTGTTCCATACGCCCCCTTAAATTTCAAAAATGAACTGTTCCACAAGACCCCTTAAATTTTAAAATAAATTGTTCCATAAGACCCCTTAAATTTTAAAATAAACTGTTCCATACGCCCCCTTAAATTTCAAAAATAAACTGTAACATACACCCCCGTAAATTTCAAAAATGAACTGTTCCATAAGACCCCTTAAATTTTAAAATAAATTGTTCCATGAGACCCCTTAAATTTTAAAATGAACTGTTCCATATTAAGTGACAAGTACATGCTTAGCACAATTTAATTCAAAGAGTGCAGGTTACCACAAATTTACAGCTAAATTATATGGATACAATATTTAAATGCTAATACAGCTGATTTCAATAAGAAACCTGTGCTTCATATATAATTTTGTACGACATTTATGTGTATTTTTAAGAGTTTTTACAATGTAGCCTTTTTTATTGAAATTAATTAATATATTTAGCAAAAGAAATTCTAAGCACATTTTTGAACAGGTATTTAATTAGCATCGTTGTAGGTATAGGTAATTAACTTTAATAATCATTAATAATAGTTATTGTGTGGCATGATAGCTACAATACAGAATCTACAGCAGTAATGAATACCAATTTCATACAAACATGTAAAATTCCATTTCATTGCTCAACGAACTGTCCAATTTTTAGTCTCGTAACAATAACACGTCAATTTTCGAAACATTTTATGGGACATAAAAGACAAGCGACTACCTCCGCTGTCTACACGAATTATTTCAAGCCAATGTAAAACACAACCGGACAAAACCAAGAGGAGCCAGGGCTGTCGCGTCCGATGACAGTAATGGTCACAGTCCAGTTATAAGCGTCAAACCGTCTCAAATTAGCAACTTATCAAAAAAATATATACACCACATGTATACAATGTATGGCAGTATCTGACCTAGGAGAATAAAGCGTGGTTTGAATTTGCATGTAAATAAAGATAGTTTGTGTGTTTGTATATTTATAAATAATACAATGATAACTGCCACACCTTTGTCGAAAATTCATGGAAGTTTAAACATCTTCAGTGGATAATTAATGATGATTTAATTATCAATTATTTGACCTTGACTTACATGACCATGTTATTATAATTTTAGACATTTTGTGATTAATATTGTCACATCTTGGTAAAAAAAAATCATTGCAATTTTACATAACTAGCTTTATACATTAATTAATGACAGTTTTATCAATTTACAGTCCTGATTATTTGATCTATGACATTTCCATACAGCGTGTTAATTGTCTGCAATGCATTATTGTAACATCAATATATAGCTCTGATGTGCTGACTTAAGTATAAATCGTGGCACAAGCCGTCGCCATATTGACAACCGGCATGGGTCAGGGAAAACAAAATGTTTGTATCTGTTTACAAATCCATCATGTGTGAATATGTATACAGATGGCTATGAAATGAGGATAAAAACTGGCGAAGGTGAGAGTTTCATGCATGAACGATTATTTTGAGATAGGTCACCTTCTGACTGGTATAAGGCATATGCTGAACTTACATGTATATAGATTGGTATATATGTAAAGAATATTCTCCCACCCCCGAAGTCCCTCCTCACATCCCCTTTAATAGGATCTTGTGTTAAAAATTGTGAGAAAATATAAATCACAACATTGTTTCTCTCCCTTCTTAACCCTCAAAAAAGGATCTTTCAGGTTATAAAAACTTGTGATAATAAAATACACCTGCTTTTTCTCCCCCCCCCTCCTTCCTTCCTCTTACCCTTCCTCAAAATACCCTGGGATATATATTTGGTGACTAAATGTATGAGAAAGTTTAAAACACAACTGAGTTCCCTCATCAAGCCACAAAATGTTAATTTTATAAAAGACAAAACGATGCGAGTACGAGTGCAACCAACATATATAGCCTATTTAGAATTCACGATTATATAATTCATGTATAAAACAAGTATCATTCAAATAAATATTCAGAACATATCATACGTTAATGATCATCAAAAATGCTGCAGAAAATTTTATTTAATCTTTTTTTTTAATTACTTTTTTAAACTAAGAGACACATGGTCCTTTATCTCTTGAAGAAATTCATCAAAATCAAGATGTAATAATTTTAAATAAGGGGGGAGACAATCTAGCAAAATTTTCAGTGTAAAAAAATAGTACAGTAAATTAAGAGGTTTGTCGATTTAAAACATTGGCTTTGAACTAAATAACCTCTCTGGAAAAAAATGATTAGTATCCTTGATAGTGTTAGATTAATGGCCGAACTCGCTGAAAAAAATGTATGAAGTTTCAGTCGTGGTCTATATACCTACTGAGCGAGGCTATTATAACCTATTATATTAACCTCTTACATTATATAAAGGTGTGTTTTAAGTCCAGGTTTCGAAGCAGCCGTCAGTGTGTGTGTTCAGTATATGGTGTGATGAATAATGAACAATTCGTAGTCACTTCGGCACAATGCATGTTCACAGGTCACATGGTGCACTGATGACGACAAAATAATCAATGCTAATTAAAGGAAAGCTTTTCCGATCCAAAACCAACTAAGATTGGATTTTGGCTAGCACTGCCCAAAAATAGACACACATGCAAAATGGTTCATGAAAGATAGATTATGAATTGGTAAACTTTTTGAAATACGGTACAAAATTGGGAGAGAATTTGTCTGTAGGTGCGTAGATTCCAAAAGAGCGGTACGCTTGTTTGCATAGCTATTGGCTTAGTGCACACGGCAACATTGATCGATAGATTCTCACGGATATTATTATCTGTCTTACTCTTCAATAATGAATGACCAGTCGATTGTACAGGACCTATTCCCCACTCCGTAGCAGCGGACATGAAAGACTTCAAAGGGTTCCATCAACACATAAACATTAGGCCGATGACACCCGGTGCACCAACGTACCCAAAATCCAAAACATTTCTAATTAAGGCTTAGCAAATCCAGCAGACCCATTAACTGTACCCTCAAATAGATGCATTTTTGTGTAATGGTTTGCATAAAAGTTGACAGAATTTTTCAAATGGACGAAGATTTAAGGCTGGCTGGCTAATAAAAAAGTCGAAATCACTACCTGAAAATCAATGCTGTATGTGATTTTTATTTTAAAAGTACAGAGACGGAGAGTCATTGCATAGTTACCTCCCTTTATTGTAAACTGTATGGTTGCATGAAGGAAATCAGTGGAGTGTTTCAAAGGAAATAGAGCATGACCAACAAGTACTGCACATCATTTAAGGCTACAATTTTAGGCTGCCACTGTAATTAATTTTTCGAATTTGCATATAATCTAGTTTGCAGAAAATTTATCAGCTTTAGTAAATACACGTACTGAGAATACTAGTTCTATATTTGTTAAGTATATTAATAAAGATAATGGATATGTCTCCACTGGAACATTACTGGGGCATGACTTAAAGGCAAAGAATTATATGCAAATTAAATTAGTAATTCAGTTTTTATTGGAATGTTTTCAACTTAATCTCTCTTCATTGAGAGAAATCAAATTTATTTTGATAAATTAAGTCAAATTAACTTTAATGTGTTTTAAATGTAGAAAATAAACAAATTATTTAAAAGGAAACTCAAAACTTTGAAAATCTTTTAAACTTATGAAATTAGAAGTATTGAAGTACATATACCAGCTGATATAATCTCCTAAAAGTCACAGATAAACCTACGTTGTCCTCAGATGTTTCATAATCTTAAACAACTCACCCAGTACTGTGGTAAAGAATCAAAACCGTATGATGATTAATGCTTATGAGAAATACATATTACAATTCATTAACATCAATATATAGTTTTTTACGTGAAAGGAAAACCTGATATATTACTTTTGCATATTATTTTCTCTGAGATAGTAAGACCACCTTAAACATAATGTATGTCACAAAATGAATTGAAAAATATTAATCGCAAACCGTAACTTCATATATTTCTCATTACTGCATATTATACCATAAAAAAGCTAAAATGTGTTTAAAAAAGTGTTTATAAAATGTATTCTTTATCTACTGCAAAATCTAAGCCTTTTAATGAAAACTTAAGATCATTCATCAACACATTTATCACTTTCTAGAAATTCTAAAATAAATTCTTTAAAATTTAAATTTTACAAAATAATGCATTATGTTTAACTGTTACTTTATAGTAATATATATGGATTTTAAACGTCTTAAAAAATGTTTTTAAGGTAGAAATACTCAAAAAAAAAAAAAAAAAAAAAAAAAGTATATCCCTCATGTTTGAAAAAGTTGAACAATTTTACGATCAATAGTGGGAATTTGAAAATTACCCTCAAACAGTTTACGATGAAACTGATAGATTTTAAGGAAAATGGTATGGCAGGTTTATCGTGGGGATTGATGAGGCGGGGCTAGCTAATGTAGCTACCTGTCACCGACATGCTGGTTCTCAAGAATAATTGGACTAATGAAAAAGTGAGTTGCAGGTACTCAAATATTCAAACCAGAAAAGCACTAGATACGCCACGTTGTAGAACTGCGGGAATTTGTATTCGGTAAAGATGCTACTCGTACCATATTGTACAAACCATAAATTGTTCATTGAAATGCGACGTAAGCCCACTACGCAGAGTCTGTACCGGCACTTCAATTGGATCATAACTTTGTTTGGCGCATTAGAATCATTTGTCTGAGCAAGGCGTTTCAATTATTCATACTTGAGAAAAATTTGAAGGCTGGGAGGATTAAAGTAAAACAGTTATAGAAACTTCTCTAGCTTGCAAAATTAGTTTAGGATAAATCTAATTTTACCTCAGAATTTGTGACCAAATTACCAAAGCATGCTGAAAATGTTGACGATATCAATGCAGCTTCTTTCCCTGCTAATAAATGACAATTGTTGGCCCCCATATCTGTTCCAATACTGGAATTATGCTTCCAAAAATTAATAAAAAATGTGTTTACAGTGCAGGATAATACATAATGCTGGAGGTCCAAACATTTGAAATAATATTTTCTTTTTAAGCGGCAACAACTGATATTATAGACTTTTGTTGATATTAAAGAATTTAGGATGGGGTTAAGAATGTTGTCTGTAATCTAGATATGATAATTTTCACAAATTCCGTATTCAACCCAATAAGTACCCGGGGTGCTTAAAAACTTTGAAACAACCCAGGGCAAACAAAATTGGACTTGCCTTTCATAAAATTATTTTTCAAAGTAAGCCATAAATCAATTTACAAAAGAAATCGGTAAGCATTTAATTCAAAGTAAGTGAATTAAATTGAAGCCTAAAAAATGGGAAAGGGCGCTTATTGGGTCGAATACAGTATTGCTATTTCATCAATACCTACTCTCAATGTGAAAAAGGTATTGTCTGTACTAGTAAATCGTAAATTGTTGATAGATTTCTTATAGAACGTATTTCATTAATTTTTTAAACTGTTACATATAGCAATTACAGCAATACATCATTGGCAAGAAATTAAATAAACAAAAATAATGGCTTCATGGCCTTCAACCTTTCCTTCTGTACTACAACCTCAAACAAATAACCTTAATGACCCTATTTTGTCCTTGACATGTCATATTAAACCCAATGACAGTTTTCCAATTATTCTGACCTTTTACCTCACATACCTGCATGATGATGATGTCCATGACCTTCGTATTTGAACACCCCTGACTTTTGACCTAATGAAATCAACCTCATTGACCTTTGCATTAATTTGAATAATTCTGACCGATCTTACAGACATCACATTACTGACCTTCATGACCTTAGTACTTAAACTCTCTTGACCTTTGAACTGTGTAAATTGAACCTCTTTGACCTTTGCATTTGATTCATTTTGAACCCTGACCTCGCCAAACTGACCTCCATAGTATTATAACTCCCCTGTCACCTTTGACTTGATGTAATCAACCTCATTGACCTTTACAATTGAATCATTCTGACCTCTGACCTCATTTCACCTTGATGACAATTGTTCGGACGTCTGAAATGACATAATTTGACCTTTACGACTGTACCATTTGAATCAACTTGTTCTGTGATGTTTATCTTACTCTAAAGTTTCCTGTGACCCTGATGATCAAGCATATTTTGTACACAATGCTGTCGATTATATGAAGGTAAATCTTTGTTGCCAGTAGGAAGAAAATTCAATAATTCTGTGAGAAGTAATGTGTCAAACATTTGTGATTTTATGTGGCTTTTATGACAATATAAATGTGGGATGCCTTAAGGTAAAACACTTTTGATAAGATCATCTTGTTTTTATGTGCTGATTGTCTGAGGCTAGATAGGAAATGTGATAGGGACTGTTACGAGTGTGTTAAACTTTCACAACAAAGGAAGCTAGTCCCACTAAATATTACGCTAAAAGGTATATATATATGTTTTTGTTGATAATCTCAAAAATACTACGAAAAACACACGAAGTAGCATTGTACACCTTCTACGGAAGACGACTTTAGTAAATTTTTTGATAAATGACAAAATCTTTCATCTAGGTAAGACTAGCTGGCCACCAGTCTCTAGAAATTAAAAAGAATCATTAAAATTTGGCTTGATTATTTTTGTCTTCTACTACATGCCCGATCCTAAGTTTCAAACTAGGGGGAGATAATCTAGTAAAGAACTTCTGAGAAAGTCTTATCAACAAGTTAGGGTCTGGTGGCCGGTCTAGTAAGCTAGCTGATGATCCAAATTTCTTTTGACATACAAAGAGAAGGAAATATAAAGTTATTACATAATGAAGGTCACAGTGACCTACTTTTTGTTCAAAATACACTGCCACTCGTATGAGAATTTATATATGGTCCTTTATAAAGTTCCTGTAATAATTAGTATAGGAGATAGTGTAGGTGATATGTAGAAGGACAGATAGAGGATTAGCAAAATCAGATAGACAGAAGAAAAAACAGATGAACAAAATCAAAAATTTTAGAAGTTTTACAATCCTTGAATTACAGTAGAAATCTTTTTAACTATTTCCTTTCATGATAACCTGTAGTTGTTTGTTTGATTTATTGTTAAAACATTGGGTATTCCAACATATATTAGCAAAAGTCCTCAAACTCTGGGTTGTAAGTTCAAACCCATATGGGACAGTATAGACTGGCCACCAGACCCTAAGTTGTTGATAAGGCTTTCTCAGCAGAGTTCTTTACTAGATTATCTCCCCCTAGTTTAAAACTTAGAATCAGGCATATAGTAGAGACAAAAATAATCAAACCAAATTTTAGTGATTTTTTTAATATTCTAGAGACTGGTGGCCAGTCTAGGGACAGTAGTATAGTCTGATGTACTGACCACTAGTCCAGTTACTCCAGGATCCTTTTGTCTTTGCTGTGAGATGCAGATCTCTGTGGTTTTTGTACAAACTCTTGCACTTAACTCATATTCACCCCTAAAACTTTATAATGAACTCTTCCAGCCTTTGATTTAGAAGGATTAAAGTGTGTCTCAAGGGGTGAAATGAGTTCAAAAGTCCAAGACTTGGTCATTTTAAGATTACACAATTATAGATAACCTCCTACTGTCTTTATGTATTTACCTCTGTGGGATGGCAGTAAATAACTAGTCTAACTGGGTCTACAGCCACGACTGATGGGATAAAAAATAAAGAAAGGGCAAAAAATCAGCAAATTGGATAAGCTACATGAATCATCACCTTCGAGTCATGACGATGATCACTTAAGAGTTAACATTGATGGATAGATAAGAAAAAAAAATGTAGTATTCACACGGTATCGCAATTCAACACGGCATGTTTATTTCATTTAATAAAGGGAATTCAGAAATTAGAGGATTGAAGCAAAAAATTAGGAATTATGAAATATTGTATCTAGAATGAGATATTTGTTATGAGATAAAGTGATGTTTGTGTGACAATTAGGGGGAAGACTAGAAGAGCACTGATCAAAAATAAAACACGTCCAATCCTTCCCTCCATACTGAGAGTCGAGTGACGCCTTTATAGAGAAATTAGCACGGCATGATTGTAACATATATACACTGTATAAGCATATACATTTATATAGATTATCACGATATTTTCATCAACACAAACAATGTGTGATAAATTTGCTTAAGGATGACAAATTTGTTTTTTTTTCTGTTGAAAAAATTCCCTTCCATAATTCCAAAAGTCACGTTCAAATTGAGAATTACACGGCTTTAAGAATGACAAATTTTCTTGAAAAAGCCAATAAAGTAGACAAAGAAATTCATTAATACAGCCTACATCTAGTATAATGAGATTGATTCAGACTTAAGTATGACAAATTTGATAAATTTTAGTTTTTTAAACATTTTTTTTTCTTGGGAGTAATCAGTTTAAGTTACAGTGTGATGTGTTTCGAGCCTACGGGGATGTTAATGTCGAGTGTTAAAATGATTGATAGAGGCCAATATGTTGTTCCTTCTATACCCACCTACTTCCTTCGCCCGACACCATATTTAAATCTGACACAACGAACATCCTATATTGCTGATGTTGTATATTCCACTTTGTTATCACAAATTATCAATCATATTTTTTTCAAGTTTGAACATTTGATTAGCTTTTTGACATTTCTGCGCTCGCTGCTTTGAAACATAAACAATTTGATTGAATGATTGTTTTTTTTTGTCATAAGATGTGGCTTCTAGAAAATATATCCCTTTATACCAATAAAAAATATTTCCTTCAATAAGATTGTGATCAGATCTTGGAGGTTATGACATGACAGAAGTCTACATATTTTGTCATAATGACCTTGACACTAATTCAAGATGACCTTGTGTGAAGTTTAATTACGTAACTGCTTCCCCTCTCAGGCCACGAAATGACAATATTTATTTTTGACTGTTATTCCCCAAATGAGTTGTCATGATTACAATTGGCAGCGTTTCATTCTTTGTAATTTGTTCGTGACATATTCCAGACATTTTTTCTTCACGTAATAGACATATTTCTTTTGATGTGTATACATGTTATACTTCATCACTTTATCGCAATATATGTAACGAAGAATTATAGAAAATCTTTTTTGAACCATTCACATTCGCAATCGTTAACTTGAAGCCCGAAGGAACACAACACAAGTGAGGCAGTGATATTTTACAAATGATAACACGCAAACTTTTCCCTGTTCCAAATATGATTTTCTCAATATTTTCATGCCAAATATATTTGCTCTCCAGAACCAATTTTAAAGATTACATCTGCTATTAGACCCGAACGAAATGTATTTAGAAGGGTATTGACAAAATGGGACAGGAAAACCGAATCATACAAATTCTGAATGACAGCGATAGTTGATTGGCTAAATCAGATATCGACAGTGATGTTATAGTTATACTCGCTTAGTAATATGAAATATCAACAGAGGTACAATAGCTATACTGAGAAAAAAGGCTCAAGGGGCTCGCATTATCACTGCTATAGGGACGTATCAGTCTTTTTGTAAATTTGTTTACTCTAAATTGGACCAAGCACAATTACTATCAAACCGTCATTATATATCTATCAAATGCTCAATATATGTATCGTGAGTATTTAAATACAAGGAATAGTCCATGTAGGGAATGTTATTATTCAAATCCAGTTTCAAATATGGAAATTAGATGGGGGTGGGGGTCTTATTTGCAGAAAACCTCCACTAATTCTTGAAATTCATAAAAAATAGGCAGGGATCTTATTTGCAGACAATCCCCTACTCATAATACTAATAATATATGTGGTGGTCGAATTGCAGGAGAGGTCTTAATGATATTAAAAAATACAAGTACAGCTATCTTTTGTTCAGGATGTTTATCTAGAGCCTGGTATGTTCAGAGCAATGGTCAAGATCCTTGTCTGGCCCAGCTAGAACAGTATGACCTTGACCCCTAACGGCCGGCACAGAGTATGGTTTACATTCAGGAATGGTCTAAGGAAGCACTTTTGGCCCCAAAGTGTCATAGATTAAGCTCTTGACCTTGTATGAAGTCTTGGGACATTTAGCTAAGTCCCAAAAGTGCTCAAGGAGTGCTCTCTAGACCCCAAAATGATCCAGGATGCAATAGCAATGTTTATCCAGAAATGATCAAGGACATGTATGCTCTAGATCAATCCAGATGTGATTTTTTTATCTAGACTGAACCAAGAAATTGTTAGGATGATCCACAAAGCATTAGAATTGGTACAGACACCTTCAAGACCTGATTTGTTGTCTTATTTATAATTGTTGAGGCACATTACAATTTTCATCGTTTTGACTGGTGATATTTTTCGTGTTTATGGCGAGTATAAAATATTTACCTATTTTTAGTGTTCATGTCATAGCAATATTATCAATATCAGCAGTGCTGTTCCGATATCCAATTTTCAAAATCAAAATATAAATATGGAAACGAAAATTAAAATGTCACCCCCTCCCGCACTCCATGATGAAAGTGATTTCAAGGCTATGTATATACCTACCTTTGATTTGAGTGCATTCCTCCTAAAGAATGCTTTACAAGATTCACAGGTGATGGCATCAAAGTTATAACCGAGAGCCTTGTCTCCACACACCCCGCAGACGAGCTGGGAGCCGTCTTTAGGTTTGGGACGACGTTTCTGTTCCCGCTTGTTTTGGTCCCCTCCTACCGCACCGTAATACTGGAAAATACAAAACAAAGAACAAATATAATAAACGTAAAACTAAACTAAAATATATACATAATTAGTTATTATTATATATATAATTATTATTATTATATAATACAATAAATGAAAAGCTAAAATATAAATAAATCAAATTTTGGTTTTTAGAACATTTTTTTTTGGTTAAGATTAACAAATTTAGCTACCATATTTCACCACAAAAAAAGACCCCCCACCCAGAGAAGAAATAAAGGTCAAATTGGTGAAGGGTCTTATTTGCGGTGAAATACTATTATACATTGTAATACAATTATTTCATTTTGACGTCAGTCGGTAAGACAAAGTCGGATAATAGACAGAGTCATGTTGGTGATAAACCAGTAACTATATATAATGAAACTTTTCTTTACACAGACAGAACACTGCCTAATAATAGGTGAAATCATGTAGGCCATTACCTATCTAGAATATTCATTTAGTACTTAAATTTCACCATATCGATTAAGTTAATATGTATAGATATTGCAAATCACACTTAATTTAGGCATACAGGTATACTACATTCAATTTTCATATTTTTTTGAGAATGTGTTTTATTTTTGTTATCATGATGGTATTGTTTCTTTCCTATGATACGAAATGATTTACTTTCATATAAAAATACTTTTCAAAAAAAATAAGAAAAATAAATAAATCTATAAAAAATAACTAAGTGAGTTATAGAAAAAAAACCCAAAAAACTGAAAAGATAAAATGTAGTTTATATATCAGAGCTAGGCAAAGGCAATTATTTAACAGTTGTATATCATTTTTAATTTGCTGGCAGTAGGAGCAGTTGAAGTTTTGAAGGACTTCTCTTTGTACATTTATAGCCCCGCAGTGGTACACGTCTTAAGATAAGAAGCCCAGAAATATATGAATAAGTAATTTTTTTTTCTCTGTTTCATGTGTGAGAAACTTTTCCATCTCAATCTGTCACTGTGGGTCGTACAACCATGAAATTTCCTGTGACACCAATATAGCTTCTTTATGTCCATCGTAAATCTTACGAAAACTTTTCTGAGGTAAAATGAGTGGATAATTAAGAAAAGACAGATATGAAGCTTAAACCTACTTCTTCAAAGGCAGTATGGGCAAACTCCATTATACTCAAGCATTTTCACGCCAAATCTCAAGTTTTATATCTATTTTTAAGATCCTCGAGTGAGAAAAATGATGTCTTATCGTTGCCATGGAGACGTAGGTTTTCTATGTTGGTTTTTTCAAATATATGTTCGATTTGTCAGGAAATGGGATTTACACAATAGTTCATAGGACAGATACTAGCATGTATACGTATATAGCCAATTTTAGATCAATTACCACAATCTGGAGGTACATGTACCGTATTGAACCAAATACTAGCCCTGCAGTAGGGATATATGCCTACAGTGAAGTCAGCTGTCATAGTGACCACCTCTGTATAAAGACCACCTGCATAATAAGATTCCCAAATGATCAATCTCAACACAATTTGACTTGTGTATAAAGACCACTTGGCTATAAAAACCATTTTCTCTTTGTACCTTGAGTGGTCTTTATAGACAGGTTTGACTGTATATCTCAAGTACAGATACTTAGGTGGTCTTTATAGACAGGTTTGACTGTTTATCTCAAGTACAGATACTTAGGTGGTCTTTATAGACAGGTTTGACTGTATATCTCAAGTACAGATACTTAGGTGGTCTTTATAGACAGGTTTGACTGTATATCTCAAGTACAGATACTTAGGTGGTCTTTATAGACAGGTTTGACTGTATATCTCAAGTACAGATACTTAGGTGGTCTTTATAGACAGGTTTGACTGTATATCTCAAGTACAGATACTTAGGTGGTCTTTATAGACAGGTTTGACTGTATATCTCAAGTACAGATACTTAGGTGGTCTTTATAGACAGGTTTGACTGTATATCTCAAGTACAGATACTTAGGTGGTCTTTATAGACAGGTTTGACTGTTTATGTCATCTCCTATGTTAACAGTCATGTTCAATGCAGAAAATATGACAAAATTAACAAAAGAATAACATTATTTTTTCAACAATCATTTGTCTGTTATGAGGGTCAATTAGTTAAATATATAAACTAAGAATATTTGAAAATATTAAAGATGCTCCACTGCTGACAAATGGTATTTTTTCTCTATCAAAAACAGGAGCAGACGATTAAGTATTTTTCTTCAGTAACAAAAGTTACATACTTTACACCATAACCACCATTGAAAAGTTGGAGCTTCTAATTTCACTTCAAGTTAAAAATATAAAAAATAATTAATTGCATCCCGAAAAAAATCTGTGACACTATATCCTATATGGAATGAAGTACTGATTGCGCATGCACCAAAGGCAAACTAAATTATTTCATGTTATTTTTTGTGCTAATTAGATGTATATATACACGATTAAACACCAATTATTGTTCAAATGATGAATATAATTTATGCTCTGTTGGCGGTGGAGCATCTTTAAAGTTAAACAATCTTTCTTCAGAGTTCAAAATTTACAATAGACATTGTTTACATATTCACTAGAAATATATATACTGGTATATAGTTCTGAATGTAATCAGGTTGAGTGGCAATTATAAATGCATGAACTGTCAATGTAGTGGAGATAATAAAGAAAATCAATATTGCAAAATAGTTATTATACTAGTTAATAGGCCTTAAATTGACTAACTCATTTAACAGTCTCTTAGTAATGCAGAAAAAAATGTTCAATAATAAATGATAAAATATTTCCCCCCTGTTATTTTAAAATGAACTGCTCCAGTCTTTTAAAAAGGAGCATTCATATATATCCATAGCTAATAAATTTTTCTAAAATTATAATCTAAAACTACAGGAAAAATTAGAAAAAGACAATCTATTCATAAAATTATGGAATATTATATCATAAAATATTGTTTTGATCAAGAAGATGGGAAAATTTGAATAAATTATAATTGAAGAATGGAGGTCAATATTTGTTATGCAACATAACCACCATGTTGGTTTCTAACTTAAAGGTACATGACCTGTTAGGTACATGTCACAGCCTAACCATTAGAGGACCAATCGTATCCCAGGAGTGGAGTTGCCCTTTTGTTTCGTCGACGCCTTTTGTACTTGAGTTTCATTAAAGCCGAAGTGAACACCGAAATCTCTCCCCATTGGTAAATATGCTGCGCATGTTCCATCATAATTACCCGCGTTCATCATTTCCAAGCATGTAAAATTTCCAGATTGTTCTATTATCAAAGTTTTATTTCTATGTAATTCCCATCGTTTGAATCGTAGAGATTATACAGAGTTTTGTGTGTGTATCTTGTTTGATAGCGTAACAGCACTTCTCTGCGTCATACCGACCAGGTTTTATTGAATCTCTGAGATTTCTAACGAAAATTTGTCACATACGATCAGTCATAAATTCTCCCACCTCCATGGTGCTATATATAACAAACTTTATCCGATTCACATAGAAAATATTGAAAACAATTTCACTATACAATAAATAGTTCAGGAAAGGAAGCTGTTCATAAAGCTAATTTCAAAGCAAGTGTTGCATTTGTAAAATATGGCTCAAAATGCAAATTAACCTTCATGCCACACTTATACCACTATACTATTTAATCTACTTTGAGAAACAGTTAATATATCAAAAGTTAAAAAAAAATAATTAAGAATTTTTTTTGAAAGTTTTGTAATGTTACCTTACAGAAAAAAACCAAAAAAAACCCCCAGGATAGTCTAAGGAATTATCAAAATTAAGATATCGAATAAATTAAATGATGATACAAAAGTTAAAGATATCAAAATAATTATTACCCCTATAACTACCTAATGAACCGTTCCATTCTAAGAATGAGACAGGTTCATATTGTTTTCAGGGGGTGATTATGTAATAGATAAATAATCTTGAAAAAAATGTCAACCCTGTAACAAAAACAGATTATTAAATCTTAAATCATTATTTATTTAATTAGCTGTGCAGTTTCATCTTCATCGACGAATAAATTTTAAAATAATTGGAATTCCTCTAATTTAATTAGATGCTGTTTCTCAACAAAATTATCAAATTTTATAACTGAAATCTTGAAGGTAGAAAGTCAGTTTTTCGTGTAGTGATTTGAGTACAATCTAATATAGCTATGGTTAGGATTGACCTTGCGGCTTCATCAAACCATCTAAATATGTTCTTTGTTAAAAACAATTTAACCCCACATTACAAGAAATTGACATTTTCAAAATTGTTAAAATCATGACTGGATGATATTGAATTGCGAGATGATCTCCTGCAGCTAACTTCATTAGAAATGGAAATGTCAGTTTGCATTTGAAAATGCAGAAAATTCATATTCGTCATCAACGTAGTAACAAATTCAAATAGGTTTCTCCCATTAAAGACGGTCACGGAACATAACAAGTTGTCATAAATAGAGAATTTGCAAAACTACATGTAGAATCATTATAATTAGTGTTTTTATACTAGAGAAAATATATGGTCCAATGATGTTTCTTTAATGTGTTCAATATTTGTGATGAATTCAAAATCATCAAATCATCAGATATTTATATTTCATTTATATTTCTATATGAGTAACAAAAAAAAAAAGAAGAGAAAACAAGACAATTATAGGGTTTACCATCAGTATTAAAATATCAACAACCTTATTTCTCTTTAACAGGGTTGGCAGCATTAACTTCGGGCAATGTTCTAAATCCAGGAAACCTAATTGGCTGACCATTTGATAAAGCGCTCTTTGATAGCGAGCCTGGTCATGATAGATACTGTTATATAATTTTAGTCCTTGAATACTATGGACTTAAACTCAACAAAGAGCTATGACGTCATGATATTGAACAGAATCCTATATTCATAGTATACTTATACATGTTTCCATAGCGATATTTACCTGATCACACGGATGTGACACAGATGTATCATATTGCTCTGTAATACAGTGACAATGTAACTTATATAAGCACTGACTCGATCCTTATAATTACTGGCTGTACAATTTGATGTCTATTGTATTCAACTGGTTCATATGTTAGTGCTTGTTTTGGCAAATAGATCAAAATTTTCACACTTCTGACTTAAAATGAGCGAAATGAATAAAAATCAATTGATTTAGTGATTTTTTAATTTTGCCACCTGGAAATAACTTCCACAAGCCAACCACTTTTTTTTTCTAGTTTGAATCCTATGTTTGGAAGTTGCCAATAACAGACTGCTGGTTGGTGGTTTTACTCTGAGTACTCAAACTTTCCTCTAACATCTTAACCTGGCATGTGTCCTTAAATGACCTTTGCTGTTAAATGGATGTTAAACAAACAAATTAAATTTGAATTCCATGTGGGGCAGGTGCAAGGTTCTGACTACAAGGCAGTGGTTTTTCTCTGGGTACTCCAGCTTTCTCCACCTATAAACCTCCTAAATAACCCCAGCTGTTAACTGAATTTTCAACTAGACAAACCAAACCCATCACTCGTATACTACAGTCAATACAATCACTGTCACTCAAACCCAATGATAACAATGCTTGCAAAATTTTATTTACGATATAGAAGATTAAAGATATATACTTTTCTATGTTGAAAGTTGTGACGACCTATGAAACTTTAATAATTATACTCATTTCGGCACTTTATCAATTTGTTCCATTTTCAGCCTTTTAATTTATTTTCAATTTATCAATTTCTTCATCTTTGAAACAATTAATTTGATGATCTAGCTATAGTAAGCAGTACCACTTTGTAGGTATAAGTTATATACAACATGCTTTAATTTAGTAATGATAAGATATAATTTTTGTGGCAGACTTCTTTGAAAACATAACACTTGAAATTCAGTTCAAGAGATATGTTTTTAAAATTCCAATTAAAACCACATAAATATTTTCCCAAGCTGTCACTTCAAAATGAGTATTTAATTGCGTTTTTCTTGAAATAATTGTTCTTGAGAGATTTTTTTTAACTGAGAGGGCTGATAGAACATATAAATATCTGTCAAAACTTTCTTTTTACATATATATATATCAAGTACTCGGTACTTGATAGGCATAATGCCAATCATATGATATGATCTTTATTTGAAATAAATTCACAAATGCAGAAATGAGCCCTAATTGTCTCATACATGTGTACAATGCTTATAGTTTAAACCTCCTTGGTATAAACCGCAGTATCACAAGTGATGCAAAAGTATATGCCCATTCCGGATAATATATCAGCTAATCTGGTAATATGCCTATATTTGATAAGCCCACATCCAGTTATAAACCTATGTCTTGTAATATTGCATGAGCCTAGTTAATGCTTGATGATAAGTACATGTCTGGAAATAAGCCAATTAGCTTAATTGTTAATATGACCATAAGCTACTTGATAATCAAAGTTCAATGTCACATGATAAGTCCATATTTGGTAATATTAGCCAATAATTGATAAACTCACATCTGGTAATAAGCCAACATATGATAATGAGCCCATGTCTGGTAATAAGCCCATGTCTGATAATAAGCCAGGTCTGGTAATAAGCCCACGTATGATAATAAGCCAGGTCTGGTAATAAGCCCACGTATGATAATAAGCCATGTCTGGTAATAAGCTCATGTCTGATAATAAGCCATGTCTGGTAATAAGCCCACGTATGATAATAGGCCATGTCTGGTAATAAGCTCATGTCTGATAATAGGCCATGTCTGGTAATAAGCTCATGTCTGATAATAAGCCATTTCTGATAATAAGCCATGTCTGGTAATAAGCCATGTCTGATAATAAGCCCATGTTTATGTTTAGTTGTCCAAAGCTTGTCAGGAGCCCAAGTATGGTTATATAAGTTAATTATACTTTCTATACTTCACTTTTAAAGCAGATGAAATTCTATATCTAAATATTTTCCTTAATAGTATTTTAACCAGCTGGGCAGTTTTGGCAGTATATTCCAGTGATATAGCACTATAAGAAATACCTGAACACTTACAGGCCTCACATAGTGTACCATACTTACTATATGGAAACGACCTTGATCACTTTGACTTTTGACCTTGACAAGATTAATTTCATCCATTCTGTACAGTTCAATTAAATATCCAGCGATTCCTTTGGCTTAATTCAGGGTACAAAAAAGTGATGATTTTTTTAACCCCAAACAGTTGTGTTTCACATTTACATACCATTATCACAATCTCTAGGTCGTAAATGCAAGAAAAATATTTCCTAATTGTGCTTGTCAATATTCGGAACCAATTCAATAATTAAACTCTAAAAGTATGGCTTTTTATTGAGTCTAATTTTGATCATGTATTATTCCAAAATATTTGTGTTTAATTAAATTGTTCAGAAGTTTGAGTAAACTGCTTTGTGGAACACCATAATTGTATTTGCTGAGAACATCTCTGGCCTTTATTTTGTGGGATTATGGCAGACTTGTTCGATTCAATATTACAGCATTAGCCAAACGGCTCAACCAAGCATGAAATCAGAACGAAACCAACACAGGATCGGAGACTCTCCATTTTGAGTGTGTGGTTTGGTTCTAAGTAGGATTTCAAAATCACCGAGGACACTCTAGTGAAGAAGATCTTGAGGAATTCAGCAGATTATGTTTCCAACGATTTCAGCAAGGTCAACATTGCTTTGTCAAGGTCATACCCACACATAAAGAAAAGAAATTAAAGAATCACCACGATGTCATGTCCTTTCTGCGAACTCAAAACTCTAAAATCAATAAAATGTCTCGATAAAATTGAATAAACATTCAGAAACAAGTGTCAATATGATCCGGAAAAAAAAAATGGTAGAAAATTAAAACTTTTAAAACTGTTACGATTTGCATCTGTCAGTGTGTAAGATGCAGGCAGGCCAACTTTTTATAATGATAATTTAGATGTGTAATCATGGTTTAAATGGAATTCTTCCGTTCCAACTTCTAACAGATGCTGTATAACACAAACACATTTGCCTTGAGCATTGTGTACGCCAAACACATGTATATATAGCTTGTACTTATCAATCACTTATCACTGTAAATCAACTCGAAGGTTAGAAATTTGAGAGAGTTCAGTAAATGTACCGGAAAGGAAAATGCTATATTGGCAGACGCTCAAACAAGGAGATTTTTGTACTTTATAATCTACTGGATAAAATATAATTTATTATGAGCAAATTTATTTCGTATATTTTTAATATAATTTACAAACAACACTATACTCATTTCAAATCAGTTTTGATTTTTGGAATCAAAGAAACAAACCTAACAACCCTATGCCATATAATGGACTGAATCACATTAAAGAGTAGCTTAGTTCAAATGTCAACCAAAGGGGTGGATATCCTATATCCTGATGAATGTTTCAATTACCGTATTCTAAAAAGGCTTTGTATTTAAAACTTGTATAAGTAGGGATTTGTTTCAAAAAGCTTATTAGAGTTTTTAAAATCAGAAGAGCAAGGAAACTGAACACTTGGAGTGGACCACCCATCATCGTAAGGTCATCTCTCCCACTGGCTCACAGCGGAGAGTAGGACTGTTTTAAATTTACACCATATAAACTAAAGCTATATTGAAAAAAAAAAATCCATTAAGAGAAACTGGAATGCAGTTAGATTTATAGTTTAGACGAGTGCATTTATTATAAAGGGGAGGGTGGGACAATTTAGGTTTTGGTGAGTTGATTTTCCGAAGATCCTTCAAGAGAAAATATGATCAGGAATTCCACTGTTCAGGATTTCAACAAAATACTGTTGAAATTTAGGTATGACTCTGCTGAAATTTGTAGTATCCTGGCAATATTCCAGTACGATATCGCCCGGATTGCGATCAAATTTTCTTGTATGGGGGATTTGTGCTCATTAAAAGTGAGTTCTTTCATCTGTATTTTTGAAAGGTTCAAAAACGTGATGTTTGTCGCTATGTGTAGGTTCCGTTTTTCGGAGTTCTCTGTTATAAGATGACTATTAATTCAGGAGATGCAGCGGCGTCCTAGTGTAGCATAAAGGCCCTAATTTGACAAGTATTAATCGAGTTGGGTGAGTTTGCAGGCTACGAATCTATATCTATTCTTCTGCCGAATAAAAGCGGCACAGCTAACAACATCTTGTTCATCAATTAGCCCTTGGAAAAAATCGGTATATAATTCATATCTATATATGTATAAGGTCATTGGTTTTCTTTGTGTGCGATGATTGGCCGTTCTGACTGGACTCGAAGATGCATGAACGCTTCTTGTAGAAATAGCAATTAGGCCAAGGAAATGATGGAAACGAGAGGAATACGAAATAAAGGTGTGACCCTATTATTGCCCCCTGCCATGAGGACTTGTCACTTGTGTCTGGTCTTTTCGACCCCAGCTACAACCGGCTGACCTAAAGCCACGCCCGAAAAAAATTGGTTACTCCAGCGCCCCTGGGGTGGGGATAAAGGTTACAAGATCTATTCATTGGAATGTCCAGCAATGGTTGTCAGCATCCTACTCCAGCGTTTTGTTGGTCTCTGTTGGCCACTATTGTTCGGCAAACAATCCGTAATGTAATTGACTCTTTTGTGGCTTTCCTAAACAGATTGGTGATGAGTTTTAATAGCTTGGTCGCATCTTTCTGTATGATTTAGACGCTGGTCCCGTAACTTCACGTTGTCCCTGGTGAGAGTTGTGTCTGAGATGGATTTTACGTGGATGTTTCTCCGCTGATGTCCGAACTATCGTAACAACTCGGTCCTATTAAATGCCCATTATGTTCGGTACACCCTCAAGAACACTAATGTGTCCCGAGGTCACTCTAGGTATCTACCAAACAATGGCGCGAGGAAATTGACAGATTCTGGTCTAGCCTCGTCCGTCGACAGAGGGACTCGTGAAATTAGACTGGACGCCACATGTCTGATGCGGACGCTGTTTGTCCGCCAGTTTTATAATGTCACTTAATTAGCTAAGGTGTTAAAGGATTTGGTGGTTTTTTTCTATCTCTGTCAAGGAATAGCAGAGTTTTGGAAAAATATTTCAAGGGAATTGCTGGAACAACCTACAAGGAATTGCAGGACTAGGAATGGCTACAGAAGAATCACAGAGTTTAGAAATCACTTGTATGGAATGTTGGAGTTGAGGAATGCATGACTATAATTTAAATGACTACAATCAGCAACCTGAAGGAGCTGACACAATCCTGTACTCTTTTCAGAGTCAGACATATACTATGAATGCAAATGTTTTAGCGGAATCTTAATTTAGTACTTTTCGCAACAGAAATTTATAGCTATTAAAACATGAATTCGCTTATTGTATTTCTGTATATAGTCTTATGGTGATTATACACGAATTCATCATTATAGAGCTGACCTCTTCAAGGTCACGTTTGTGCTAAAATTTGATTATGATGAAATAAGTATGTTTACGACTAACGTACCAAAAAAATCTGCATTATCTCCCCTAAGTCTAATGACATTGACATAGAGACGGAAATATTCAAAAAGCCAAAATTAGAATGCTCAATTTTATATAAAATTTTAATGTTTTATACACTGGAGGTCAGTCGTATATCAAACCAGATATGAGTATTTCAAGGATATCATATCATCTGACTTTTCCTGGTTAAACATTCCACCAAAATCTGAGTTCATTTAAGGACAGCGCATTAATCGTAAAAGTATCGGACTTAAGATGCCAAGACACATGGCCTCCTATACACCCATGTGTAATGTTCCTCTCCAGAAACTGTGCTCAAAATTAACTTGTATCTAATCCCGCTCATCAAAATCCCATTTACTGGTGGTAGATCGAAAGTAAGAGCCATGTCAGATCTACATGTTTCTCAACCCACTCCACTCCCAAGGGCTCTCGACTGAATCAAGGCCATTGAACCATTTAAAAATTATTCTTCTAAAATTCCTCATCTCTGGGAGACAAGATCTTGTTTACTTCCAGTAAATCACAACAATGATTTTGATACCATGCTAAAACATAATTAAAAACACATTAGAGTCTGCATCAAACTCAACTTCCTTCCGGAACAGAGAAACGTATTTTCAAATTTTCACGAAATAATTGATAAACTGTGTCCGAATTCAGTCGGTTTTGATTCTATCATAAAAACATTGACATTTCGCTTTTAAGTTAAAGAAATCAAATATATTTATTTGTGTGAAGTTCACATGCGATGCGGAAATAATTTGTGTGCTTGTTACAATGCATGTCGGGTCATAAATCGCGATAAATTGACATCTGTCTCCAAACCCATCCCTTGTACAAATAGTTCAACATTCAACCAAGTACGCCATTAAAAAGTGATACCTTTTCTCGACCGATCACTCGTATTTCCAGCTCAATGTCCAACAAAGTACACCCAAAAATATTGGTACCTTTCCAATAGACCAATCATTCCTTTTTACATTCCTTTAAACATCTTTAACCAAGTACACCAAAAATAGTGAAATGTTTTCTAGACCAATCACTTGTATCTACAGCTCAACATGAATCAAGTACGCCCAAAATTTTGCATTTTTTCCAATATTGGTCATTTAATACATTTCTTCACATAGGATAAGATAAAATTGCTTTTGATAAAGTCTAGGTATAAGCGGATAGGTGGATACGGTTAGGAAACTTTCATTTAGCCTTTGAACTAAATATATAGGTAATATATTGCCATGGTTTGGGTCATGTTTTGAAAATCTCAATTTTTCTTCATTAGAATAGCTGTTAGGTGCTTATAAGTCACATTGCCATGTACTGAACATTAAGGTATAGGTATTTCAAATTTCAGGTAAATATGGCAATTATACCTGAGTATCAATTTCAAGCATAAATGTCAACATGTATTGCATTGGAATGTAAGACAGATGTTCTGACAAGATCATAATAAAAGAAAATAACACACATACAGAACATTTTACATTATCGGTATGTTAATTTCCCACCAAGGTTTTTGCATTCTTAAAGATCTTGCAATAAATGTCCTTATCGGAAAATGACAGTAAAAGTTTGTGGGTTTTTTTATTTTTATTTACTCCACAAATTGATAGCAAGGACTCTCGGACAATATTCGGAACTAAAATGTCGACAAAAAACCACATCCACTACTTATGTTCCATAACTATAATGTATTTTTGGTGATACGAAGTACTTAGATAAGTCAGTGGTTCGTAAAAACACATATGGAATACAAAAATAAACATAACAAAAACACGTAAAAAATTATGAGTCTCCATGAAATATTTGTCATAAAAACCATTTACTGATTGATTCTTCTGTATCATTACTCAGACTGTCTTTTCCAGTTTGGATTTAAGTATGAGAAATATTATCTTGAACTTGACAAGTTTTTGGTCATGTCTTTATGCCTTTTGTCTAATGTTGGACTTGGTTGCTATATGATTGGGGTATCAAGATATTTTACTATTCCAATTCACACCTATCATCTTTACCGTAAAACTAATATTAATACTGCTCGTCTGAAGAATCTCTCTGACGGTGAGGTTTTTTGTCTTTATTATCTTAAAGGCTCACAATAAAATTATTCTACATAGAATTGTTTGATTACATCACTATAATGCGGCGTACATGTCTTTGATCTGGGCTGAAGAAGGCTCGGTGAAAACTGGCGCCATGCAGTGTAAGTGTAGTGTTTTTAAAGGAATTGGCAGCCGTTCTTTTGATTCAGCGCACATACACTGTCAACCGTCTAAGATAAAGTTTGGTTTTATGATCTAAAACATCACTATCAAAATATTTACTTTACACAGATGCAATGACCTTCAGAAACCACAATTTTACTTTAAATTTTTACTTTGGAAGATAAAGAAGAAAAAATAATAATAAAGAGATTATAACTTTGTGATTTCAGTACCGTATATATCTTTTCGAAATAGATTCCATTTTTGCCCTTTAATCAATTGTTGTAAATTAAATTAATTGGGTAGTTAAAAGTGAGGCCTTTCTCATTAACAATTGATGTATGACATCACATCTATTTTTGAGAATCGGAAATTATATAATATCAATAAAAAAAAACAATTAAATCTCTGTAACAAAATATCAAATCAAGAAAATCACACTTGCTTATTTATCTTGAGAGTTTTATCCAAAATCATGCAAACACAAATGCAATTTGAAGGAAAAAAAAAATCACTCCTGAGTAATATTTATTGAAATTTTTCCGTCGTAAAAAAATTAAAGTATTCATGCCAGAAAAATGTCGGCATGGAAATTATAGGTTATCTAACATGTCTGTATCAATATGCCTCCCACAATGTCCTGATCCCTGACAATACTGAGGAGCTCATCATTGAGCAGCCATTGATTCTCCACACCATAATGTATAATCAATATTTGGGTATCCTTGAAACTATACATTGGTTGCACTATACTGTAGAAGTTTGTATATTGTCTTGTCATTCACAGCCATGTAAATTACGTAGTACGTAATTGACACACAGCCACGTAATTTACGCATGTAATGGACATCACAGTAACACATGTGTGAAAGTTGATTGACATGTGCCTTCATGCACATGTATATATCGCATGTTTATATACCTAGTAATTAACATGAAAAAGCACTTTCTACATGTGTGAAAGCTGTGATTGACGCGTGCTTACATGCACATGCATATACAACATGCATGTTTATATCCTCATATTAAACCAAGACTGTAAACAAAAAAATCTACAACACCAATTAACTAATATATTTATATTGTTTTGTTTAATCAAGATTTCAGGGCTGCGGTGGCCGAGTGGTTAAGATGTCCGACATATTACCACAAGCCCTCTACCTTGGGGTCACAAGTTTAAATCCCATGTGGGGCAGTTGCCAAGTACTGACACAATCGGTGGTTTTTCTCTGGGTACTCCAACTTTCCTCCACCAACAAATGACATGTCCTTAAATGACCCTGGCTGTTAATAGGACGTTAAACTAATAAAACCAAAATTTATGTAAGATTTCTATGAGAAACGATGAACTTATTTATCTATTTTCCTCTTTACTTAAATGATTACAAACGTTCAACAATTCATAGCAAAAATACTTTCTAATTTCACATACAGTCAAACCAACCAAGGGAGAGAGGGACAATGGTCTTTATAGCCAGGTGGTCTTTATACACAAAGGTTGAAATTGTTCATTTAAGACCTTAAAAAGTGGTCTTATCTAGCAGGTGGTCTTTATACAGAGGTAGTTGCTATGGCAGCTAGGTTTTACTGTATTGAAAAGAAACTCAAGACAAGTATTTACCCTGCAACTGCCGCACATACTGACTTATAACTACTGTCGGATAAACTTGTGCTTTATCCGTCAATACAAAATGTTTTATCCGTCAATATCATCATGTGAATTTGTTCCACATTTGACGGAACATTTTCTAACTTAAACCTGAACCTTTACCTTTCGGTGAATGAAACGTCAGTCAGTCCCGCTAAAATGTGACGTCACATTCACCGGGATGACATCATTTTTACGATATCGAAAATCTCGCATGGCGGTGTCAATTTTTTCTTTGCTCATGGCAAAGGTTTGTATTGTAAAGTACATAATTATAATTCTTTGGGGGGTAACTTTTGTTTTTGGAGTATTTTCATATTGTTTCAGTCATATTACACACTGAATAGAATTACTGGTACTGTTTGTGAACGCACTTATATATTTCCCACGACAGTAAAACGGAGTACACACTCATTCGGTTTAATGAATGAATCTTTTCCTCCGCATCAAAGATGCGTCTCGCTTCAGGCGAAACCAAGTGAATAACTGGCCATTTTCTGCGTCTTGAATGTCATCATAGTTGCAGCATAAACAGAATACACGGTTAGCATCTTACAATACAAGGTTTATTTTGGTGCCAGAGTTAGGAAAGCCGAGATGATGAGGCATTCTCTATATACATATCTACAACTCTAGTATTGTGACGTGATCTCATCATTTCTCAACTTCAAAACATGAAATAGATTAGACAGGACAAAGGAGGAAATGTAACATGATCAATCACATTTCAGCTGTTATATAAAAAAATATTGACATCATAGGTCATACTTCTATTTTAATCTTTTCAGGCTGTAAATAGTACATATTGGTGCTTTCACAGGTTCAGCAATCTCTGTATTAACCATCAGTAACCAAGAAGATTACCCTCTGGTCTAATACTACAAAATTATCATCTTTACTGACAAAATAACCCGTGGCTTCAAATAAAATTTATCTATAGCTTTTATAATTAAGCGTACAATTGACATTACTGCTGACGAAGAAAAAGACAAATACTGTAACGAAAGCAACATTTGATTGCCTAGCACATATTCACTGGAATGTTTGACGATATCTGTTATTACAACATGATCGATTTCATGCCTGGTATTAAAATTCTAGTTTTAAATATCTGATCATCGGTAATGCTTAAAATGTACCACATTTAAACCAATAAGCTCCCAAAGCATAGGAAATAGTTTAACAAAATTTGGAATAGACAATTATTGGGGGACAATACAAAGACAATTATTGGGACAATCGATAGACAATAATTGGGACAATAGATAGACAATTATTGCAGAAAATTAAGAAGAATCAAATCTTGGACAAAGCAATTCTTAATTAAGCATTATAAAAATGTTTTAATGAGTTATCTATCTGAATTAATAAAGGTAATAAAAGTGTATTAAGTCTTTATTCGTACTCTAAATGGTGGTTTTTAAAAATAAAAATATTTATGAGTGGGTGGAGATAGAATGGGATTTAAATATGGGTTATGGGTGTATATTATGTTAATTACAGTTTTTCTATTCTATCTACTGATTTACATCTATGTATATAAATGTATATATGTAAAAATAGGGAACAGATATTGGCTTACCTTTGTAGGTAACACTTTGTAATTACCTGACAAAATCTCGTCAATAATTAAATTCCATTTGTGTACATCAGTGTAATATGATACTCCAATAAAATGAGATATATTTATTTAAATGAAATTTTATGACTGAAAAATATCTTATATTGAATATCATGTTTCAGAGTGTTCTGACTAAAGATCGAGTGTTTATATATCCAAATCAAAGCAGTTTGAGTCAAGGTTCTCTTTATTAAAACATTTCTAGATGAACAAAGTAACTGACTCAAGGTCAAGATTATTTGGGGGTCAAAAGTCATTACAGAGCAATGTGGTAAATTTTTTTCTTTGACTTGATTATACACCCCTGAAGACACATTTGACTCTTCTAAATCAAAGGCCAGAATTGTTCATTATGGATTTGTAGGGATGAAGTATTGTCAATTTGGGTTACCTTCCCACTTATATGACCTAAACATGAATAAATGGACACAAACTTTGATTAATTTACTCAGCCATAAAGTCTATGAGGTTGCATGCATGGTTCATAAGCATAACTTGAAAAGAGCAATATGTGAATTTTTTTCGGTCTAATTAGACAGGAAGTCATCCAAATCTCTTCAATAAATCATCGCTTCAAGAGTAAGTCCTTTTAAGCTTTGCATGCAGTCAGAAAAGCAGAGAAAAGTTACTGCACAGATAGACAGCAAGTCACTTTTGGGATTTATTTTTGCCAAACGAAGAAAAGAAGCAACTACTAATTAAACAGAATGTACTCTGTGAAAGTGTCTTTGAGTCATCTTATTAAAGCTCCTTCTTAATTCAAGATTGAGTGCTCAAGCAAGTTTCTATAAATTGTATGATAGACCCGCCAACCTATTTAAATTCTCATGAGAAAGTTTCACTTGATTCAATATTTAATTGATTGGAGAGGAAGTGCGCTTGCATTGATTAATTTTTAATATATCAAACAAGGATTTATGATCTAAATTGTTCTTCACATCGAAATGGAGCCCAAGTATCTAGAGGGGAGACTTGCATTGTATTTGTTGCAATGGACTGTCATAGTGTGATACAAAACCAATATAGATAAGTGGGGATTATCCGAACTAGGTACTACTTCATGTGTTGTGGGCGAGACACTGGGAAGGAGGGGGGTCTCTTTTTAGGTGTTTGTAGAACGATGGCAGGTAGTGTACAAAGAGTACTAGGTGTCTTCTCTTAGGTGAGAGTGCAGTGTTATCAGACTGTAAACGGGAAGGAGTGTCTTCTCTTAGGTGAGAGTGCAGTGTTATCAGACTGTAAACGGGAAGGAGTGTCTTCTCTTAGGTGAGAGTGCAGTGTTATCAGACTGTAAACAGGAAGGGGTGTCTTCTCTTAGGTGAGAGTGCAGTGTTATCAGACTGTAAACAGGAAGGGGTGTCTTCTCTTAGGCGAGAGTGCAGTGTTATCAGACTGTAAATGGGAAGGGGTGTCTTCTCTTAGGCGAGAGTGCAGTGTTATCAGACTGTAAATGGGAAGGGGTGTCTTTTCTTAGGCGTGAGTGCAGTGTTATCAACTGTAAACAGGAAGGGGTGTCTTCTCTTAGGTGAGAGTGCAGTGTTATCAGACCTGTAAACGGGAAGGGGTGTCTTCTCTTAGGTGAGAGTGAAATGTTTCAGACAGACTGTCTTCTTTGTGTGTGAAATGACACATAGAGTACATTGATTAGGTGTCTTCTCTTAGGCGTGAGTACATGATGTTATAAGAGTGTATACACGGAGAAAGTTTTTTCTTTTAGGCTAGAGTACATTGTTCTTATAGACTGAAAACATGAAGGGCATCTTCTTTTTAGTGAGAGTACAATCTTTATAAGATTGTAAGCAGTCAGGCGAGGGTGTGTGTGTGTCTTCTTTTAAGGGATTGTAGAATGATAGCAGGTAGTATACAGATAGTGGGTGTCTTCTCATAGGCAAGAGTGCAATATTCTCAGACTGTAAAAGGGGAAGTGTCTTCTCTTCTGTGAGTGTAAAATGTGAAAGAAAGTACAATGTTACTATATTGTAAACGGGGAGGCGGTGTCTTCACTTAGGCGAGAGTGCAATGTTGGTGGGTATAGCATACAGAGGAGTGTCTTCTCTTAGGCAAAGGTACAGTGTTGTATTATATTGTAAACGGGGAGGCGGTGTCTTCACTTAGGCGAGTGTGCAGTGTTGGTGGGTATTGCATACAAAGGGGCGTCTTCTCTTAGGTGAGGGTACAATATTGGAATAAAAAAAAATTATCGGAATGCATCATTTTTAGGTGATCAAGGATACAATGCTGATGTGAAGTATATCTGAAAAAAGTGTCTTCTTTCAGATCTAGAAGGGCGTGTCCTGTCTACAGTGACACATTCAAGTAAAATACTTTATTTCTGTGCTCTTTTTATTATCATCCTCTCATGCCTAAATAGCTTTAATTTTACGAGGAATGAAGTTTCGACATACAGCCGAAATATAAATATCGTCTGGAAGATATTAACACTAGCATGAGGATATATATCTCAAGTAGGACGGATGCTTGTGTGTATACCGCTCACATCGAAATTCCTCTCTGCTTTTTATTATAGAGCCATCAAGTGATACATTTCCTACAGATAAAAAACCAAAAACAATTTAGACAAATACAACTGTCAATTTAGAGTCCTTACACACAGCCTTGTTTTTCTTATCTAATCAGAGCAATTTCATACAGAACCAAAAAAACTTTCCCTTGATTATAAGCACAAATAGCTTTTAACTTTGAGAAAGAAAGCATTTAATCTGTACATAGTCAGTAATTTCTGTTGAAATTAAGATACCAAGGTTACATAACAATATGTACCGTACCGTCTGGCGAAACTTTCACAATGAACACTAGCAAACACTTCCCAACAGACTTTGACTTGAGATTCTTTGTAATATGAAAAGTAAATTGCTTTTCAGAATTAGAATGCCTGTTTATAGCGCTAATGAAAACCAATCTCAGAAATATTGAATGATCAGCGATAATATGCTAATTTTTTTCCCCGTAAAATAATGAAACCTGCATTCTCTATAATCAAAATCCCGAAAACTATTTTTATGAACATTGATATTTATTTCCTCATGCAGACAACATCATGATCCCAGATCATTAAGAAATCCAGATTCTAATGAAATTAAACTTCATTTTTAAGACTTTTCAGTAGTGCAATTTTTCAGCAAGTACTTTTCAAGAGCAGTTTACCTTTCATTTCTTTGCTGGAAGTACACTTTCTGAATTTTTTTAAGAGAGGTGTACCTTTTACAACTTTGCCAGTAATGTACTTTAGCAATACTTTTCAAGAAGTTTACCTTTCATTTCTTTGCTAGAAGTACACTTTTCAAAACTTTTTAAGAGAAGTGAACCTTTTGTAACTTTGTCAGTAGCGTACTTTTTCAACACTTTGAAGTCTGCTATGCATTGCTTTACTGCTAGTGCACTCTTTTTTATCATTAAATTCCTTAAGAAAAGTCACAGTTTCAGGAAACTGTAAAAACTGAATGACAGCATTAAGAAAAAAACTGAGTATAAATATAGCAAAAAAACCCAGATGTATACACAAAAACAGCAACATCGAACAGTAAACAAACATTAAAACACCTCCCACATCTGCATTAAGCTATTTTGTCAAACAGATTTGGAACAAGTGCCAAAGAACCTGGTCATAGGTCAAAACATAAGTAATGAGTCTAGATGTAAGAGGGGGCTTTAACAACGGGGTTCATTGACCTATAAACATATTTTTTGTAACATTGAGAACAGGTACAGCACAGAAGAACATGAATTATTCATATCTTTACACCTAGTTCATTCACACAACACCTTTCATGTTAATCCCACCTCACTGTTATCATTAGCAAGGCATCTCACTAGAACATAAAAATTTGTTTCCATGGTTACCAGTTGCTAAATAGGAAATTGCTTGGTCACAGATCACAATTTCAAAAGATGGGAGCTCTTCAGAAAAGGAGGTGAGATAAGGTCAAATGTACATTACTTCTTAAGTGTTGAAAAATTGTGATCGTATATCAATTTTGATGAATATAAATTACCTTGACATCGTTTAAATGATGTATAATATAGAGAAACAGTTTCTCATTGGCTTGTTAATTTTTTTTTTTTTGATCGAATGAATTATTGCTTAATCCAATAATTGATAATATAAGTTATATTTAGGAGCTTTCTGGCATCAGTCACTGCTGACGATTAATGAACCATCCTCGTTAGAAAATTACAGTGCAAATACGTCAAAAGTGTAGCACATATAGGGATGATATTTATATCGAATGATTAATCACAATGCTTAGGGCTGTTTTTATTTACCTGGATTAAATGGAGTGTTTTTGTACATATGTAAAATCTTTTTTTTTTTTTAAATGAAAGCATACCTGTTCATTGTTGGTACGAGTCAATATTGTCGTGTGTTACAGAACACCTTGAAACCTATATCTCCACAATAGGCGTTCAGTTCAAAGCACATTTCGTCTGACACATCCACGACATTATCATGATAAATGTGATTTATGAATGAAAATGTTTTACAGTTGAAAAGATCTCTATTCTGCTTGACTACTAGTTGGAATGGAATGAAGTAAATTTAACTCTCTCTAGAGCTTAAAATATACCGTATTTGAGCCAAAAAAACACCCAGAATGTTAGAAATATGGACTATAATGACACGGTATGGGCATGATTGGGAACAATTTGACGGGTATGCATTGTGAGAGTTGTGTAGGGATTTTGTGGGTGTAAGAGAGATACCAGAGAGTGTATACATGTACAAGGGACGGGGAGGAGGAAGGTTAGGGGGAGGGGCAGAGGGTGGAGTTAATACTTGTAATAGAGGTGAACCTTCTCTGGAGCCTCAATTCAAATACAGGTCCTTGGAAACATACAGGAGAAATGAAAGAGGGGCATGCAGGGTGAGAAAAATGGGTTGTGGATGGGAACGGATGAGGTAGGGAATGATGGAAAAGCTAATAGGATGAGTTTTGAGAGCTAGAGATGGGGTGTGGAAGCTGGGTGGGGTTATGATGTGGCCTGCTCGGTGGGGAATGATAAAAAGTTATAATAGGGTGAGTTAGAGGTGGGGATGGGGGTGTGGAAGCTGGGTTATGGGTGGAG
The DNA here is from genome assembly GCF_041381155.1 of Argopecten irradians. Lineage (NCBI taxonomy): Eukaryota > Metazoa > Mollusca > Bivalvia > Pectinida > Pectinidae > Argopecten > Argopecten irradians. The sequence continues at coordinate 33,074,368 of NC_091144.1, forward strand.
AATGATGAAAAGTTATAGTAGAGTAAGTTAGGGATGGGGATCATATACGCGGGGTGTGAAAGCTGGGTTATGGGTGGGGAATGATGAAAAGTAATAGTAAGGTGAGTTAGGGGTGGGGATGGGGGTGTGGAAGCTGGGTTATGGGTGGGGAATGATGAAAAGTTATAGTAAGGTGAGTTAGGGGTGGGGATGGGGGTGTGGAAGCTGGGTTATGGGTGGGGAATGATGAAAAGTTATAGAAGGGTGAGTTAGGGGTGGGGATGGGGGTGTGGAAGCTGGGTGGGGTTACAATGTGGCCCGTTTGGTGGGGAATGATGAAAAGTTATAGCAGAGTTAGTTAGGGGTGGGGATGGGGGTGTGGAAGCTGGGTTATGGGTGGAGAATGATGAAAAGTTATAGTAGAGTTAGTTAGGGGTGGGGATGGGGGTGTGGAAGCTGGGTTATGGGTGGGGAATGATGAAAAGTTATAGTAGAGTAAGTTAGGGATGGGGATCATATACGCGGGGTGTGAAAGCTGGGTTATGGGTGGGGAATGATGAAAAGTAATAGTAAGGTGAGTTAGGGGTGGGGATGGGGGTGTGGAAGCTGGGTTATGGGTGGGGAATGATGAAAAGTTATAGTAAGGTGAGTTAGGGGTGGGGATGGGGGTGTGGAAGCTGGGTTATGGGTGGGGAATGATGAAAAGTTATAGAAGGGTGAGTTTGGGGTGGGGATGGGGGTGTGGAAGCTGGGTTATGGGTAGGGCGGGTGTTGAGAGATAGTGAAGAAGAGGCTTGAGAATAACAGGGGTTAGGTGGAACTCAAGGAAGAGTTCTGTTCAAAATGAGTATTTCCGTTTTGAAGGGATGCTATTAATTTTACTGACTTTTCATAGATTAAATATATCTTTATCCTAAAAATATATACAGACACCTAGTTAAAAATGGTCACTCAATTTATATCTCTATTTTAGCGATAACATTGAGATCGCTGGAAAAACTACAAGCACTTAAAATTCAATAAAACTCCTGCATATCTGTAAAATTTAAAAGATATGTAACAATTATAATGTCACTTGTCTGATGACTTAACGGAGTCAGAAGATACACCTTAATGTATAGAGTCATAATGCTTCAGCTTTATCCGAGAAGGCAGGAATGTAGATATCCAAGTCATGGCTGTATCCTATCAGGATTTTATGTCATAGATCTACTTACATAAAATTGCTCTCATAAAAATTCTTCAAGTCTATTACCTTTTCTTCTCTTTTCTCTTCACGTCGGTTTGTTGCGTCATTATTTTTTTTATACTTCATGTGTAATTGTTATTGGAAAAAATGTATCTACAATATTGGAGGTTAATATTTTGTGATATTGACCCAATATTATTGTGCCCTCATAACAATTTTTTGTACTTCACATGCAAACCTTATTCAAGCAAAAAAATGGTCACTATTTCGAAGGTTAACATTTTGAGATATCAACCCAATAATTCTATTTTTAGAATAATTTAAGTTGCAATGTCCCTAAAACAGAACTGTTTCAAAGACAAATATATTGCATGTATGTTACCTAACTTCAAATTAAATAGACTTCAGATACAGTTTTGACAAGTAAAAAACAAATTGATATGAAAGTCCTTTAATTCAGCTATACCGTAAGTTTCAAGGTTTCTTTTAACGTGACAATATAACATGTATGCATGCATGGTCATTGCATTAAGTCTTTATTTTAAGACACATTGCATACATAACTAATTTTTTACTCACAACTGAATGTCTACATGATTATTAAGCAGAAAGCATACATACAATTCAACTCTTATAATGCCTTATTTGAAATTACTTGAATACATTGTCTTATATTTAATTCATGTTGTATTGCCAACTAGTAGATAATTATTCTTATTTCATTGTTTGCCAACAAGTAGTGTACTATATTTAATTTAGGTTCAATGCCCGATCTAGAAATTTGGTGTGATTAAGTCCATTTCTCTGCCCCAAAAAGCAGACAAGCAGCTAAAGTGTCACTCTCGATAGTGTCACTCGGTGAAGGAGATGAAACGCTGTATTTTAATGTCAGCTAAACCTATCAAACTTTATTTTCTGTTATAACTTAAATAGAAATCTGGGGATAAGGTGTCCAAGTGGTTAAGATGTCCTGACTTAATACAATAACTCAACCTTTTGGTTGCAAGTTCGTATTCCTTGTGGGGAAGTATAAAGCAAATATAACAAGCCCTCAATTTCAACCTTTAGGTTGCAAGTGGGGAAGCTAAGCAAATACCACAAGCCCTCAATTTTAACCTTTAGGTTGCAAGTGGGGAAGTATAAAGCAAATATCACAAGCCCTCAATTTTAACCTTTAAGTTGCAAGTGGGGAAATATAAAGCAAATATCACAAGCCCTCAATTTTAACCTTTAGGTTGCAAGTGGGGAAATATAAAGCAAATACCACAAGCCCTCAATTTTAACCTTTAGGTTGCAAGTGGGGAAGTATAAAGCAAATATCACAAGCCCTCAATTTTAACCTTTAGTTGCAAGTGGGGGAAGTATAAAGCAAGTGGGGAAGTATAAAGCAAATATAACAAGCCCTCAATTTTAACCTTTGGTTTGCAATTTTGAATTCCATATGGGGCAGTATCATGCTATGTACTTAAAGTCTGAGTTTTCTCTAGGTACTCTGGCTTTCTTAAATCTCTCAAACCTGGCACATTATTAAATGACTCTGGTTGAAATTAACCAAACAAATAAACACTTTATTATAAGGGAGGATATTGTTTTCTATGTACCGCCATGATTGTATTTATTACCAGTACATGTGTATATAGCCATTAAGCTTTAGTTTCTAGGCTCTGATTTCTGCCCTGGTTTCCTTAATGATAATGTGTTACAGTAACTGAGAGCATCCCACCGGTGGCACCACAGGATTTGTGGGTGTGTAATTTACTCTACCGTGATCTCTGATCCTGTACGTGATCTCTGATTGCAAAACACAAAATAAACCTATAGTACAATCTGAAACTCGATGAAAGAGAGGAAACTGTAACAGCTTCAGTGTGTTACCCCAGCTCTGCTGATGTAATCAAGGATTTGAGATATACAATCGCTGGTTTAGGTTAAATGTTTTTATAAACATGTCATAATACGGTGTGTTACCATTCTGTTAAAATACTCAAATTTGTGTACAGAGCACATAATGTAAACATCAACATACAACGAACAAATTCTAAAAATAAACACAATTTTTTACTAATGACATTACAAAGTCTGTCGGCTAACATTCTAAAAACAGACAGCCTCTATTTTGTCAAATGAGTTTCCGTCCGCAGCGTCTTTAACTAGGCCAGACGAGTTCGTTGCTACTGATGTACTTCATTACAAAGAGACATTAAAAATTTGTGTTAGTAGCAAGAACAAGATTGGACGACGAGGTTTGGTTACATCGAGTCCATTATCAGAGTATAACTTAATCTATACGATAATCTGTTTTTGTTGACAACGCACAGCCGCCACGGCTGGCCAACTCGTGTACTTTTTACTCTTAACTATTACGTTTTAACAAGTAAAACCGCATCTCTGTGTACTTTCTACCACTGATATATCGACACTTTTGTTGTACACATGAATACTATAGACATTGACTGATTTTAAAACTGATAGGATAACAATCTCTGAATGTTTCAATATTTAACACATGCCAATAATAAAAAGTTGATTTCAAAGTTTCGTTATTGAAGAAAATCAAATTAATTAAATGAGTACTGTAAATTGAATATACTTAATCTATCAATATAGTTTTACTGTAGTAGTTTTCGCGCTGTCTTTGAAGCGGTAATTTATGCACAGCGCTAAATTTTGTTTACGCTAATTTAGATCCGTGCTCAGGTAAAAGTGTTAACAGTATTTCATCAACACATTATCATTTAAATAATATCGATCTATTAAGTTCAATTAAAGCAGCCCAGAAAACAAAGAAGCTTTATTGCACAATCAATTATCGACTACTTTTCATTGACCTCTTTATATTGGTATGTAATTTCTAAAAACAATGGTACCAGTGAATGATGGTAAAGTGACCTATTTTAAGTTCCTTTGTGTACATTAAAAGGCTCTGATTTCTCGAAATAGAAGTGCAGACGTAAGTCGAAACTTCACCATTTTCTCCTTAATATGTATAACATGTAACTTAAATATAAGATAAAATTTGACTTAAGGCAGTTTTTGACGAAGTTTGTTTCAAGAAATTAGAGCCAGAATGTGAAATGAACATGTAGATTTATCGTTGTCAATCAACGTTTGATATGACAAAGTGAACAGATCTAATCCCACTCTTGTCCCTGTTGATGTACAATAGTCCTCGTCACTTCGCTGTCAATATTATCACATGATCAGATAGACCGATTAAATTTTTTTTACTCGCCCCTTGACCCTTTGGGATTAAATCTGGATCTATGTCAAAACATAGTACTGTATTTGACCCAATATTAGTGACCAGGAAGCTTAAAACATCGAAAAAATGAAGGAGCATTTCACAAAATTATTATATAGTGTAAGCCATTAATCAATTTACGGTAAAAATCAAATAGCAAAACCTACAAAGCTTGCATTGTTTCAGTCTACAATTAATTCAAGGTAAGCGAAATTTAGGCCTCAAGAAAGGGGAGGGGTGCTTATATAGGCACAAGGGTGCCTATTAGGTTGAATATGACAAAATAGATTTATCATTACCGTATTCGACCCAATAAGCGCCCGGGGCGCTTAAAAAATTGATAAAAATGAAAAGGTGCTAATAAGTCAAAATTATTGCAAATTTATACCGTTTTATATAGTTTTGGTCCTCATTTATGCCTGGGCAATTGAAATTGAGGCCTCAAACAGGGGGAGGGCGCTAATAGGGACATGGGCGCTTATTGGGTCGAATACGGTAAGTCATATACTTGTATCAGGCAGGTAGTAAATTAATGTAGGATTCTATCAGCATAGCAGGTATAAATCGTGATGGATAAGAAATATATAAACATCACTACTCAATGTTAGCATGCATGAGACAGTTGTCTTCATAAGAGAGCTCTCAGAGTGTTGCGGTAAGATAAAGCTATAAAATTAGTATGTCTGAGTTCCCCTTTCATTCTGCAGCAATTACCAAATTTGATGCCATGACTTCTGAGGAATTCTGGGTGTTCTGTAATTTGTATTTATTGCAATTTAATGCTTTATACAGCTGCACCCTGCATGAATTTCTTGACTGTAGTGATAATGAAAACAACCTCTTCTTTTTTCTCTCGCCTTTTTTCTCTCTCGCTTCACAATTTTTTTTCATTAATATGCCTCTCTCGTTCCTGATGTGTTGACAATAATTAGTCTTATCAAGCTTAAGCTTCCAACAGCGTTAAATATTTAATGCTTAAAAAATTCTTTTCTTGATTTTCATCTCGGCTGAATAATCCTTTGAACATGCAAAAATTTTTTGAGACGAAAATTTTATTTTATTTGTAAATAATGAACTGCAGAATGTGATTCATCAAATGAATACCAATCTTTTTTTTGTTAAAATGATTACATTAGATTAAGATTGAAAACAGGAAACAGATCTTATGAAATGTTCAGGGTGATTTACAACTGCTGCACATGTGGGAGGGGGTCAAGGGGGGGGGTCAAGGGGGAGGGGATGTTGAGGTCACAGCGAGGGATAAAGTGAATAAGAATAGGAGAGAGGGAGGAAAGGGACATGCAAGGAAGTACAAGGGGAGAGAGAGAAGGGGTCAACGACAGAGGTTACAGAGAGGGATATATAGTTGAGTATAGAAGGAGAGAGGGAAGAAAAGGACATGTATAGGGAGGGAGAAACAAGGAAGGATGGAGTGGTGAGTGACAACAGAACAGACAAAGTGATGAAGAGAAAAAAATAAATGAAGGAATAAAAGTTGAATGATAAGGTAGCCTAAAAAGAACAAAAAGGTGTCAGCGGTGGGAAACACAGAAAACTACTCAAAATTAGAAGAAAAACATAGACCGTATACAAGGACCAAATAAAGAAGATGATGGGAGGATAAGAGGGAGGAAGAACTCATCAGAGAAAATGAGAAATGCAAAGCAGGGAGTTCAGGATAAGAGGAAAAGGGGGTGGGAGAGAGATGGAGCACAGATATAGAGCAGAGATGGGGAGGGGAAGATGGAATACAGATATAGAGCAAACATGGGAGGAGGGGATGGGGAGGGGGAGAGAAGATGCAACACTGATGTGTGTTTTTAGCTGATATAAGGTTACCTAGTCTATTTACTGGGGCAAGTAGATATGGTTATCATTGATGAGAGAGGAAATACCAAAGCTCCCTGGCACTTAATACTGAGGGAGGGGGAAGGGAAGGGGGTGGGGGAGGGGGAATACTGCAGTATAGGTTACTAAGGTTACTGGATATGGGGCTGGGGAAAAACATGGACAACTCCCTGTAACAGTACAGGACTGTAAAGAGAAAGGCTATGTTTTGGATTTTGATCCTAAAACCAACTATGGTCATCTAAGGATGAGTCGGGGCTGTTCAACTGATAAAAGCTGGAGTTCACAAGGAAAAATCACCAACCAAGACAATATAATACCCAGACCTCAATGATAGGAGATGAAGAACTAAATGTTGAATGCAGTACATCTTATCTTAATGGAGAAAATACAAAGTACCTTATTCACTGTAATAAGCATCCAGGGGTACTTGTAGAATTGCAAGAAAGGGGGTCACTTATAAGGGAAACAAAATGTAAGTTGTGAATGAAAAAATCTTTTAGAAAGTATAGAAAGTATCAGAGGAACGCTTATTATGGCAAATACGGTATATGTCTGTATCTGAAAGCAAGCACATCCTCAACATTTGTATCTAATGATATCTACATATGCCTGTATTGTCTTGTAGATTTATTTACAAATAAATCAATTATCACAACAACCCAGTTCTGACACACCATTGCACCTATAAATGAACCTATGAAATAAACCTACAAATATATGGCACCCATTCAAAAGCTCTGGTACAGTATACATTGTAATAGGAGATGGGATGCATGGCTAGCGATTACAGTCTGCACCAGAAGTCAACATTCTGTAAAGGATGAACCGTTTTAATATCAAATGCACGCATGGTTGAAACCGAGGGGAAATTACTTGACACTTGAACGACTTTGAAGGGTTCAGCGATTTCCAGGCAGGAAAATGTGCATGTACCGCTGGGACTATTTTTAGATATAAATTTGAATGTATTTTATTTTATCTTCTCTGATTGGTTAATAATGTTTTAGAGTGATAACGTCTTGGGTGGCTTTGTGTTTTACAAGATGGAAAGTATATATATATATATTGACAAGGGTAGTCGCCAGAGGCGAGCCCCACAAAAATCTGCTGAGTAACGTGAGGGACCTGCCTTATAATTATGTTATAAGAAACTTTAAACCGTTACATAAAAGTCCACTCTATCTTTTTAGTTTATATCATCCGAGTTCGGATTTCCCGGACGGAATTCTTTCATCTAAGACATGAGCTGTGTTTCCAACATACTCAACACAATGCAATAGAGATATATAGATGAGAAGGCTAGAATGGGCCACTTTCTTTAATGCTTTAATTTACTTCACAATTTTTGGGTTTAAAACACGACATCTGGGCCGCATATTCTCCAACTCAGATCAAAGGAACGTGAGTTATTGCAACACAAGTCTGTCAAGTTCTTGTCGTAATTCCAAACAAACTCTCACACCCAACGAATGTTAACTCATCGCTGCTCAGAAATATTATACCCAAAGTATTCTGATTTTTTTTTTTTTTATTTCTTTAAATTAATCAAGGAGCAGTGTATATATAGCTGTAGGGATTATAGGCCTATCCCAACACAATGTAATAATATCTTTATCAGGATATCTCTTTAAATTCTTTAGCATCAATTTCATTTTAAGTAATTTACATCAAGTGACAACAAGCTCTGAAATCAACATGGAAGCTAGACCATAAAAACGAATATTAATTAGTGAACTTTAGATTTATATGTATATGAGTACATAAGTATTACTTATGATGTCTAAAAATAAAGTTACCTATATAATATATAGGTATATGTACATGTATGTAGATGGCAAATCCTTTTATTATAAAAATATTCGCTGATTTTAGGAAAACAAATCACACATCCTCTGACCAATATTCAATAACTGTGAAATATGTGTAAATATTTGTTAATAGGAGATGAAAGTGTAATAATGATGTTGACAGAAACTTGTTAAATCTTGGAATTACGAGGAAATGGTTGCCGATGGGGACTTCCTGCTTGCTCAAAGAGGCTAACAGGGCAATGTCGGCCTGAGCTGACCGTTGTGACCCTGGCCGACTTGCGACTGACTTCCGGGGAAGTTCAACAGAGGACAGATATTTGTAGTTGACTCTGTAATTACGCCATTGAATATTGCCCCTACTTTCTATTTCATGCTCTCTTGGCTTCCATCAGTTTGTAGATTACGAACACTTGACCAACAGAGCTTAAAATCTACAAAACAAAATTGGTATCTACAGTGAATATGCTAGGTCAGAATGATCCATAGAAGGTTATATTGCAAGGTCAAAGAAAGTCAAAGGTCAGGTCAATCCAGGTCCACTTTTTGTGTGTTAAGAAAATCGAACAGGTGAGCTGTTATTTAACAGGAATTTTGATTTTGCAGGGCAGGCGCCAATTCACACACAAACAATATCACCTTGACCTCTTACATCCTTGACCTTTCAAGGTCATACAAGGTCAGAGATCTTTTGTTGTTGTTTATATTTGTAGTTTACTTGCGTCTTGTAACCTTAATAACAACACTTGTTTTGGTAGAATGGTGAATGGGGTTAGGTAGAAAATGGAGGTTTATATTGGGGATGCAGGAGCATGGGCAAATAAATAAATTGTTTAAAGCTATAGCCATCCATATCTGGTACCCTCTAAATACTGCTCCTGACCATTACCAAATGTCACACAAGGTCAGACAGTTGATTGTGGTTTACTATCATCTTGTAACTTTATACCTTTTTGTTTGACTGTGTACACATTGAGAACTGTAAAAATCCCCTGGCTTCTATGTAATACTGTTCTCATTCTCAAGGTCATTCAAGGTCAGACAAGTATCTGTGTTTTGTCAGGTAACTTCTGATTATACCTTTAAAATGCCTAGTGTCCAGTACACCAAAGGAGTAGCCAGTCTGCCCTAGCTACTGTATGGCCTGCTGGCCTGGTGGGGTATGTTGAGGTCAGGGCCTCATTACACATTTAAAGGCTAGTTAATCTTCTCAGTGGTCAATCTAGAGGTCAGTTTTATCAATGAACTGACCAAAAGGCAGACAGATAGCCAGCTGAGAGTCAATAAGTGGGTTTGTATGGCTGGACATCAATCTCCTGCCAGGTGGTCTAAGTAGGGAAAGTAGATCACTGTTTACCAAACAAACTAGATATACAAACATACTGCTAATAGACATCCCATTATAGAAAGCTTTCAGTAGCTTTTAGCTTACTGGTCGTTCTCATATAGTTTAATCTATCTGTACTTTGGTAGATATTTTTATCAATCTCTTCTTTGGTAAAAATTTAATTTAATTTATCTTAGCTTATCTTAACCAAATAGCACTTGTATGTATTTCAACTGAAGTTTAGGTCACCTATTTTTAATTTTACATGTGACTTATTATTATAATTAGTTTACCTTAAGTTACAATATTTGCAGTGTAGGTTAATTGTTCTTGCTTTATTTTAGTTAAATTTACCATTAGGTAAGTTTACCTGTATTTATAATCAATCAGCTTAAGTTGCATGTACTTAAATTTACCTGTTGTTAAATTTACTTAAAGTTTAAAGTATATCAGTTGAAGTTACCTGTACTTAAATTTACCTGTTGTTAAATTTACTTGCAGTTTAAAGTATATCAGTTTAAGTTACCTGTACTTAAATTTACCTGTTGTTAAATTTACTTGCAGTTTAAAGTATATCAGTTAATGTAACATGTACTTAAATTTACCTGTTGTTAAATTTACTCGCAGTTTAAAGTATATCAGTTAATGTAACATGTACTTAAATTTACCTGTTGTTAAATTTACTTGCAGTTTAAAATATATCAGCTTAAGTTACCTGTACTTAAATTTACCTGTTGTTAAATTTACTTGCAGTTTAAAGTATATCAGTTAAAGTTACCTGTACTTAAATTTACCTGTTGTTAAATTTACTTGCAGTTTAAAGTATATCAGTTAAGTTACCTGTACTTAAATTTACCTGTTGTTAAATTTACTTGCAGTTTAAAGTATATCAGTTTAAGTTACCTGTACTTAAATTTACCTGTTGTTAAATTTACTTGCAGTTTAAAGTATATCAGTTAATGTAACATGTACTTAAATTTACCTGTTGTTAAATTTACTCGCAGTTTAAAGTATATCAGTTAATGTAACATGTACTTAAATTTACCTGTTGTTAGATTTACTTGCAGTTTATGGTCTATCAGCTCAAGTTACATGTACTTAAATTTGCATGTATAAGTTTACCTGTGGTTTATAATACATGTATATTAGTTAAGTTACATGCAGTTGTGTTTACCAGTAGTTAGATTTACCAATGGTTTATTAGTTGATAGTTAAGAAAATAAAGTAACCTGTCTTCAAATTTACCGGTATTTTGACTATAAACCTGTAATTTAATGTTCTTATATTTCTCTGTGCTTTAATCTACCTGTATACATGTAGTTAAATTTAGCGAAGCGTTTACAATCATATTGTCGATAGTTTACCATTAATGTCTAATATTATCTGTGCTGGTCTCATTTACCTGTGGCTATAATGAATGTTACACATGAACTTGTATCAGACAGGTATTTACTGTCTTATACACACAACAACGAAAAATTCCTTTAAGCTATTTCAACTTTTCTAGATATAGAAAAGCTCAATCACAGGAACTTGGTGCTGTAGAATTTGATCTTACCATTTTCTTATTTCTAGAAATGTATATCGACCATTTTACTAATTGTATGATACAGCTAAAGATCACAGGAACTTGGTGCTGTAGAATTTGATCTGAACTTGAATAAATAGTAGATCTACCTTACAAAATCTAAGAGATATGGATGAACAGTGTGGATAAATCCATGAAAATTAATTTCTATGATCTCTATAATATGTTAAGATTATTATATATTTATTCAATGTTTCATGATTTTTCTTTGGAGTAGAAACTATACATGCTTGAAAAAATGACTACACCGTTATATCTGTATTTGAAATAAAATTGAAATATGTTGCCTTTACATTCTAATATCTAAAATCTAATCCTTTTACAGTAGTTATATAAACAAAGGAAATTGTGATTGTTGATGCCCCTGAAATTCCATAATGGTCTGTTCCAATTCTTGAAGTAGAAGAGTCTAAATGTGTCTACAGGGGTGATGAAGCGGGAAGTACATTTTCAGGAACACTTCCGCAATGTGTTTAGATCCAATCATTAATGAATATACTAGGTTAATCCTGAAATTCTAAATTCATGAACTCTTTAATCCATCCTCTTATCCCGCATTGAATTTAACACAAATCTCAGGTAAAATATCTCGTTACAGGTGCGGACATGGCAAGTGAAGTCTATTGGATATCAAATGAATGCAGATGTCAGTTGTTTAGACATAATATGGCAGTGTCACCTTTCTCACAGGCTTCAAGTTCTGGGAATACATTTCATGTGTCATCATTTATATTGACAATGGATTACAACACCTTTGAATGAAATAGAAATGTACACATTGATCTTTAACAGGGGAAACATCAAATGGAAATCTATGTCATATAATGTTCAGTTGGTTTAGTTTTCACGGTGATGTTCAGCCCTAGGGTTATATCAAATCTTGAAGCAGAATTTCACACAATACAACGCAAGAAACAGGTTATAATTTTAGAATCGGAATATGATATTTTTTGATGTTTTAATTTAAGTGCAAAGAGGACTATCAAATTCGTTTTAACAGTTCTAAAATTTCACTTACAAAGATGTCATTACTCTGAATGATTATGACATCGTAGATGAAAGCGAGCTTTTGTGTAATGGAGTATGTGGGGGATTTGGTAACCCCGGAGGCTAAGAGACATATCTACTAAGTTACACTCAAGGGTTTATATTTGTTTTACCTGTCGACTGTTACTTAGAAGGTAACTTGAGTGCAGACTGGGGGCACGGGGAGAGAGTTTCCAGAAGGGGCGATGGGGATGGGGGTGGGGGGTGGGGGCAACGATGTTCAGAGGTGGAGGGAGGGGACAGGCAGAGTGCAGTGTGACACAATCTTAGTCAATAACATGTTTTGTAAATACTAGCTGTAATCAGGGAAAATGAGACAATATAGATAAGAGATGGGATGGAGAATTATATGATGGGGTTAAGATTCAGCCTCAAGAATCTGGAGGGTGGATATAACTAACAACAATTGTAACTAGTACATCAAGTGCCTTAACGGTCATCTGACTATTAGTACAATACAACATAGTCGTTTAAAGATTTTAGCCTATTTGACCTCTGTGACCTTGATTGAAGGTCAAGGTAATTCATTTGAACAAACTTGGTAGCCCTTCATCCCAGCATGCTACCAGCATGCCACATGCCCAATATCAGTACCCTGGGCCTTCTGGTTCTTAAGAAGAAGTCATTTAAAGATTTTAGCCTATTTGACCCCTGTGACCTTGAATGAAGATTAAGGTCATTCATTTGAACAAACTTGGTAGCCCTTTATCCCAGCATGCCACAGGCCTAATATCAGGTCTCTAGGCCTCTTCGTTATTCACAAGAATTTGTTTAAATGATTTTAGCCTATTTGACCCCTGTGACCTTGAATGAAGGTCAAGGTCATTTATTTGAACAAACTTGGTAGCCCTTCATCCCAGCATCCTACAGGCCAAATATCAGTACCCTGGGCCTTCTGGTTCTTGAGAAGAAGTCATTTAAATATTTTAGCCTTTTTGACCCCCGTGACCTTGAATGAAGGTTAAGGTCATTCATTTGAACAAACTTGGTAGCCCTTCATCCAAGCATGTCACAGGCCCAATATCAGTACCCTGGGCCTTCTGGTTCTTGAGAAGAAGTAGTTTAAAGATTTTAGCCTATTTGACCCTCGTGACCTTGAATGAAGGTCAAGGTCATTTATTTGAACAAACTTGGTAGCCCTTCATCCCAGCATGCCACAGGCCTAATATCAGGTCTCTAGGCCTCTTAGTTATTCACAAGAAGTTGTTTAAAGGATTTTAGCCTATTTGACCCCTGTGACCTTGAATGAAGGTCAAGATCATTTATTTGAACAAACTTGGTAGCCCTTCATCCCAGCATCCTACAGGCCAAATATCAGTACCCTGGGCCTTCTGCTTCTTGAGAAGAAGTTGTTTAAATATTTTAGCCTTTTTGACCCTCGTGACCTTGAATGAAGGTCAAGGTCATTTATTTGAACAAACTTGGTAGCCCTTCATCCCAGCATGCCACAGGCCTAATATCAGGTCTCTAGGCCTCTTAGTTATTCACAAGAAGTTGTTTAAAGGATTTTAGCCTATTTGACCCCTGTGACCTTGAATGAAGGTCAAGGTCATTTATTTGAACAAACTTGGTAGCCCTTCATCCCAGCATCCTACAGGCCAAATATCAGTACCCTGGGCCTTCTGGTTCTTGAGAAGAAGTTGTTTAAAGATTTTAGCCTTTTTGACCCTCGTGACCTTGAATGAAGGTCAAGGTCATTTATTTGAACAAACTTGGTAGCCCTTCATCCCAGCATGCCACAGGCCTAATATCAGGTTTCTAGGCCTCTTAGTTATTCACAAGAAGTTGTTTAAAGGATTTTAGCCTATTTGACCCCTGTGACCTTGAATGAAGGTCAAGGTCATTTATTTGAACAAACTTGGTAGCCCTTCATCCCAGCATCCTACAGGCCAAATATCAGTACCCTGGGCCTTCTGGTTCTTGAGAAGAAGTTGTTTAAAGATTTTAGCCTTTTTGACCCTCGTGACCTTGAATGAAGGTCAAGGTCATTTATTTGAACAAACTTGGTAGCCCTTCACCCCAGCATGCCACAGGCCAAATATCAGGTCTCTAGGCCTCTTAGTTATTCACAAGAAGTTGTTTAAAGGATTTTAGCCTATTTGACCCCTGTGACCTTGAATGAAGGTCAAGGTCATTTATTTGAACAAACTTGGTAGCCCTTCATCCCAGCATCCTACAGGGCAAATATCAGTACCCTGGGCCTTCTGGTTCTTGAGAAGAAGTTGTTTAAAGATTTTAGCCTTTTTGACCCCTGTGACCTTGAATGAAGGTCAAGGTCATTCATTTGAACAAACTTGGTAGCCCTCCATCCCAGCAACCTACAGGCCAAATATGAGTACCCTGGGCCTTCCGGTTATTGAGAAGAAGTCGTTTGAATAAAAAGTTTACGCACGGCGCACGGCGGACGGCGCACGGCGGACGGCGCACGGTGCACGGCGCACGACGACGGACGGTGCATGATGACAATAGGTCATCCTGACCCTTCGGGTCAGATGACCTAACTAGTACATCAAGTGCATGTCTATTTCATTGACCTAGGTATAAAAGCTCATTCAGGTACATCACATGTATCACAACACACAGGTAGATAATTAGTTCCTTTGTACCTAGGTTTAATCCTTGGTCTCGATCTGCCTGCAGGAGACATGACCTACATGTTGTAATATATCTCAATCTAATATTCATGTAACTGCAGGTAATGAATGTAATTCAATTCTCCTTTTTATTCTACAGTACAGCCACCGTATTCAACCAAATAATTAATGTAACTTAAGTAATGAATGTAATTCAATAACCCAGTAATGAATGTAATTCAATTACCCTTTCTATATCATACAGCATAGATATATTATCATATTCATCCAATTATCATTCTAAATAAAACTGTATTCAACCTAGCATTCATCCAGAATAATATTTAACACAATATTCATTCAGGATAATGTTTAATTCAACACAGAGGGAACATTAATTCATATAGGATAACACTGCATTGAACCCATAAATCATTGAGGATGATACGCCATGTTCAACTCATAAATCATTGAGGATGATACGCCATATTCAACCCATAAATCAATGAGGATGATACACCATATTCAACTCATAAATCATTGAGGTTGATACGCCATATTCAACCCATAAATCATTGAGGATGATACGCCTTATTCAACCCATAAATCATTGAGGATGATACGCCTTATTCAACCCATAAATCATTGAGGATGATACGCCATACTCAACCCATAAAACATTGAGGATGATAGCCATATTCAACCCATAAATCATCGAGGATGATACACCATATTCAACCCATAAATCATTGAGGATGATACGCCATATTCAACCCATAAATCATCGAGGTTGATATGCCATATTCAACCCATAAATCATCGAGGATGATAAAACATATTCAACCCATAAATCATTGAGGATAATACACCATATTCAACCCATAAATCATTGAGGATGACACACCATATTCAACAGATAAATCGTTAGAGATGATACAATATTCCACCCAAACACAACTTGACAATTACCAATGAAGCGCAGCGGTAACTCTAAAGAAATGGTGTGCATTGTGTGTTTGTATTTACAGTTTGGAATGTGATAATACTATATCCTGTATTGTTGTGTTATAAGCACCAGATCTAGGCCAGATTTAAAGCTACACGTCAATAGGACTGTCAGATAGCACTAATTATATCTATAATTATCACATGGATATATGTAGGACCCAGGTGCTCAGCATGTCATACTCAATATGTATGGTATAAGATTTGTACTCAGCTAACCCTCTACTGTAGGGGGGAACATATGTACAATCTGAATGTTCATGATTCCAGGTTCACACAAACTCCATCAGTGAAGGACACCCCCTCCTCTTGCCAATTTAATCCCACATCCAACTAAAACCTTTCTGCACCCTACTTCACTCCACCTCTTGCCTAACCCCACCCTGCCCCCATCCAACCCAAATGAAACCCCTCAGCACCCCATTTCACTCTAACTCTTGCCCCCCCTCCCCACCTTGCCATCAACCCCACTTCAATTCACTCTATATCTTGCCCCCCCCCCCCCCCCCCCCCCCCCCCCCCCCCCCGCCCTGTCACTCTACCTATTGCCCCTCCTCCCACCTGCCATCAACCCACTTCAATTCACTCCCTTGCCCCCCCCCCCCCCCCCCCCCCCCCCCCCCCCCCCCCCCCTGTCACTCTACCTATTGCCCCTCCTCCCCACCTTGCCATCAACCCCACTTCAATTCACTCTATATCTTGCCCCCCCACTCCCCACGCCCTGTCACTCTACCTATTGCCCCCCTCCCCACCTGCCACCCACCCCACTTCAATTCACTCTATATCTTGCCCCCCCACTCCCCAGGCCCTATCACTCTACCTATAGCCCCCCTACCCCACCCCACTCCACTCTACCTGACTTGCACACGATACAAATATTCAAACTATTAACCTTGTCATCTCTGTAGAAGTATATACATACTATATTTTGGAGAGGAAACTTCCAAAGTCCAGCATTTACCATAAAGTTATACATAAAAGCAAACATGCTTAGTCATATTGTACCTTGACCTAGTGACCTTCTACACATGCAGTCATGCAGTCTAATGCAATACTGCGGCAATAAAATGCATATGGTTGATACAAAGCGGTTTATCTTACATATAGACATACATACATCTGATAGATCGTGCTAAAGAGACCCTCAAACAGTAGATTTACCCCGAGCTGGAGAGATTCCCTGATAAATAGGTCTGCGTTGTTTTCACAATAAAATGCCTGCAAACCCCGGAATCCAATTGGTAAGTCAGATATTGGCAAAACAGAACACATTTGACACCCTAAAGCTTAGTAAGATCTCACCCAGGAATTCAATTATCCTCTACAGAGTTCATTTCGTTTTCAAACCTGCTCCCTATCAGTGTATAGTAATGAGGCTGACTTCGATAGTTGGATGTATAAACATTTGTGGGACAACGAGAATCAGTTGTGTCTCGTAGTGAACATTAGTACAAATAGACATCTCAGTACAGTTCAGGACACTTGCCCTATGTACACTTTAGTACAATTGCCCAGCTAACAATTCAGCTCGATTGCCCAATATACCGTGAATTTAGCAGAATTGCCCAATTTACAATTTAGCACAATTATCCAATGAAAAATTCAGCACTATATATATTGCCCAATGTACAATTGTATATTAACTCAGAAGAATTGCCTAATATACAATTCAGCGGAATTGCCCAATTCATAATCAAACATAATGACCAATTTAAAATTCAGCACACTTGCTCAATGTACAGTTCAGTACAATTGCCCTATATTTGCCCTTCAGTTTGGTATTCTCTGCTACTCTCATTCTACATATATTTTCAGTACACGCTGAATCTGTACAAGTTCTCTCGTCCTTCAGATAGTTTGTTAATTGCCCTATTAGCAATTTATACTGGGTCAGAGACCAGGATGTTGTATTCTATCTGAAGAAAATGACTACATGTGTGGAGGATTTAAATATCTGTTCCAAAGATTTAGAAATTTGTATCAAATTTCCTGCTCTAAAGACCCGCTATAATACCTTCAGGAAGACAATTTGTTATCGCATGTCTTCTTTTCCACAAAAACACATTACGTTTCAAAGTGTAATCTTAATTCCCACAGAAGTATAAGATGAATTCTGCCTAGTCACATGGTAGAGACAATTCACATGATCCATGTATCACTCAGTAGTCAGTCTGACCACGGTCCAATGGTTTGGTTCAGGTCCAATGGAGACATCAAAAGTTATACAAGCTGTTGATAACGGTGGCGGTTTTCCTTTGATGCAATCTAACGTTACAGCATTGGAACAGTTTTATCAATCAGGCTCATTGACAGAAGCCATTTTTTCTCACTTAAGACGGATGTCAAGGTGTAATTCTACAAGACAAAATGGCCGCCTATCAATGATTCAAAATGTCTGTCAATTACGGGGTTTTGGTGCCCAGGCAGGTGAAGGTTGAATGGAGATTACGGGGGATGGGTCGCGGGACAGATCGAGGGACATCCGCAGGATCCGAGACACGTGTATAATCATCAGTTGTTAGATTTAATCTTGTAAAACTATGGAAACAAGTTTGGTCCGCCCCCTTAATTGTAATGTTGAGAAACGTTACAACCGATAGCCTTGGTTGTTATGGTCACGGAAGAAGTGATGCTTTAGCAAAAAAAAAAAAAAAGAAAACCAGTTAAACAGGAAACCATCAAATTTGATGTCCGTTATTGCCCCAGGGGGTGGGGGAAGCCACTGACCAACAGTCAAGAGTACCCGCAAGATTTATATGGAAAATGCCTTTCGGTCATTTCAGAAATACATTACCCTAACTTTAGTATGCATATCTTCTACATGCAACTATCATGTTGAATATAAAATTTACTCATCATCCCCTTATTATACATCATTAAATTATTATAATACTTTACTTCATATACATTGTTATACATCTTACAGCTGTCTCATACAGTACATCGTTAAATACATCGTTCCCTTTTACATCTTTTTAACACTCTATTTACATCGTGATATAAACACAGACTCGTTACATCACAGTACCGTACTTATATTGATTAACAGCTAACACACACAGTGCTACCAGGGGAAATGTTCAATAACAGTAATACCACTATAACTAGACCACAGATTATTATTCATTGTCCGCGGACATCCAAATACATTTAAACTCAGTCCCGACTACTTATCCGCGGAAATCCATCGATACCTCCCAGTGTTTACATTATGCACTCTGTCCGCCTATCTGATCAACGGGGGAAAAAAAAACGGCGATCAAATAAAAAGCTGTTATGAAAATGGACTTGTAACAAATCAATTTTAATGTGCACATTTACTTTGATGGATGAGTCAGTGTAGATTTAGAACCGAATTTTATACAATTAACGTTAGGATGTTGGGCTGTATATTCTATACCTATATAGTTATAGGCCTGTATAGTATAGCACATTGTCATTTTTTTATATATACACATTCCAGCCATCAGTTTAAGTAGACATAACTTGTCAGACTTAAAAAAGCCTGCGACCTTAGTCTATAATATTAATGGTGCTCGATGACCTTGAGATGTAAGTAAAACTTATACAGAAAGTACAGATAGTTGATGTTGGCCCCTGTTCATCTGCAGGTAGTTGAAATTGGCTACCGTTCATTTGTAAACTTCAGTTTCATGGAAAAAGCGTTCATGAAATTGGCTATCGTTCATTTGTATTTCTGTTTCAAGAAAGCACTCATGAAATTGGCTTCTGTTCACATGTTAATTTCTATTTGGAAAAAATATATACATTGTTCACTTGCTCGGAGAACGTTGATTTTAATGAAAATGCCACAAATACCCCTCCCATGAAAAAATCAAATATTCTTTTAATTCTTGAATGAGCTTATGCTTAGTCAAGAATCCCTGTATTGGCACCACATAGGGACAAAATCCAGATTACATCAAAAGTATTCTCAATCCCAGCGATGCTCTTTAATCACCAGATTAAACCAGATTATTTGTGACATTAATGGAAATTCACAATTAACCATTTTAGAATTATGTCATTTTTATTGAATCCAGCTCCATTGGACATTGTGTTTCACAATATTTTCCGTGGTTCAATATATTGCAGACACAGGTATTCAATTAAAAATATTTTCCTTGAAATTTAGATATGACACAGTACTGGGTAGCCTTAGGTAGTAATATTCCCACCACAATGTCATTTCTTCGACCTTATGTATATATAAATATAAATTAGTTTGATAATTAAAGAGTGAAGTAATGTTAATGTACTGTAGTTGACCCAATAAGCGCCCATGTCACTTTAAACGTCCCTCCTCCTTTTTTCGACCTAGATTTCAATTGCCTGGGCATGAATAAAGACCAAAACTACTCAAAACTGTATAGGTTTGCAATAAGTTTGTCTTCTTAAGCACCTTCCCTGGGCGCTTATTGGGTCGAATATGGTAACTTCTTATCTGTAGTATCTGTAGGTGAGTTATGTAACCTAAACTTATCTCTCAGAGCTTTTGGAACTGACCCATGACATCTAGGAACTCATGCGGAACAAGAAGTTAAGGGCTCAGTGGTAACATTTGTTTAAACTGCTTGACCACTTCGGTTAGAATTTACCACAGAAATCTTCCACCGCTGGACCACCTCAACCCAGAGGTGGATTGAGGTAGAAATTGTCAAAGGGTTGATCGTCTAACTCATTCACCCCTACATTTTCACAGTGGACTGTTCCAGTCCTTGATTTGGAAACATCTAAATATGTCTTCAGTATGAATGAGGTACCGCCCAGCTATCCCACCCAGAAGTGGAGGCAGTTTGTCAAATTGCTCCGCCACCCAACCTAAAGAGGCGGAGGCAGTCTGTCGAATCGCTCAGCCATCATAACCCGTGTCATTAAGAGCGATTTTCGTGGATATCGTACATAGATATATATTGTACACAATACAATAAAAGATCTAGGACTACTTTTATCAATTTAACACGTTTTTTTCCCAATTGTCACTTTACAAAAAAGACGTAATTCAAAAATGACTGAAGGCGAAATAAATCTGGAGAAGACCTTGTCTGTTCGCCTACAACATCTTAGACAGTATAAACGACCGTCAACAATACACCACCTAAAGAGCTATAGCTAGCACAAATTTTATCCTCAAAATCATCTATTTTGTCTGATTTAATGTAGAATATTTCTTTGCCCTATATCGTCGGGCCATGAGGCTGACGATGGGCGGACAATGACTACCGGCATTACCAATGGCAAGAGAAGCTAATTGAAGCATAGATTAATTACAATTAGCAGTGGCTGAACCAGGACTGGGTGCATCATGGCACAGCACATAATTTATTAGTCCAGTGCAGTAAATTCAAGACAAATATCTGTATTTATGCCAATAATCCAGCTCAGAAAATGGCTTTGTTTCTTTTAGGTCTTTGTATTGTTCATTATCTTCGCTGAATGGCTTTGTTTTTCCAGCCTATTTTTTTTTGCCAGATCTTTTTTATTATCGCTGCTGTGAAGGTCATTTAAGTGCACAGCCATGAATCTCTTACAATGTTAGGAAAAAAACTGTTAACCATCGGAGTGAGTTTTGTACCTTGTGTAACTCGACATTTAAAACAAATCTGGAACAGGAAGGGCTAATTTGGAGGGAGTCAACACATGTATGGGAGTGTACGTCTTAACATGCGATCAGATTCACTGAACCATGACATTCCTCTGTCGATATCAGTAACGAAAAGACAACATGGCGTAATCCTAACATAAACCAGTGCTTACAAGGTTCCTGACAAGGGTGAGCAAGCATGAGGAGATTTGGGAATCCCTTGACGGGTGACAAAGCATCGAGAAAAAAACGTCACAAAACCCCTGCAAATAACCCTTAAAAAGGCGACTATGCATGAAGATTGTAAAAATCTTTTTTACAAGTGACGGAACTCAAGTATATTCCTTAATCAGATTATGAATATAAAAACAAGGTGTAATACCTGGCTACCAAAAGCATGGAGAACTTTTTGGAAATCCCTTAAAGGGTGACAACAGGCATGAAGATTGTTAAAAAGACGAAGATTGTATATATTCTTCAATCAGATTGTGAATATGAAAACATGGGTGTAGCATATACTCGCCTACCAAAGGCGTGGAGAACTTCGGAAATCCCTTAACAGACACAAAGCATGACAACATGGTGTGATGCCCTTGATCTTTGAACTTAAGGGTGACTAAGCACGGAAATAACCAAATAGGCCAATAACCCAAAATGGCTGACAAAACATTGAAACAAAATGGCACAAAACATGGCTTTCTAAATAGTTTCAAAATGGGTACTGGGGAAATTATAGCTAGCAACAGAGAATTTGAGATTTTTTTACAGGCGAGAAAGCTAAAGCCGATATTAGACCTGCACAACATGGTGCGATACCCGGCAAACTATTGGGTGACTAGACATGGTGTTTGCATGAATCTCTGTCCCTGTGACAAAGCGGCGAGTATCTTACGACACCAGGCACCAGTGGGTAGTACCATATCATATTACCACACATGGATTCAATATTTGGCTAACAAATACAAAGCTGTTTTCAAAAGGTTTTCAAAGAATGTTTTTTTTGACATTGAGATTTGTAAAATCGACTTGGCTGGAGCTAAAACGGTGATTAGGTAATGCGACAAAGAGGCCAATTCTGACAGCGGGACGGTGTATTTATTTTAAAAGTGACTCCGACAAACGGGCAAATATAACACCTATATAGAATAGATGTTACACAACACAGTCAGTTCCAATTCAAATTAATGTATATTCAAATTATGATCGAGAAATACATTCTGTTTAATAAATTAAGTTCCTAAAAAGTTTGGATATTTTGTCCTTTGCTGGTTTAAGCGCATTTTTCTCAGGTATTTTTTAAAACTTTTTTTCCATAAATAATATCAATTTCTGAAGTATTTTTATTTTCAATTAATATAATTTAATTTTAACATAAAAACTTTATAATAAAATTTTTTGAGATTCTATTTAAAAAAAAGTTTGTACTGAAATATGTTTAACCATATACTGAAGTATTGATCATGTTATTTTTAAATTAGATGCTCATCAGAAATTCTGTTACCCACAAAAAGCTATTAGTCATATACAACGCTTGTAATAGCACAGAAATCTACACATTTTTATTGATGTCTCAAATACCGCCCAAACATTTTTGTGGCAAACAATTGATTAATGGTTCTGAATTTCTGTCTTTTAGAGGCTGAAATCTAAAATAAACCCCGTGAATTTTTGCAGCAATTGATTACTTGAACGTTTTTTAAAAGAGTCAAATTATTTTTGTTCCGAGGTTAAATTTAGCAGTCACTCAGTACCATGAAATGTACACCATTGTAGGCGACATGATCCAGAGCAATGACGGACAATATAAACCTTTGATAAGGGAAACATGACTAAAAAAGTTGGAACGACCCAAAGTGTGTACACGTTATACAACAGAACAATCTGGTGATCTAACGCCACCGCTGGACCGTGACCTATACAGATCTCCGATTTCAACAGGGTATATCAGTTCCCAACATTAACAAACAACTGCCATTGTGGTCGACTGGTCTGACCTTATTAATCGGACAACATGCTTATTCACAAAGTCTGCCAAATGGCAGACCGCAAACAGGTCAGCAGTATACACAGACTCAGCCAAAACGGATTACGACCTGGAATCAAATGAAAGTTTTTATATATAGTTAGTGGAGTAGAGGAAAATATTGCATGCTAAACAACAGTAATGTTTGTCAATAAAGGGGCTCTTTATGGTCCCAACGTTGTACGTAGTTCTGGTCGATCTATACGTAGATATAACGATATATAAATATTGTATACGTTCATCTACTATAGTACAACAAGTACTGTTAGCACAGAGAAAAATATACAAATTAACAGTGGCATTCGTGTATACTATTGCTGTTTTTTCTAGGCATATAAATTACCGAATGATGAATAGTCAAGGATGAACAACAATGATGAATGTTTCGGCATTAGCAGGTGTTAACAGAGTTGACAATAATTCAGAGTGTCACTATGACACAGATTCCTGACAACGCTGATTTTAAAAGCCTTGTATAATTACGAAAACATGATTCAATCTTATCTCCCCCCCCCCATCCTCCCCCCCCCCCACCTCGGAAACAACTGGTTTCACTAATTCACCCCTAAAGACACAATTGAACCCTTCTGATTCAAAGACGGGAACAATTTATTATCAATGTTTAGGGTAGAAACAGATCAGTGATATTCAAAAGTAAGAGCTTGCAGGACCATGATCACAACAGAGCTGTCCTGAATCTGGTTCCTCTTTGACAGGAACTATGTTTCCACTTGTATATATCTCTGGTGAGACACAATTTGTCATTCTTTTCATTGAGCCATTCTTCTTATAGCTAGCTTAGAAATGTTACAAACTCTCCAATCAGGTCAGTTTGCGAGAGCAAGGGATATAGGGTTGTCAACACATTTTGACCTAATTTAATTTCCATCGGTCAATAATAACTAAATTCTTTTTTTTTTAAGTCAGTTCTGTACAAGTGATTCTAAAATGTTTATCAAGATCTGTGAGGTCTTGGGTTTGAATCTGTTTTATAAGTTTGTTAGAAGGTCTGATCTGTTTGTGAAATGGTCTCCATGCAGAAGTATGTCACACAAGTAAATGCCTACAGTAACCTTCACAGAACACAAATTAACTGAACTCATTTACCCCTGAAATGGCATAATGAACTGATCTAGCTTTAGTGTTAGAAGAGTTTAAATATGTATTTAGGGGTGAATTAGGTTTAAGAACATGTCGTTAGAATGTTAGGTGGTGGTAGACAAATTTATAACGTATTAGTACAGCTATAAAATATGTATGAACCGAGAAAATAATCAATTCACAACACGGCAGATTCTGTTGTTTTAGAAGAAAGCTGACTAAAAAAAGTCAATGTTGTTATTTACCCTTGGTCAATGAACCATGACCATGAACTTGCATCTCTATAGATAGAATAACTCAGATTTTCCATCCCTTGATTCCTTCATTGACTTTGAACCTACATCGGCTAGTTGCCTGATATATGTTGGTTGGTGGTTTATCTCTGGGTACTCCCAACTTCCTTCTGTTAAACCTGACTCATTTTGAAATGACCCTAGCTCTTACTAGGTCGTAAAATAAAAATAAACGGAACTAAAACATCTGGGGCTCCCTCAGGGTAATAGCCACTGGAGTTTATAGGGTAAACCACAAATTTGTCATCCATAACATCGGCGCGACACTTTACTACAGGGTGGATTATCAGACCATTCGAGCAACTGTATGTACCTATATCACCTTAAATTTATATTTCTAAACCTTAATTGATGATGCAGAATCTTTAATGATTTATGAAATTTATGTATACATACTTGATACAGATGCCTGAATTTGTTTCAAAAATATTTCAAGAAAATAAATTGAAATACATACCTCCGTAACAGAATATCCAAGATTTTAGAGAGTTATTATTGTACAGTATATCAAAAACACATCATCTTTTATTTAGTTTCCTTTTTAAACATTTCAATACATGCTTTATTTTATTAATGAAGATTGAGTTTTATATATATCTATTTTTCATTGAGTTATTTTTCTTATTTTTGATAGCTCAGATGTCCAATTGAAATACACATTCGTATAACCGTTATGCGAATATTGAACTCTTTATCTTCAGTTGAACAGTGTTTAAAACTCCTCGCACATATCATTGCAAAAAAAAAAAGAGCACTTAGTGAGATTGAAACCCAAACATTTCATACATTGTTACATTTTTAAGTGAAACAAAGGTTTCCACTTAAACTATGTGAAAAAAGAAATGTATTTAAAATGTATTAACTGTCAAGGATTTATAATTATACACTAGAAAATGTCGGAATGAATTACAGTTATCAAT
Organism: Argopecten irradians; assembly: GCF_041381155.1. NCBI lineage: Eukaryota > Metazoa > Mollusca > Bivalvia > Pectinida > Pectinidae > Argopecten > Argopecten irradians. Next base: position 33,099,897 of record NC_091144.1, read on the forward strand.
ATCAGGTTATGTTTCATTTCTCTGAGAGAGAGAGAGAGAGAGAGATGTTTCAAGTTTGCATTGTTGACTTGACACAAAAGAACAAAAGACAAAAGTAGCTTATTGGTTAAGGTGTCTGACATTCTACCACTATCTCCTAGAGCCCTTGCAACAAAACGGTATTCCATGTCCAGTCCTTCTCTTCCTGGTCACTGACATATACTGGTCAAAGGTTAGCAGATTTTTTTCAAGGAACTCTGGCTTTTATTCATCAATAAATCATGACATATTATGTCCTTAAATTGACGATAGCTGTTTATCAGACCTTGAACAAAATAGAACCAATGAAACAACAACTTAAATAATTTTTCAGGCGAGGAGACCCATGACGGATTTTAATAATTTGTCACAATGTCGACACATAATCTGTGAATTTAACATAATTTATGGGATGTTGAGTCTCGTTAAAACGATAGTTAATGAAGGGTGTCCATGTTGTCCAGTGTCCAACAGACCGTGAATATGCTAATCCATCGCATAAATATTTACATGAATATATCAACAGAAGAATATCACAGAATACAGGAATAGCAATCACTTTCCATGAAACAATCTGATTGGTAGCAAATTTTCCTCCAATGTTTAAAAAAAAAAGAAGATTTTTTGATCAAATGAAATGTTAAAAAAAAAAACGTGGTGAAGAACGAGTTTAACGGAAGTACCGGGATTCAACAATTGTTTTGTTTCAACACAATTAACAATGACATGGGATCAATATTTCGTGATTTCTGCGTGTGAGAGGGGTCTCGTTATCATACTCCTCTTCATTACGAATCGTTACTTCTAATCATCTCGACTGTCATACACAATCATGCCAACACAAACAACTTTGTTTATACACACTAACCCAACCTGAATTACATTTCATATCCCAGGCACATCAGCGATCCATTCCCTGTTGTCAGTATATCTCTGGTATATTGCTATCAGTTACCATAACTAAACAGCATGTAAAACATATTACGCCATATTGCTAACCGAGTCACAGCACAGAAACTCCAATCTGGCCTACAGACTAAACGCGTTCTGAATTCTTGAAAAGATAATTACACCTAGATTTTGAAAGGAACTAAATATTTTGATTAATTTAAGTGAGCACATTTTCTAATTATCTCTTTCAGACTTGCGCTACAACACAATTAGTCAAATAAAACGTCTTCCCTTGCTGCGTGACACTGCAGCTAATATGACATAATTGGGGGCACACATATTGCGAGGATTCTTAGATATGATTTTCTGCTTCTAGATATGATTTAGTGTCATTGTTTTGTTTCATTCAATGCTGGGGATTGAATTTGATGTAGAATTATTGTTATAGATAGTTGAGGATGGTGAACATTACTAATGCTGTAGCCCCACAGCAATCTGTAATACAGTCAAATTCATCACACAGAATTTACTTAACCTCCCTTGGGAGTTCATACCACCCAGGGATCTTTTCCTCTGAACAATTTTATAAGTTCTCATACTAACCTTCAACAGTTACCTCCCCTTGTTATTGTCTAAATATTTCCTTTATTTACCACCCCTTTTTTCAAGTTATTTCCCCTTACCTCCCGTAATATTTCCTAAATATTTCTTTATTTTTCTCTCCTCTTTATCTCCCAATTATCTCCTCTTACCTCCTAAGTTTTATTCTCTACATATTTCTTTAGATATCTCCCTTCATTATATCTAAAGTTATCCCCCCTTACCTCCCTAGTTATATTCTCTAAATATATCTGTAATATTTCCTATACTTATTTCCTCCCCTCTTAATACTTCAGGTTATCTCCCCTGTTTATGTAAATTCCCTATTTTTAACCACTCAAAGTTATCTCCCCTATCAGCTGTCTATATACATAGAATTATTATCTCCCCTTAGCTACTACTTTTTCTAAAGTCATTCTCCCTTGCAGATGCCATCTACTTTTCTCCCTTCTGTCTTTCAGAATATATATACAACATTTCAACATGGTCTTTTCCATTTCCAAGTTTGATTCTAAAGTGTCCAGTTTCAGGAAACTAAATTAAGGACAATGGTCAACTACAGGAAAGTCTGGCTTTAATTTCATAAAAAAATGATGTTTTGAAATGACCTTCACTGTTAATATTTAACACAAATCAATCTTAAAAATTTATTTTTGCAGATGAAAATGACCATGAGGCGGAGATCATATGCTGTTGCTATGGACATCATCGTTGCTATGGACATGATCACAAACATACCTGTCTCTGTCACCACCCCCTAAAGATAGTCCTTTGTATATATTGAATTACCTCCTTGCATAATTTCACAAAGTGAATCTTCATCCATGACTTGGGGATATCATTGATTTGAACTTCAAACACATCTGTTGTGCTGGGCTCGGTGTGTATTTGTTAATTAAGTTCTATAGTAATTATCGTTTGATTAAGTACACACAACATCACACCACACGTACAGTGTCATATGTAATATATGATTCAGTTTTAGTTTTATTATGTCATTTCTCATCCACAGCGATGGTCCCTTGTGAACCATCGTCCATGTATGGATGATGAGATTGCGTGTGTGATTTAGAAATCTTCATGATGTTTTTTTTGGTTGTGTCATTTTTAAAAGTGCTTTATGCCCATATCATGCAATTTTATAGCGCTCTCTTATTAAAGCTTACATATTAGTCTGTCCCTTTTATATTAGTGCTTAAGTAAATAAAGAATTACAGTGCTATCTTACTGAAATGACTTTCTGAACATACAATATGGTTTTTCTCCTTTTTAAGTGAACCAAGATCTGTTAAAACTAGTAAGATAATCTTTGCTTTCCAACGATATCACCTGAGCTAAATAAAAAAAATAAAATAAAAAAAAAAAGAAAATGAACCAAAATTGATATTACTATCTTACTGAAACTTACACTCCATGGCTACTATCAGTATACCCTAACCATTCACATTATACAGAGAAAAAGATATAACTTCATTGTGAAACCTTTGACTGTTTGAAATAAAGAAAAGCTAGCTATATACACACACATGTTGTGTCTGAATAACGCTCTTTGTTTAAATCAATGATTTAAAATTGTGCAGTATCTCTTGAAATTTCTATTCACGAAGACAGCTAGTTTGAAATTTTGCTGCTTTTTAATAAGCTCCTAAAATATAAATGGATAAAATAAAGTAAATTCACCATTTTCAATTTCATATCTGAGTATCATTTTCTCTTTTGTTTACCATGACACTTAATTACATAAATAAAACTCTCAAAATGGAAATCAACTTGTCTCATTTTTGAAATTCGAATTAAAATTGTGAAGTTTAAATTCTATCCGTGTACATCTTTATTTCATTTAACCTCATAAAAAGCTTCATTTTCCAATCTAAACTTTCACGATAAACTATAATCTATGTATGAACTGTGTCGACCTAATTATTCTCTACACAAAATGACATACACTTAGACTTCATCCAATTTTACAGAAATCTGCGCTCTGGTGCACGTAATTTAGAATTGAGTAAACAATAGACCAATCTTCTAGCCTTGGTGCTGAATCAGTAGTGTTTTAATCCATGAGCAATACCGTTTCCATGGATTTATTCTTTTCATCTAAAATGTCATCTTTTCCAAAATCTTCACACTACTGCAACCTCCATTAAAGGATTTAAATGTTACTCAAACTAAAGCACAGACTTGAAAAAAATAAAAAATAACTAACATATTTTTTGCTATATTAAAGATGACATTTTCTGATAATCAATTTCATTAAAAATGATAAGGTATATATAGCTATTTTGCTGTAAAAGCAATATTGTTAATTCCCATATCCAAATATTTGTATAAAATATATCTACAATAGAATCGTATTTATGAATTTTAAAATAATTATTCTCTTGATTATTCCATAATTTTTATTTTCCTGTTATTAATGAGCATAAAATTTTCTATCTACAATACATAAATTTACCTCAGTTTGAAAAAAAAAACAAAAAAAAAAAAACAACATTTGCAGAAGAAATAATTAAATTATTGATTACAAATACTTTAAAAACAAAGCAAACCACCAGGTAGTCTGAGTTTCGATTCAAACTTTAATTCTTTCTACCGTTGAAAGTGTACGTAGTTCAAAATTATAGAAAAACTTTCTCAATGCTTTTTGATCATGTATGCAAGCTATTCCCATATGCACCGGATTCAAATTGATTTACAGTTATCAATGGCATTTAGCATGATTTTATGTTGATTGATAGGCAGTTTTTATTGAGAATTTATGTGAATTAGAAAAAGGATGCAGCGAGCTCATGTTCTACTCTGAGAAGGCAATCCGTCATAGATAAAAACACATACAATAGTTTGGATTTTATATGAAAGTTGATGTGGGGTCCCGGCTGAGTTTAATGGAGAGAAATTAGCTTCATGCTATTATATAGAGATTTAATATTTACTTAGATAGGCTTATATTGAGCTAGTGCATATATTGTAAAATGTTATTACAGATCTGATAGTATTAATACACACTGACAAAGTACATTCGTTTCTTTGGCATATGTGTACACATGTATCATTAGAGAAAGATTTCATAAACAGCTAGCTGTGTATTAAACTAATAAAGTATAACTAAATGAAATTTATTATATATATATATGTACAATCAGAAATGGGAATTATTCTATACAAATGTTTAACTGAAATTCCTATATAAATTTATTTACGAGAATGAGCTAACATGAATTATATGTTTTGCTAATAAATTAAAAGAAAAAAAAGACAACATATGTTTGTTTCAATGCTCACTTTAAAATTCATCCAGGTAATTGCTTGTACAGTTGTATATTTCATTTCAAGATATTTGATGTAAAAATCAGAAATGAGTGATATGAGTTGATTTATAAACAGGCATGGATGTAATTATACTCCTTGAAATAAATGAAGTGAACATGATCTTCTCATTTCATGAGATATATTTCAGAAATGAAAAACATCTCTATAGATAGAATAACTCAGATTTTCCATCCCTTGATTCCTTCATTGACTTTGAACCTACATCGGCTAGTTGCCTGATATATGTTGGTTGGTGGTTTATCTCTGGGTACTCCCAACTTCCTTCTGTTAAACCTGACTCATTTTGAAATGACCCTAGCTCTTACTAGGTCGTAAAATAAAAATAAACGGAACTAAAACATCTGGGGCTCCCTCAGGGTAATAGCCACTGGAGTTTATAGGATAAACCACAAATTTGTCATCCATAACATCGGCGCGACACTTTACTACAGGGTGGATTATCAGACCATTCGAGCAACTGTATGTACCTATATCACCTTAAATTTATATTTCTAAACCTTAATTGATGATGCAGAATCTTTAATGATTTATGAAATTTATGTATACATACTTGATACAGATGCCTGAATTTGTTTCAAAAATATTTCAAGAAAAAAAATTGAAATACATACCTCCGTATCATAATATCCAAGATTTTAGAGAGTTATTATTGTACAGTATATCAAAAACACATCATCTTTTATTTAGTTTCCTTTTTAAACATTTCAATACATGCTTTATTTTATTAATGAAGATTGAGTTTTATATATATCTATTTTTCATTGAGTTATTTTTCTTATTTTTGATAGCTCAGATGTCCAATTGAAATACACATTCGTATAACCGTTATGCGAATATTGAACTCTTTATCTTCAGTTGAACAGTGTTTAAAACTCCTTGCACATATCATTGCAAAAAAAATGAGCACTTAGTGAGATTGAAACCCAAACATTTCATACATTGTTACATTTTTAAGTGAAACAAAGGTTTCCACTTAAACTATGTGTAAAAAGAAATGTATTTAAAATGTATTAACTGTCAAGGATTTATAATTATACACTAGAAAATGTCGGAATGAATTACAGTTATCAATATCAGGTTATGTTTCATTTCTCTGAGAGAGAGAGAGAGAGAGATATGTTTCAAGTTTGCATTGTTGACTTGACACAAAAGAACAAAAGACAAAAGTAGCTTATTGGTTAAGGTGTCTGACATTCTACCACTATCTCCTAGAGCCCTTGCAACAAAACGGTATTCCATGTCCAGTCCTTCTCTTCCTGGTCACTGACATATACTGGTCAAAGGTTAGCAGATTTTTTTCAAGGAACTCTGGCTTTTCTTCATCAATAAATCATGACATATTATGTCCTTAAATTGACAATAGCTGTTTATCAGACCTTGAACAAAATAGAACCAATGAAACAACAACTTAAATAATTTTTCAGGCGAGGAGACCCATGACGGATTTTAATAATTTGTCACAATGTCGACACATAATCTGTGAATTTAACATAATTTATGGGATGTTGAGTCTCGTTAAAAAGACAGTTAATGAAGGGTGTCCATGTTGTCCAGTGTCCAACAGACCGTGAATATGCTAATCCATCGCATAAATATTTACATGAATATATATCAACAGAAGAATATCACAGAATACAGGAAATAGCAATCACTTTCCATGAAACAATCTGATTGGTAGCAAATTTTCCTCCAATGTTAAAAAAAAAAAAAGATTTTTTGATCAAATGAAATGTTAAAAAAAAAAAAAAACGTGGTGAAGAACGAGTTTAACGGAAGTACCGGGATTCAACAATTGTTTTGTTTCAACACAATTAACAATGACATGGGATCAATATTTCGTGATTTCTGCGTGTGAGAGGGGTCTCGTTATCATACTCCTCTTCATTACGAATCGTTACTTCTAATCATCTCGACTGTCATACACAATCATGCCAACACAAACGACTTTGTTTATACACACTAACCCAACCTGAATTACATTTCATATCCCAGGCACATCAGCGATCCATTCCCTGTTGTCAGTATATCTCTGGTATATTACTATCAGTTACCATAACTATACAGCATGTAAAACATATTACGCCATATTGCTAACCGAGTCACAGCACAGAAACTCCAATCTGGCCTACAGACTAAACGCGTTCTGAATTCTTGAAAAGATAATTACACCTAGATTTTGAAAGGAACTAAATATTTTGATTAATTTAAGTGAGCACATTTTCTAATTATCTCTTTCAGACTTGCGCTACAACACAATTAGTCAAAATAAAACGTCTTCCCTTGCTGCGTGACACTGCAGCTAATATGACATAATTGGGGGCACACATATTGCGAGGATTCTTAGATATGATTTTCTGCTTCTAGATATGATTTAGTGTTATTGTTTTGTTTCATTCAATGCTGGGGATTGAATTTGATGTAGAGTTATTGTTATAGATAGTTGAGGATGGTGAACATTACTAATGTTGTAGCCCCTCAGCAATCTGTAATACAGTCAAATTCATCACACAGAATTTACTTAACCTCCATTGGGAGTTCATACCACCCAGGGATCTTTTCCTCTGAACAGTCAAATTCATCACACAGAATTTACTTAACCTCCATTGGGAGTTCATACCACCCAGGGATCTTTTCCTCTGAACAATTTTATAAGTTCTCATACTAACCTTCAACAGTTACCTCCCCTTGTTATTGTCTAAATATTTTTATTTATACATCCACTTTTTTCAAGTTATTTCCCCTTACCTCCCGTAATATTTCCTAAATATTTCTTTATATATCTCTCCTCTTTATCTCCCAATTATCTCCCCTTACCTTATTTATTTTATTCTCTACATATTTCTTTATATATCTCCCTTCATTATATCTAAAGTTATCCCCCCTTACCTCCCTAGTTATATTCTCTAAATATATCTGTAATATTTCCTATACTTATTTCCTCCCCTCTTAATACTTCAGGTTATCTCCCCTGTTTATGTAAATTCCCTATTTTTAACCACTCAAAGTTATCTCCCCTATCAGCTGTCTATATACATAGAATTATTATCTCCCCTTAGCTACTACTTTTTCTAAAGTCATTCTCCCTTGCAGATGCCATCTACTTTTCTCCCTTCTGTCTTTCAGAATATATATACAACATTTCAACATGGTCTTTTCCATTTCCAAGTTTGATTCTAAAGTGTCCAGTTTCAGGAAACTAAATTAAGGACAATGGTCAACTACAGGAAAGTCTGGCTTTTATTTCATAAAAAAATGATGTTTTGAAATGACCTTCACTGTAAATATTTAACACAAATCAATCTTAAAATTTTATTTTTGCAGATGAAAATGACCATGAGGCGGAGATCATATGCTGTTGCTATGGACATCATCGTTGCTATGGACATGATCACAAACATACCTGTCTCTGTCACCACCCCCTAAAGATAGTCCTTTGTATATATTGAATTACCTCCTTGCATAATTTCACAAAGTGAATCTTCATCCATGACTTGGGGATATCATTGATTTGAACTTCAAACACATCTGTTGTGCTGGGCTCGGTGTGTATTTGTTAATTAAGTTCTATAGTAATTATCGTTTGATTAAGTACACACAACATCACACCACACGTACAGTGTCATATGTAATATATGATTCAGTTTTAGTTTTATTATGTCATTTCTCATCCACAGCGATGGTCCCTTGTGAACCATTGTCCATGTATGGATGATGAGATTGCGTGTGTGATTTAGAAATCTTCATGAGGTTTTTTTTGGTTGTGTCATTTTTTAAAAGTGCTTTATGCCGATATCATGCAATTTTACAGCACTCTCTTATTAAAGCTTACATATTAGTCTGTCCCTTTTATATTAGTGCTTAAGTAAATAAAGAATTACAGTGCTATCTTACTGAAATGACTTTCTGAACATACAATATGGTTTTTCTCCTTTTTAAGTGAACCAAGATCTGTTAAAACTAGTAAGATAATCTTTGCTTTCCAACGATATCACCTGAGCTAAATAAAAAAAATAAAATAAAAAAAAAAAGAAAATGAACCAAAATTGATATTACTATCTTACTGAAACTTACACTCCATGGCTACTATCAGTATACCCTAACCATTCACATTATACAGAGAAAAAGATATAACTTCATTGTGAAACCTTTGACTGTTTGAAATAAAGAAAAGCTAGCTATATACACACACATGTTGTGTCTGAATAACGCTCTTTGTTTAAATCAATGATTTAAAATTGTGCAGTATCTCTTGAAATTTCTATTCACGAAGACAGCTAGTTTGAAATTTTGCTGCTTTTTAATAAGCTCCTAAAATATAAATGGATAAAATTGAGTAAATTCACCATTTTCAATTTCATATCTGAGTATCATTTTCTCTTTTGTTTACCATGACACTTAATTACATAATTAAAACTCTCAAAATGGAAATCAAGTTGTCTCATTTTTGAAATTCGAATTAAAATTGTGAAGTTTAAATTCTATCTGTGTACATCTTTATTTCATTTAACCTCATAAAAAGCTTCATTTTCCAATCTAAATTTTCAAGATAAACTATAATCTATGTATGAACTGTATTGACCTAATTATTCTCTACACAAAATGACATACACTTAAACTTCATCCAATTTTACAGAAATCTGCGCTCTGGTGCACGTAATTTAGAATTGAGTAAACAAAAGACCAATCTTCTAGCCTTGGTGCTGAATCAGTAGTGTTTTAATCCATGAGCAATACCGTTTCCATGGATTTATTCTTTTCATCTAAAATGTCATCTTTTCCAAAATCTTCACACTACTGCAACCTCCATTAAAGGATTTAAATGTAACTCAAACTAAAGCACAGACTTGAAAAAAATAAAAAATAACTAACATATTTTTTGCTATATTAAAGATGACATTTTCTGATAATCAATTTTCATTAAAAATGATTAGGTATATATAGCTATTTTGCTGTAAAAGCAATATTGTTAATTCCCATATCCAAATATTTGTATAAAATATATCTACAATAGAATCGTATTTATGAATTTTAAAATAATTATTCTCTTGATTATTCCATAATTTTTATTTTCCTGTTATTAATGAGCATAAAATTTTCTATCTACAATACATAAATTTACCTCAGTTTGAAAAAAAAAACAAAAAAAAAAAAACAACATTTGCAGAAGAAATAATTAAATTATTGATTACAAATACTTTAAAAACAAAGCAAACCACCAGGTAGTCTGAGTTTCGATTCAAACTTTAATTCTTTCTACCGTTGAAAGTGTACGTAGTTCAAAATTATAGAAAAACTTTCTCAATGCTTTTTGATCATGTATGCAAGCTATTCCCATATGCACCGGATTCAAATTGATTTACAGTTATCAATGGCATTTAGCATGATTTTATGTTGATTGATAGGCAGTTTTTATTGAGAATTTATGTGAATTAGAAAAAGGATGCAGCGAGCTCATGTTCTACTCTGAGAAGGCAATCCGTCATAGATAAAAACACATACAATAGTTTGGATTTTATATGAAAGTTGATGTGGGGTCCCGGCTGAGTTTAATGGAGAGAAATTAGCTTCATGCTATTATATAGAGATTTAATATTTACTTAGATAGGCTTATATTGAGCTAGTGCATATATTGTAAAATGTTATTACAGATCTGATAGTATTAATACACACTGACAAAGTACATTCGTTTCTTTGGCATATGTGTACACATGTATCATTAGAGAAAGATTTCATAAACAGCTAGCTGTGTATTAAACTAATAAAGTATAACTAAATGAAATTTATTATATATATATATGTACAATCAGAAATGGGAATTATCTATACAAATGTTAACTGAAATTCCTATATAAATTTATTTACGAGAATGAGCTAACATGAATTATATGTTTCGCTATTAAATTAAAAGAAAAAAAAGACAACATATGTTTGTTTCAATGCTCACTTTAAAATTCATCCAGGTAATTGCTTGTACAGTTGTATATTTCATTTCAAGATATTTGATGTAAAAATCAGAAATGAGTGATATGAGTTGATTTATAAACAGGCATGGATGTAATTATACTCCTTGAAATAAATGAAGTGAACATGATCTTCTCATTTCATGAGATATATTTCAGAAATGAAAAAGACATGCTAGTATATTTCAGTGTCAAAATGATAAAAATATTGACAACTAGTGCCAGTTTCTAATATTAAAATAACAAAATGATATATATGAAATGTTAAGCGAGGATCTACCACTTGTTAAAGACCACATAATTCCCAACCATAAATTTCAACCATCAAGGTAACATCTTTGCCAAATTCCCCAAAAGATCCTTATCCAAGCCCACAAAATATTAAATGGTGCGTATTTCCTGAAATTGTGCATTCATTTTATAGTATTTTAAATCCTCTGAACAGCGTCTTATACCGATATAGACATGTCGCAGACAATGATTTACTACGATATGACACAATCTAAGGCCTCGAATCAAAAACATATTTTAACCGTAATCAGCAGCGGGTTCACAGAATTAGCCAGACAAGTGGTAGCCCAATAACTTAATGCATGGAATAGAAAATAAAGATTTACCAGGATTCGTAAAATTTGATATTAGGTTGAAAACTCAGATGGGATACTTAGGTATGTACAGTTTGGTCTATATCTTGTGAAGAAGGTACATAAAAAATGAAACAACCATCTGTACTACAGACAAAGCTGAGTTACAGACAAAGTGTTGATCTATTTATAGTGCACATGATGCATGGCTTTACAGTCTATTGCAACATATATCTGTATGCTAAAAATAGACCGTCCTCAAACAGCCTCGTATAATAAAAGAACAAACTAAGCTTGATAAGAAATTACAGATGCATCATTTATAACTTTTGACTTTTCAGGGATATTAATTGTGTATGAATATGCGGTAGGTCTGAATTTGTTTTAAGCATTTGACTTCAGAATGTTATAGATTTTTCAAGAATAGAATCAAGGTGAAAGTTGTACAGGTTTTTATTTTTATTTGTTTAAAGGCATTGAAAATGTTAAATATTTAACAAATAACAAATGTGTATCAACCCGTTCAACCCTGTAATTTCACAGAGAACTATTCCACCCATTGAAATGGAAGACTTCAAATATTTGTTTAGGGGTGATTGAGTGAAACTGTCGTATATTTACCTAGAATTTCTATATGTGTGTGTGAAAATTACATAGATATATATACATGTACACAAACGTATGATGAATGACGTATGCTGTACTTGATCACATATATTGCCTATTCATATTCTGAACTTATTGTCCTTGGAATATGGCTGTCTTGTACACTGTACATATATGTTCTTATCAGGTGCATGTGTCTATAAGGCAATTTTCACTGTCTCTAATTTAAGTCATTAATTATAACAATTAGATGGGAAATTTGCAGATACAGTAATAAAAATATAAGATATCAATGGTTTTGCTTCTATATATCAAAGTAGAATGCAACATAGTAGGGGTATAGGGCTAAAGGTTGGAGGAGGGTGGGGTGTGGTGTCACTGTATGGACAGACATGGGACCCCCTCCCTGGACTCCCACCCCCATTTTATGGTGCGAAATAAAAGAAGAGAATTTTAGTAAATATTTAATTCAACATTAGTAATTAGGATGTAATCATTGCAGGAAGAAACTCAGATCACAGAATAATTGAAGTATAACTAAACACTCGATCACAAGTCAATATCATGGAGCTTAATATCGTATTTAATTGAACAACGAATGTTTGCAGAATTCGTAAATCCAAAAACTTTGTCTAGTGAATATATACACTTTCAAAAGTAAATGGATTAAATTGTATCATACAAGTACGGAGTTCTCTTTGCCCTTTTTATATCAAACAAATCCTTTCAGTACATAATATCCTTAACGTGCTGACGAATAAACATTCACACCGATAAACATCCGCATGTAAGTCAGTTAATGTAACAGTTACAGTACCTGAACCGTTTAACGTTCCCAAATTTGCGTTTCGTTTGCGTTTGCATTATTTCCGTTAGCAATCGTTAGCGTTAGCAATCGTTTATCGTTAATCGTTATCGTTTGCGTTAGCAATCGTTAATCGTTAGTTGCGTTTACAATCGTTTGCGTTAGAAATCGTTTGCGTTAATCGTTAGCAGGACCGACTTCCGCTAACGTTAACCACTAAAAATAGAACCAAATGCCGGTGATATGCTTTGACGATCCGGATATAATGTTCATTTTTATCTACTATGATATTACAGTACGTTTACCGCTTCGTGTATCCACGACGACTGATAGATTACACAAGAAAATAGCTAAAACAGATAATAAAAATATAAAAATGTTATTACAGACACGCTGCATAATATTGTTCTTGTTATGTTAAATATTATCAATGTACGAAGAACGCATAAATTCGTGAAATTTAAAAATCATTAATATGACGAGTTTGAACACGAGGAATAGGTGAGATTTGTCATTTACATGTACATACTTTTAAACGCAATTTATTAGTATTTTTATTTATATGAAAATGGAATAAAATGATGTAAATGTTTGCAATCCTACAACTACATGTAGACTTCTAGAACACGTGTAGATAATTCGAACTGTGCAGGGGTACGTTACATTGTAAGCCTTCACACATACTGTACGCGTGTCAAATCAGCTCATATCAATAAAAACTGGACAGTCACGGGCACCCGTTGTTATTTGTAACTGGAATCTCTTCAATTCCCAGCGTGACGCGCACGGGTATTTTACCTGTACAGGTATATAGGTCACGACTGGTGTTACCTTGTGTCGACCCCCTGTAGCTTGCCACGGGCGGAGTTCACCTGTAATTAACACCTTCTTGGGAGGGAGATTAACTTTATACCCAACTTACCTGTGCCCCGTACACTGTGACAGTTACATTTCACGTCCATATATGTACTGTCGTATTTCAAAGTTTTGATGTGTGCAATATGCTTTCCTATAGTATAGATTACGTTGGAAAGAATTAACTTACACTTATACATTGTATGAATAATTAATTTGTTTAAACTGTAAATTGAAGAGTTGCTTGATGTGAAATGTGATCAAATAACTATATTTCTTACACCAGTTACAAATATACGTAGAAAATTGTCGCAGTGCAATTTTACAGTATATAATATTCAGTGTACATACATGTATGCATGTGCATCACTATCTTCATCGTCGTTGTTATTAATGATTATGCATAATTGACTTAATTTGAATATAAATAACTGGAAGTGAAATATTTTCATTCTTTATATCTTTATTATATGCATGAACTATAAAATGAGAGAACTGCAAATGGTGAAACACGAATTCAAATGTTCAATCTTTATTACAGTAGCTGTGGCGTATGTACGTGCATTTGTAAATGTACATGTACGACCCTAAAATCGAGATGCCTAGTCAATTGTAAGCAATGGGCTTTTATGAATGCACACCCTAGTAATATACAGCGTGTAATCCGTTATGAAACAAATATTCCGAGAATACAATTTTCCATGGTAAGCGGAAGAGCCTTTCGACAATCTACAAAAACCCTGAAACTTGTGATTGATGCGGGAAACACTATAAGATGTTAATTATTACAATTGTTGAGTTATGAAACATCGATAATAGAAATCAAACATATAGATGGAAATTTGATTTACTGCATTTTAAATGTGTTTGTGTGAAAATGTTTTAATCGTCATTTCAATACCATGATACTATTTAAAGTACCAGTATGTGACGGTAATATTATCAATAAAGTGTTGTTGTAACAATTTGTTTATTATTTCTTAAAATGTCGGACAAATATGACACTTAGAATAATACAATTCTCTCTTAATACATACGGCTGTACACGTAATTTGTAAACGTACGTGTACGTGTGAAGTGGAAACTTTGTATCGAGTACAGTCGTGTTTGACTTCATTGTGTTATTATCAGTAAAGAGATATTGTAATAATTTGTTATTTCTTAAAATATCGGGTAAAATGACACTTTAGAATAATACCATTCTTTCTCCATACACACAGTTTGCATATGTAATTCATTTTGTAAACGTACATTCTGAGTACTGTGGTCTTTTGACTGTCTCTTCGTGTCCATATAGTTTTCATAGGCAAATGTTTATATGATATACAGAAACTTTAATCCCGAACATACTCCAGTTTTTCTTGTACTTTCGTTTGTATTTCAGAACGTCAAGATCCGTAATTTATTTACCGTCAAGCCGTGTCCGTGATTATAACAATGGTATTTCCGGTTTATCATAGCCGATCGTTTTGCGTTTTGCGTTAATCGTTAATCGTTAGCCGGTATTGCGTTAATCGTTTATCGTTAATCGTTAACCGTTAGCGTTAGCAATCGTTAGCGTTAGCTAACGGACGATTTTTTTGCGTTGCGTTTGCGTTAGGCTGGGAACGTTAAACGGTTCAGGTACTGTAGAAGAAGTGAGGAATTTCAATCTTCTTTTTTTTTTAAATGTTTCCAAAATCTCGTCTCTCATACCCTAGGACCTAACAACCTACGACTATTATTTCTTTGTTTGAAAATTGATTTTAAAAGTTAGAATTATAGTCAAATCAAATGACAGATTGTGTATGCTTAACGATCGTTACATAATACCCGCCTGTAATGGGACAAGATCTGTAGCGATTTGACAAATATCATCTCCGACTCTGCCTGGGTATATTTATCAACGCGACATGACACTTGCCATTCATACCATTAATGTAATATCGTAGTTTCCTTTCCATCCACGAACTGCTATTTGTCATCATATTGTTCGCAATTTCATCAGAGGCGGGTACTGATGAAGTCTTGCATCTTTCTGAAGACGTTTCAGTGCACTTAACACATTGTTAATGCTAGCTCCGTCTTTGACAGAAGGAAGAATAAATCTTTATCTAATCTGCTGTATTTAAGTTTTTGATTAAAATATTTCCGACTACACCTTTTTAAACCAGCCCATTAAATTTGATCAAATAGGAAAATGCAGAGATGAGATGCCACACGACAATGCGAATTTTGATAAATGGCTGATTACGCCGAGCTCCAATGTCACTACTTGGACCTCCAGTAATCATATCAAGGTGATACATAACACGTGTCTATAACGATATTTAATTTTCACCATTATATTCTCATACAGACATCTCAACATACCTTCCGTTGAAAGTTCAATCAATTTCATCTAATTATATACATATACATTTGTACCGATTAAAAGGGATATGTATGTAGTGAATTGTATTAAGTAACACTGACATATAATTAATATAATAATAGGAGACTTTACAATAATTGAGCCTAATTATACAAAAAGGTGATAGCAGAAATGATTAACCAATTTCAATTCATCAATGTTTCTTGATTTCTTAATGAAAAAAGGAAAAAAGACAGACAAGATCGAAATCCTTGCTTTCATGTTAAAAGTTTATTTCTATATCAAGAAAACTTTTGAATACATCCATTTTTGATTAAAGTCTGAACATTCAAATTTATATTTTCAAATGAGAAATTCAAAGTTTGGCAAATAGAATTTGCATACAATAAAAAGTAATAGTATAAATTACTCATGTTTTATGATTTCATTTTCTTGAATAAATGCTCACACGACATAACAAGAATTCAATTTAAATGTGTTATATAAAATTTGCGAGGACGAGTATTTCCTCTGACCGAGAATCTACGCAAACAGATCAAGATAAATGATGACATCAAATTGGATCGAAAACAAAGAAATTATCACCCCTTCACTAATGTACCTAGAATGAGATTTCTAAGCAGGGGTGCTTTTCCAAAAATTTCTGAGATTTATCGAGTTTTATCAAAAACCTTGGCTGCCTCTTCAGTTTTAATTCCAATGCTACCAATCTTTCGTAACCAAGGCTGCCTTCGACAGTTAAAATTAATCTGTTACGATTTTTACCATGTTAGAGGGTATTTCAATCCTATATGGCAGTGCGATATAAACAATGCCCTGTTCTGAATGCGTTAACTTGCAATTTTTTTTTTGTTACAAATTTTCCTTCTGTACCAAGATAAATTAGTGCTCACAGTGGCGCCTATATTACAACAGTTAAATTTTATGGAAATCTACAATACTGAACATGTATGTAAGTACAGAAATCAAATTCATGTACTGATTTATACAAACATGCTCGTAATTTAAAATTGATATTTCTTAATCACTGTGTCGTTTTCTGTTTGTTCTTTTTGTAATTCTGTTTTTTGAGTTAACATTAATAGGAGAACTTAAGTGATTTTGGCCATTACACAAAAACTTTTTTTAACCTGAGGGGTGAGATGTTTTGTTAAACAGGAAATGTTGTTTTTTTAAATTCGGCCTTGATAACTGATACTACGCGTATGTGTGAATCGTTAAACTTTCAAGCAAGGGGACATTATCAATGGAAAGTATGAAGTTTATATCCTTAAAAATCACATAAATATTTTCCTAATATAAATACATTTTTTTCATTTTCTGATAAGTTCATCAGTTAAGTTGGTATGACTCCATAAAAATCATTCACAAGGAGTCAAAATGGTTATAAACTTAGGACATGATGTTCAGATAGTTACAGTGATTTTTTCCGTGTGGCCCGATTATACCCCTGAGTTATATTAACTGAAGAGATAGAGAGAAGAGATGTGTAGAAAGAACATACTCCTACAAAATGTGATACTTTCCCTTTTTGAGAGGAATAAATCTCTTTCTATAGATAAAACTTCTGCAATGATAAGATTTGTACACATCTATATAAAGTCCAAGTTGTGTGGCGTGCCTGTATATCTATCGACTGCACACACAAGATTATATTTTGTTGAACATTCAGTGTCCAAAATTCAGCTTATCTATACCGAGCTTGGTTGTTGAACCTCGCACTTTAAAAAAAAAACATCTACAGGATCGAGATATCTACAGGTTACGGAGCTGACCTAGTTTCATATAAACAAGTACACATGTGGCATCCTGTTTGTTTACTTTGTGTAAGAAAATAAAAAAATACACCTACGATAATTGCATTTATTAAAACTTCATTTAGGTTATTCATATACAAATGAACAATTTCTACATGTATAGTAATTCATAAAATACCGGTCTATGAAGTGAAATTTATATGATATATTCTCTTTGGAGTTTTAAATATTGAAATAATATGTTAAGTTTGATTAATCAATTTTGCATAGGTGAAATTAAGAAACAATTAAAATATTTGAGAAAATTTGCTAATAAATGATGTCATGTAACATTCTTATATGGAGAATATTGATTACAGAATGATTTGCAATTGATTTAAAGAATATATTTCCAAGTGAAATGAATAATTACATCATCACAATGATGTATGGATTTGAGAATAATTATTAAAGAAATTTAGATGATATAAACATTTATAAAAATTAGTATGGTAATTATTAAAATCGTACATGATTGTGTAAATCAAGTTTACTTTGATTATGAACTGGTCAAAATTTGAATATTAAAATATTTGGGGATATCATCAAGTGTTGATTTAGATGTGTTCATTTTTAAGTGAAACACAGACGTATCTAATATCGCAGGAAATATATACATTTGTATGTTGGTCCAGTAGCTCAATTCAGAGTGGAATAATCAGAAACATTGGACAAATATTGACATATTTCAAGTAGCATCGCCAGTACAATAGCTCGCGTATTTACATAAACACACTAGGATAACCAAACTTATTGATGTGCAAGTTATCAATATAATCTTTGACACAATAGATGGACATTATAGTCGGGGAGGAATTTTTGTCAACACTTTCAATAATGTATACATTTTAAAGATCATACACTCTCAAAATTTAATTCATATTTATTGGTAATTATGATCAATGCATCCAATCAATTGAAAAAGGATTCTAGTTTTCAATTTGTATGATGGAAAAATTATTTTGGAATTTTGAGCAGCTGAATAAACATTCCAAACAATTTTAAGAACATATATTTAAAGAAGGTGTTATGGTTTATAATTGTTTATTTATTATTATTTTTATCAATTAGTGTAATGCTAACGAACTTTGTCATTAAAGGATGGTATGAACTACACCTATCGTTTTCATTTTTAAAATGCATGCATCCATTTTGATTTTGTTAAATATCTTAGTTTTTTGTTCAAATGACAGTCTTCAATGAACATTTTGTGACATTTTTAAAAATGAAAAAGTAAAATTAGCGCGATAAATCTTTCATGAATCAATTACACAAATTTGAATAATGAAGAACCAGGAAGTCCAGTTATATTTTTAGCAATGGTACAGATGCACTATCTATATCTTCAAATTACCATTTAAAGTTTTTTTGTCTGTCTGGTGAGTATTAATGTAAGTGTTTTTTGGATTAATTAGGGACAACGTTGACGAAGATTTCAAATTAATTCGAGAAGTTGTCAGGAAGATCTAGAAATGAAGTCATGCTATGTTTCAACACACACAACAGGTTCGTCGGCAGCGTTACTACCAAGGATATCACACGTTGCTTCACGACGACGTGTACTTTGTATTGTCGTACATGTGATCATCTGTGTGTAAACAATAGCACGTTTCCCCGCTCATCTTCAACAACCCCTGTAATCTGTCTTTCACAGTTTCATTCAATTTTCAAATTGACATCTCTGAGTCATTCGAAAGCTCATTCACAGATTTATTATGAGTTCACGTTGTTGAATGTTAAATTATTGTAAAATGAAAATACACTATCAATAGCTTGAATATTAGCGGAATGTTATCATAACATTAAACCCAATCTATCAACAAACGTAATTTTACCATCATTTTCAAACAATGCCCCTTTAAATAAATGAAATCTAATTGATTTATAACGAGCAACTCTAAACTTATATTTCATAATGATAATTTATGATAATTATAGGAATTGTTATATAAGATAAATTTATATTTGATTTTATTTTCAAATTTAAGATGTCTATATCTTATATACAAATATTTTCTTAAATGGATTCTTTGACAATATTAATTTTAATCATTATAATGTTAAAATATTTAAATTTTCAACAATGTCACGAGAAAGTTAAAAGGTTTCAGAAACCGCTGGTGTCTACATGTCTGTCGCCGAAAATGAGCTTGAATCATAATTATGGGGCATGTAGATTAATTCATCAATTCTGCAGTAAATATAGATGGGCTATTTAACCTATGATGTTGTGCATTACTTAAACAATGAATGGGACACATAGTTTACGAGTGTTTCAATTCATGTACCGATCAGAACCAATTAACACTAAATCAAAAGTCGTTAAAATTAGCCTATTTCGAAAATGTCACAATTTTAATGTAATTTGTAATGGAATGTTAGAATGCAACGCAAAAAGTTGATGTTTACATACCTCTGAGTCAGATGAGGGTTTATAGTCGTAGCATTCATAGTCCATATACGATGGTACTCCGCCTAGACTTTGCCCCGCCGGCCCGGGCCCGGGGATAGCAGTACCCATAAAGGGGTGCCGTTCTTTCCCCTGGGCAGCAGCCTGAAGCGCCGAACTCTGACAAAAATAGTAATTAGGCTCCTGCATTTTTGACACAAATGATAACGTAAAATCTCCTTAGACGTATGTAGTGTTTAGTAACATCAAGTAGTTACCGCATTATAACAACTTTCTGTACCAGTAGATGAATGAGTTTATGTATAGTTGGCCACCAAAGGCGGGACACTTTCTGTAGAATGTCCCCGTGGTCCAATGACGTTATTGAACTCCACTGTAGGAATCTCAGTCTCAAACTCTCCTGGTGATGATGGTCGAAGTTATACGTCCAACGACCCTGAGAAACTGAAGATGGAGAGACAAGAGAACAGATGTATGGGTGCTACAACACTACTACTGCTCTCACGTGGTGACTGTTGTGGAATGGTTTGTTATGCGGTTCGGCTTGAAGGGTACACTCCGATACTAGGCTGTGCCAGTGGAAGGTTCCCCACACAGCCAATACCATTCAGTGACTCCAGTTAGTACAGTTTGTAAATACTCCAGTATGGATTTTAACCATCGAATGTTAGACCACGATAATTATATCCCTTTGATTATGAACACAGGCACCTCAAAACTATGTATGTATACAATTAAAAAACACACACATGTACATATATATATCTATTACAACTATAAACTTCAACTGTATAAGAACATTTGTATATTTTAAGTCAATATTTTTGCAGTATCTGTGATAGTTTTTCTAACAAACCGTGTCTCAAGTCTGGCGTACTCGCTTAATTTTCCATTCTATGCCTGGAGCCGGAGAATCCTCTTACAACGGGACTTAATGAAATTTTACAACGTAACTTCTAATTATAACTCGAAAACACAAGCTGGTCCCGGTGACAATAAAATCCTTCCAGTAATACAGTCCATTTACACATACGATAGTGTCACTACCATCTACAGAAATGTCCTTCTACAGTGAAATCTCCTGTCGTCTTTCTCCGTAACCATTAAGCTAAAATTAGTCCATATGTACTTTCTTCTAATTTTCCTTCCCCGAATTACTCCAGCTGCATTCCACTGTTTAACACTGGTTAAACACTAGCTATATAGGTACAGCCTTTACAGGTAGGGTTCACAGTAGTTGAACAGAATTGTGTAATATTATGCTCCCGGAGTCAAAGTATAAAAAGGTTTTGATCTGTGTACCTGTGTGTGTTACTCCTCTGCTTGCTATGATCCCCGGAGTCCTGAATTGACCCTCCTTCTGAGTATTTAACTGGCTTGTTCAGCAGAGTGTAGTATAGATCCACACACACCGAGCCACGCCAACCTAACTACTAAATCGTCGCCGTTTTTGTTGTCAAACTGTCGTTGTCACAGTTTGTTTAGTAATGTGTCTCTCAACTCATCGAGCTGTCTGGGGACAATTTAAGACTGTCCAGGTGAGATGTACAGGTATACAAGGCTACCTGTTTCTGAGACAATACTAGGACTGCTAACTAATAAGTCACTCTCCTCCAACACAATGTGTAGCGTGAAATCTACACACTCACACATATGTGTGTATCATATAAATACCTACACAGGTATATAGGTAAGCCACTCTTACACTCAGCATGTATATAGTACACCTATACAAATATCAAAACACGCCTTACAGTACATATACACCAGTACTTCAAGGAACCCACAAGTCCTATCATAGCCTATACAGTAGTTACTTCAGTCCTAAAGGGAACCCTGGTCCTATCATAGCCTATACAGTAGTTACTTCAGTCCTAAAGGGAACCCTGGTCCTATCATAGCCTATACAGTAGTTACTTCAGTCCTAAAGGGAACCCTGGTCCTATCATAGCCTATACAGTAGTTACCTCAGTCCTAAAGGGAACCCTGGTCCTATCATAGCCTATACAATAGTTACCTCAGTCCTAAAGGGAACCCTGGTCCTATCATAGCCTATACAGTATTTACTTCTGTCCTAAAGGGAACCCTGGTCCTATCATAGCCTATACAGTAGTTACTTCAGTCCTAAAGGGAACCCTGGTCCTATCATAGCCTATACAGTAGTTACTTCAGTCCTAAAGGGAACCCTGGTCCTATCATAGCCTATACAGTAGTTACTTCAGTCCTAAAGGGAACCCTGGTCCTATCATAGCCTATACAGTAGTTACTTCAGTCCTAAAGGGAACCCTGGTCCTATCATAGCCTATACAGTAGTTACTTCAGTCCTTAAGGGAATCCTGGTCCTATCATAGCCTATAACGTAGTTACTTCAGTCCTAAAGGGAACCCTGGTCCTATCATAGCCTATACAGTAGTTACTTCCGTCCTTAAGGGAACTCTGGTCCTATCATAGCCTATAACGTAGTTACTTCAGTCCTAAAGGGAACCCTGGTCCTATCATAGCCTATACAGTAGTTACTTCAGTCCTAAAGGGAACCCTGGTCCTATCATAGCCTATACAGTAGTTACTTCAGTCCTAAAGGGAACCCTGGTCCTATCATAGCCTATAACGTAGTTACTTCAGTCCTAAAGGGAACCCTGGTCCTATCATAGCCTATAACGTAGTTACTTCAGTCCTAAAGGGAACCCTGGTCCTATCATAGCCTATACAGTAGTTACTTCAGTCCTAAAGGGAACCCTGGTCCTATCATAGCCTATACAGTAGTTACTTCAGTCCTAAAGGACCTCTGGTCCTATCATAGCCTATACAGTAGTTACTTCAGTCCTAAAGGGAACCCTGGTCCTATCATAGCCTATACAGTAGTTACTTCAGTCCTAAAGGGAACCCTGGTCCTATCATAGCCTATACAGTAGTTACTTCAGTCCTAAAGGGAACCCTGGTCCTATCATAGCCTATACAGTAGTTACTTAGTCCTAAAGGGACCGCCTATCATAGCCTATACAGTAGTTACTTCAGTCCTAAAGGGAACCCTGGTCCTATCATAGCCTATACAGTAGTTACTTCAGTCCTAAAGGGAACCCTGTCCTATCATAGCCTATACAGTAGTTACTTCAGTCCTAAAGGGAACCCTGGTCCTATCATAGCCATACAGTAGTTACTTCAGTCCTAAAGGGAACCCTGGTCCTATCATAGCCTATACAGTAGTTACTTCAGTCCTAAAGGGAACCCTGGTCCTATCATAGCCTATACAGTAGTTACTTCAGTCCTAAAGGGAACCCTGGTCCTATCATAGCCTATAACGTAGTTACTTCAGTCCTAAAGGGAACCCTGGTCCTATCATAGCCTATAACGTAGTTACTTCAGTCCTAAAGGGAACCCTGGTCCTATCATAGCCTATACAGTAGTTACTTCAGTCCTAAAGGGAACCCTGGTCCTATCATAGCCTATACAGTAGTTACTTCAGTCCTAAAGGGAACCCTGGTCCTATCATAGCCTATACAGTAGTTACTTCAGTCCTAAAGGGAACCCTGGTCCTATCATAGCCTATACAGTAGTTACTTCAGTCCTAAAGGGAACCCTGGTCCTATCATAGCCTATAACGTAGTTACTTCAGTCCTAAAGGGAACCCTGGTCCTATCATAGCCTATACAGTAGTTACTTCAGTCCTAAAGGACCTCTGGTCCTATCATAGCCTATACAGTAGTTACTTCAGTCCTTAAGGGAATCCTGGTCCTATCATAGCCTATAACGTAGTTACTTCAGTCCTAAAGGGAACCCTGGTCCTATCATAGCCTATACAGTAGTTACTTCCGTCCTTAAGGGAACTCTGGTCCTATCATAGCCTATAACGTAGTTACTTCAGTCCTAAAGGGAACCCTGGTCCTATCATACCTATACAGTAGTTACCTCAGTCCTAAAGGACCTCTGTTCCTATCATAGCCTACGTATACAGTAGTTACTTCAGTCCTAAAGGGAACTCTGGTCCTATCATAGCCTATAGAGTAGTTACTTCAGTCCTAAAGGGAACCCTGGTCCTATCATAGCCTATACAGTAGTTACTTCAGTCCTAAAGGACCTCTGGTCCTATCATAGCCTATACAGTAGTTACTTCAGTCCTAAAGGGAACCCTGGTCCTATCATAGCCTATACAGTAGTTACTTACAGTCCTAAAGGGAACCCTGGTCCATCATAGCCTATACAGTAGTTACTTCAGTCCTAAAGGGAACCCTGGTCCTATCATAGCCTATACAGTAGTTACTTCAGTCCTAAAGGACCTCTGGACCTATCATAGCCAATACAGTAGTTACTTCAGTCCTAAAGGGAAACCCTGGTCCTATCATAGCCTATACAGTAGTTACTTCAGTCCTAAAGGGAACCCTGGTCCTATCATAGCCTATACAGTAGTTACTTCAGTCCTAAAGGGAACCCTGGTCCTATCATAGCATATACAGTAGTTACTTCAGTCCTAAAGGGACTCCTCATAGCCTATACAGTAGTTACTACAGTCCTAAAGGGAACCCTGGTCCTATCATAGCAAATACAGTAGTTACTTCAGTCCTAAAGGGACTCCTCATAGCCTATACAGTAGTTACTTCAGTCCTAAAGGAACCCTGGTCCTATCATAGCCTATACAGCAGTTACTTCAGTCCTAAAGGGAATCCTGGTCTTATCATAGCCTGTACAGTAGTTACTTCAGTCCTAAAGGGAACCCTGGTCCTATCATAGTAGTTACTTCAGTCCTAAAGGGAACCCTGGTCCTATCATAGCCTATACAGTAGTTACTTCAGTCCTAAAGGACCTCTGGTCCTATCATAGCCTATACAGTAGTTACTTCAGTCCTAAAGGGAACCCTGGTCCTATCATAGCCTGTACAGTAGTTACTTCAGTCCTAAAGGGAACCCTGGTCCTATCATAGTAGTTACTTCAGTCCTAAAGGGAACCCTGGTCCTATCATAGCCTACAGTAGTTACTTCAGTCCTAAAGGGAACCCTGGTCCTATCATAGCCTTATACACAGTGTTCTAAATGAACCCTAGTCAATACTTTGGTTTGTTTAGTTTTACGTCCTATTAACAGCCAGGGTCATGTAAGGACGTGCCAGATTTGTTGGTGGAGGAAAGCCGGAGTACCCGGAGAAAAACCACCGGTCAGCGGTCAGTACCTGGCAACTGCCCCACATGGGATTCGAACCCGCATCCCAGAGGTGGAGGGCTTGTGGTAATATGTCGGGACATCTTAACCACTCGGCCACCGCGGCAAATAACCTTCTATTCCTAATACATCTGTGGTGACTACAATTGTATGATAAGCTTTAAGTTGATCATAACATTATGTAATTGTCAATACAATGCTCTGTACATGTGCTACAGGCACAAACTCCAGTCCACATTAGAGTAACTCTAGTCATATAACAATCCTTGTCCTTTTCCATACTGTCTTAATGTTTTAATCCTAGTCCTAATTGAATCCTTGAATCCTTAAAATCAGACTTAAATTCTATAGTCCACACATAACCTAAGAATCCTTATTGAAACACAGTACATTGTTATAGTACAGCCCTTTAGGTAAACTGGTACAACCCTCGACACAGCCCTTTAGGTACACTGGTACAACCCCAGACACAGCCCTTTAGGTACATTGGTACAACCCCAGACACAGCCCTTTAGGTACATTGGTACAACCCCAGAAACAGCCCTTTAGGTACACTGGTACAACCAGAGACAAAAGCCCTTTAGTTACACTGGTACAACCCCAGACACAGCCCTTTAGGTACATTGGTACAACCCCAGACACAGCCCTTTAGGTACACTGGTACAACCCCAGACAAAGCCCTTTAGGTACACTGGTACAACCCCAGACACAGCCCTTTAGGTACACTGGTACAACCCCAGACACAGCCCTTTAGGTACACTGGTACAACCCCAGACACAGCCCTTTAGGTACACTGGTACAACCCCAGACACAGCCCTTTAGGTACACTGGTACAACCCCAGACACAGCCCTTTAGGTACACTGGTACAACCCCAGACACAGCCCTTTAGGTACACTGGTACAAGCCCTTTAGGTACCTGTACAACCCCAGACAAAAGCCCTTTAGGTACACTGGTACAACCCCAGACACAGCCCTTTAGGTACACTGGTACAACCCCAGACACAGCCCTTTAGGTACACTGGTACAACCCCAGACACAGCCCTTTAGGTACACTGGTACAACCCCAGACACAGCCCTTTAGGTACACTGGTACAACCCCAGACACAGCCCTTTAGGTACACTGGTACTATCCATACACAGCCCTTTAGGTAAACTTATACAACCCCAGACACAGCCCTTTAGGTACACTGGTACAACCCCAGACACAGCCCTTTAGGTACACTGGTACAACCCCAGACACAGCCCTTTAGGTTCACTGGTACAACCCCAGACAAAGCCCTTTAGGTACACTGGTACAACCCCAGACACAGCCCTTTAGGTACACTGGTACAACCCCAGAAACAGCTTGGTACAGCCCCATATAGTACAGTACATGACTAAAACACATCCCAGACATGTGTAACGTCATTGTACCCAAATTGATACTGTACCCAAATTGATACTGTACCCAAATTGATACTGTACCCAAATTGATACTGTACCCAAATTGATACCCAAATTGAAAATAATACCTAAAACATTTGTTTTGTTAAAGTTTACCTCATTTCTCAGTAGTGATACCAAAGATGAATCATTTATTGATAATTACGCTTTGTTTTATGTACCCATTTCTGTTATTTTCTCTGAAAGATAACTTTGAAATTGAAAACTCTGTCTGAAACGTGTTAATCCCTAGAAATGTGGCCGTGCGACAATTACTTTTTGTACTATATTTATGTTTTTACAAAGAGTAAGGCCTCCTCACAGAAAAATTTATCAAATAATGAAATTTAAGATATAAACACATAACAGAAATAGAAAAAATATAGTTGACACATATTTTTTTTTTTATTTAATCACCTGCAAATTGCTCTTTGTATAGCGTTATTTCTCCATCTTGATTTTTACTAAAACTGTTACTAGATTCAAGTATCTTGTAACTTGATTGATTCATAATTGTGCTTGTAGTTTTTTAACATTGAATTTTTTTTACAATCATTAAAAATAATTTATAGTGTTCTTTTGACGTATACACCACATTGAACTATATAGGCTTAGGTGAATGCCACAGAAAACTTAATTTAAATCATTGAAATATCACACAAATCATTACGTGGTGTAACGGGGGTACTGAATTAGTGCAGGTACTGTTGTGAAAACACTTGTACAATTTTTACAGTAAAATGTATAACTGTATTCAGTATAACTCATTATAATAAACGCAAATACATCCCCTTTATAAAGTAAAATCACAAAAATCTATGTATATTGGTTTTTCTTAATTTTATACATTTTACTTGTTGGGTATCAATTTGAGTACACATCATGTGACAAAACTAGAAAGTTTGACACATGATATTAATTGTTCTAACAGTAAAAATAAGCACTGTAATAGCAAAAACAAAGCATCAAAATAAAGTTTGTATGCTCTTTTTGAAAACAAAACAGAAAAACATTGAAGCACACCAAGCAACAAATGTCATATAAGAGAAATGTATGTGTATTGGTATCAATTTGGGTACAATGACGTTAGTGACTTGCTGTAGAAAGGCCACCCCCTCTTAATGGCCTTGGTCTGCTCCATTTACATTGTGTAATGTTGGGGGGAAAAAACCCTGATCTTGCACCCTTAGAATCCTTGCCAGGGCTTTAAAGGTAGCTGGTCTCGTTCATAATGCAAACACAAACAAGCTTCCACAAATAGAAAGCCCTGTATAGATTAGACAACAACGATAATGGTATACATGATGGCTTTATATATATTGTATATACATCCAGAAAACATATTGGTATCGTACTATATGTATCATGTTTATGTAACGATAAACCATCTCTCTGGGGAGTCTATAATGCCAGAAAAATATAACACAGCTTTTAAATCATACAGACTGAGAGAGTCAATGATCGTTTTATGGCAGTAAAATATTAATTGATATTTTATAACTTTTTGTCAAGAAAGTGTTAGGTACAATTCGATGATCTGTATCATCGATTTAAATATTTATAACCAGAAAACTTAACTTATAGAATGTGAAATTGTCTTGAAAAATATTCCTGTTGAAATTAATTTTAAATTGATTGGATAGAAATTAACATAAACTTTTATTTGGAAATGACACCAGTTTAGTATTTTCATTCATAAAGCAAAGTTTATGTTATTAAAGATTACATAACAAAATTGGAAACCATTAAAGAGTGATTTTCATTTCATTTTCTTTTGAAGACATATGTCCTCACATGTTTATCCCCTCTTGGTCGTGAGTTTGATTTCAATGTGAGCTAGCTAGCTGCTAAGTACTAACCACTGGTTGGTGGTTTTTCTCCTGGTGCTCTGAATTTCTTTCACCTTCTTAACAACCCTGACTGGGAATAACACATATGTTTATATCAAGCCATCCAACCTAACTTGAATATTGTTTGAAAGTCCAAGATTATCTTGACTTTCTTCGGTGTGTCCAAATCAGATAGGAATTGAATTGAATTGCATTTGACATCACATCTTAATATAGCATTAGACTTGAAGCCAGTAGCAACTTAAAAGAGCTTCTTGACATCATTTAGATACTTGGCAAGTTCTCACCTGAAATTGACTTATCTATTTGAATACCTGAGGGGCATTGATCTATATATGAGATATTAATGACCTCTGGATACCTGAGGGACCTGACTGACCACTTGGGTCAGCCGACCGTAGACCTGTTGCTGACCTGTATGACAGATACAGGAGAAGGTGACATCAGTACAGTGGGTATAATGATTAGCTGTTGTCCGGCGCAGCAACAGAGTGACCAGTCATCTGTCATGACCAGGTGACCTCATGAAGTGACCACTGTTGAAGCTGGTTTGTCTAATTACTCATGGTCTTATTTGACAGGTGTTCTCCACAGACAGGTTTTTAACTCATTCACCCATGAAATTCCATAATGGACTATTCAAGGCTTTGGACTAGAAGAATCTAAATGCGTCTTCAGGGGTGATTGGGTTAATATTATCAAGCCTGTTGGTCTCTTTAAACAGGTGGTCTCAACAGACAGGTGTTTTTATAGGTTATATGGTTCTATAATACAGGTTTTCTTTATAGAACGTTTACATTTGCTTCTAGAGATTGGTGACCTCTTTAGACAGGCTGTCTTGATAGAGGTGTTTTTGTTATAAATAGACTTTATCGTTCTTTATATAGGTTTCCATATACAGATATAGCCTATAGACTGGAGGCGTCTTATGTACAGAAGGTACCAAAGACAACTCAAGTGCTTTTACAGACTAGCTGCCTCTCTTGTCAGTTTTCTCTAAATATAGATACAATTTAGATAAGTGGTCTCTGTATACAGTTGACCTCTGTAGATAGGTGGTCTCTGTATACAGTTGACCTTTGTAGATAAGTGGTCTCTGTATACAGTTGACCTCTGTAGATAGGTGGTCTCTGTATACAGTTGACCTTTGTAGATAGTTGGTCTCTGTATACAGTTGACCTCTGTAGATAGGTGGTCTCTGTATACAGTTGACCTCTGTAGATAGATGGTCTCTGTATACAGTTGACCTTTGTAGATAGTTGGTCTCTGTATACAGTTGACCTTTGTATATACGTGGTCTCTGTATACAGTTGACCTCTGTAGATAGGTGGTCTCTGTATACAGTTGACCTTTGTAGATAGTTGGTCTCTGTATACAGTTGACCTTTGTATATAGGTGGTCTCTGTATACAGTTGACCTCTGTAGATAGGTGGTCTTTGTATACAGTTGATCTTTGTAGATAGGTGGTCTCTGTATACAGTTGACCTCTGTAGATAGGTGGTCTTTCTATACAATTGATCTTTGTAGATAGGTGGTCTCTGTATACAGTTGACCTCTGTAGATAGGTGGTCTCTGTATACAGTTGACCTCTGTAGATAAGTGGTCTCTGTATACAGTTGACCTCTGTAGATAGGTGGTCTCTGTATACAGTTGACCTCTGTAGATAGGTGGTCTCTGTATACAGTTGACCTTTGTAGATAGTTGGTCTCTGTATACAGTTGACCGTTGTATATAGGTGGTCTCTGTATACAGTTGACCTTTGTATATAAGTGGTCTCTGTATACAGTTGACCTTTGTAGATAAGTGGTCTCTGTATACAGTTGACCTTTGTATATAAGTGGTCTCTGTATACAGTTGACCTTTGTATATAAGTGGTCTCTGTATACAGTTGACATTTGTAGATAAGTGGTCTCTGTATACAGTTGACCTTTGTAGATAAGTGGTCTCTGTATATAGTTGACCTTTGTAGATAAGTGGTCTCCGTATACAGTTGACCTTTGTAGATAAGTGGTCTCTGTATACAGTTGACCTTTGTATATAGGTGGTCTCTGTATACAGTTGACCTTTGTAGATAGGTGGTCTCTGTATACAGTTGACCTTTGTAGATAGGTGGTCTCTGTATACAGTTGACCTTTGTATATAAGTGGTCTCTGTATACAGTTGACCTTTGTATATAAGTGGTCTCTGTATACAGTTGACATTTGTAGATAAGTGGTCTCTGTATACAGTTGACATTTGTAGATAAGTGGTCTCTGTATACAGTTGACATTTGTAGATAAGTGGTCTCTGTATACAGTTGACCTCTGTAGATAGGTGGTCTCTGTATACAGTTGACCTTTGTAGATAAGTGGTCTCTGTATACAGTTGACCTTTGTAGATAAGTGGTCTCTGTATACAGTTGACCTCTGTAGATAGGTGGTCTCTGTATACAGTTGACCTCTGTAGATAGATGGTCTCTGTATACAGTTGACCTTTGTAGATAGTTGGTCTCTGTATACAGTTGACCTTTGTATATAGGTGGTCTCTGTATACAGTTGACCTCTGTAGATAGGTGGTCTCTGTATACAGTTGACCTTTGTAGATAGTTGGTCTCTGTATACAGTTGACCGTTGTATATAGGTGGTCTCTGTATACAGTTGACCTCTGTAGATAGGTGGTCTCTGTATACAGTTGACCTCTGTAGATAGATGGTCTCTGTATACAGTTGACCTTTGTAGATAGTTGGTCTCTGTATACAGTTGACCTTTGTATATAGGTGGTCTCTGTATACAGTTGACCTCTGTAGATAGGTGGTCTCTGTATACAGTTGACCTTTGTAGATAGTTGGTCTCTGTATACAGTTGACCGTTGTATATAGGTAGTTTCTGTATACAGTTGACCTCTGTAGATAGGTGGTCTTTGTATACAGTTAACCTTTGTATATAGGTGGTCTCTGTATACAGTTGACCTTTGTATATAAGTGGTCTCTGTATACAGTTGACCTTTGTAGATAAGTGGTCTCTGTATACAGTTGACCTTTGTAGATAAGTGGTCTCTGTATACAGTTGACCTTTGTATATAAGTGGTCTCTGTATACAGTTGACCTTTGTATATAAGTGGTCTCTGTATACAGTTGACATTTGTAGATAAGTGGTCTCTGTATACAGTTGACATTTGTAGATAAGTGGTCTCTGTATACAGTTGATATTTGTAGATAAGTGGTCTCTATATACAGTTGACCTCTGTAGATAGGTGGTCTCTGTATACAGTTGACCTTTGTAGATAAGTGGTCTCTGTATACAGTTGACCTTTGTAGATTGATGGTCTCTGTATACAGTTGACCTTTGTAGATTGATGGTCTCTGTATACAGTTGACCTTTGTATATAAGTGGTCTCTGTATACAGTTGACCTTTGTAGATAAGTGGTCTCTGTATACAGTTGACCTTTGTAGATAAGTGGTCTCTGTATACAGTTGACCTTTGTATATAAGTGGTCTCCGTATACAGTTGACCTTTGTAGATAAGTGGTCTCTGTATACAGTTGACCTTTGTATATAAGTGGTCTCCGTATACAGTTGACCTTTGTAGATAAGTGGTCTCTGTATACATTTGACCTTTGTATATAAGTGGTCTCTGTATACAGTTGACCTTTGTAGATAAGTGGTCTCTGTATACAGTTGACCTTTGTAGATAAGTGGTCTCTGTATACAGTTGACCTTTGTAGATAAGTGGTCTCCGTATACAGTTGACCTTTGTAGATAAGTGGTCTCTGTATACAGTTGACCTTTGTATATAGGTGGTCTCTGTATACAGTTGACCTTTGTAGATAGGTGGTCTCTGTATACAGTTGACCTTTGTAGATAGGTGGTCTCTGTATACAGTTGACCTTTGTATATAAGTGGTCTCTGTATACAGTTGACCTTTGTATATAAGTGGTCTCTGTATACAGTTGACATTTGTAGATAAGTGGTCTCTGTATACAGTTGACATTTGTAGATAAGTGGTCTCTGTATACAGTTGACATTTGTAGATAAGTGGTCTCTGTATACAGTTGACCTCTGTAGATAGGTGGTCTCTGTATACAGTTGACCTTTGTAGATAAGTGGTCTCTGTATACAGTTGACCTTTGTAGATAAGTGGTCTCTGTATACAGTTGACCTCTGTAGATAGGTGGTCTCTGTATACAGTTGACCTCTGTAGATAGATGGTCTCTGTATACAGTTGACCTTTGTAGATAGTTGGTCTCTGTATACAGTTGACCTTTGTATATAGGTGGTCTCTGTATACAGTTGACCTCTGTAGATAGGTGGTCTCTGTATACAGTTGACCTTTGTAGATAGTTGGTCTCTGTATACAGTTGACCGTTGTATATAGGTGGTCTCTGTATACAGTTGACCTCTGTAGATAGGTGGTCTTTGTATACAATTGATCTTTGTAGATAGGTGGTCTCTGTATACAGTTGACCTCTGTAGATAGGTGGTCTCTGTATACAGTTGACCTCTGTAGATAAGTGGTCTCTGTATACAGTTGACCTCTGTAGATAGGTGGTCTCTGTATACAGTTGACCTCTGTAGATAGGTGGTCTCTGTATACAGTTGACCTTTGTAGATTGATGGTCTCTGTATACAGTTGACCTTTGTATATAGGTGGTCTCTGTATACAGTTGACCTTTGTATATAAGTGGTCTCTGTATACAGTTGACCTTTGTAGATAAGTGGTCTCTGTATACAGTTGACCTTTGTAGATAAGTGGTCTCTGTATACGGTTGACCTTTGTAGATAGGTGGTCTCTGTATACAGTTGACCTTTGTAGATAAGTGGTCTCTGTATACAGTTGACATTTGTAGATAAGTGGTCTCTGTATACAGTTGACATTTGTAGATAAGTGGTCTCTTTATACAGTTGACCTCTGTAGATAGGTGGTCTCTGTATACAGTTGACCTTTGTAGATAAGTGGTCTCTGTATACAGTTGACCTTTGTAGATAAGTGGTCTCTGTATACAGTTGACCTTTGTAGATAAGTGGTCTCTGTATACAGTTGACCTCTGTAGATAGGTGGTCTCTGTATACAGTTGACCTCTGTAGATAGATGGTCTCTGTATACAGTTGACCTTTGTAGATAGTTGGTCTCTGTATACAGTTGACCTTTGTATATAGGTGGTCTCTGTATACAGTTGACCTCTGTAGATAGGTGGTCTCTGTATACAGTTGACCTTTGTAGATAGTTGGTCTCTGTATACAGTTGACCGTTGTATATAGGTGGTCTCTGTATACAGTTGACCTCTGTAGATAGGTGGTCTCTGTATACAGTTGACCTCTGTAGATAGATGGTCTCTGTATACAGTTGACCTTTGTAGATAGTTGGTCTCTGTATACAGTTGACCTTTGTATATAGGTGGTCTCTGTATACAGTTGACCTCTGTAGATAGGTGGTCTCTGTATACAGTTGACCTTTGTAGATAGTTGGTCTCTGTATACAGTTGACCGTTGTATATAGGTAGTTTCTGTATACAGTTGACCTCTGTAGATAGGTGGTCTTTGTATACAGTTAACCTTTGTATATAGGTGGTCTCTGTATACAGTTGACCTTTGTATATAAGTGGTCTCTGTATACAGTTGACCTTTGTAGATAAGTGGTCTCTGTATACAGTTGACCTTTGTAGATAAGTGGTCTCTGTATACAGTTGACCTTTGTATATAAGTGGTCTCTGTATACAGTTGACCTTTGTATATAAGTGGTCTCTGTATACAGTTGACATTTGTAGATAAGTGGTCTCTGTATACAGTTGACATTTGTAGATAAGTGGTCTCTGTATACAGTTGATATTTGTAGATAAGTGGTCTCTATATACAGTTGACCTCTGTAGATAGGTGGTCTCTGTATACAGTTGACCTCTGTAGATAGGTGGTCTCTGTATACAGTTGATCTTTGTAGATTGATGGTCTCTGTATACAGTTGACCTTTGTAGATTGATGGTCTCTGTATACAGTTGACCTTTGTATATAGGTGGTCTCTGTATACAGTTGACCTCTGTAGATTGATGGTCTCTGTATACAGTTGACCTTTGTAGATAAGTGGTCTCTGTATACAGTTGACCTTTGTATATAAGTGGTCTCCGTATACAGTTGACCTTTGTAGATAAGTGGTCTCTGTATACAGTTGACCTTTGTATATAAGTGGTCTCCGTATACAGTTGACCTTTGTAGATAAGTGGTCTCTGTATACAGTTGACCTTTGTAGATAAGTGGTCTCTGTATACAGTTGACCTTTGTAGATAAGTGGTCTCTGTATACAGTTGACCTTTGTAGATAAGTGGTCTCTGTATACGGTTGACCTTTGTAGATAGGTGGTCTCTGTATACAGTTGACCTCTGTAGATAAGTGGTCTCTGTATACAGTTGACCTCTGTAGATAGGTGGTCTCTGTATACGGTTGACCTTTGTAGATAGGTGGTCTCTGTATACAGTTGACCTTTGTAGATAGGTGGTCTCTGTATACAGTTGACCTTTGTATATAAGTGGTCTCTGTATACAGTGTTGACCTTTGTATATAAGTGGTCTCTGTATACAGTTGACATTTGTAGATAAGTGGTCTCTGTATACAGTTGACATTTGTAGATAAGTGGTCTCTGTATACAGTTGACATTTGTAGATAAGTGGTCTCTGTATACAGTTTGACCTCTGTAGATAGGTGGTCTCTGTATACAGTTGACCTTTGTAGATAAGTGGTCTCTGTATACAGTTGACCTTTGTAGATAAGTGGTCTCTGTATACAGTTGACCTTTGTAGATAGGTGGTCTCTGTATACAGTTGACCTCTGTAGATAGGTGGTCTCTGTATACAGTTGACCTTTGTAGATAGATGGTCTCTGTATACAGTTGACCTTTGTATATAGGTGGTCTCTGTATACAGTTGACCTCTGTAGATAGGTGGTCTCTGTATACAGTTGACCTCTGTAGATAGGTGGTCTCTGTATACAGTTGACATTTTTAAATAGGTGGTCTCTGTATACAGTTGACCTCTGTAGATAGGTGGTCTTTGTATACAATTGATCTTTGTAGATAGATAGGTGGTCTCTGTATACAGTTGACCTCTGTAGATAGGTGGTCTCTGTATACAGTTGACCTCTGTAGATAAGTGGTCTCTGTATACAGTTGACCTCTGTAGATAGGTGGTCTCTGTATACAGTTGACCTCTGTAGATAGGTGGTCTCTGTATACAGTTGACCTTTATAGATTGATGGTCTCTGTATACAGTTAACCTTTGTATATAGGTGGTCTCTGTATACAGTTGACCTTTGTATATAAGTGGTCTCTGTATACAGTTGACCTTTGTAGATAAGTGGTCTCTGTATACAGTTGACCTTTGTAGATAAGTGGTCTCTGTATACAGTTGACCTTTGTATATAAGTGGTCTCTGTATACAGTTGACCTTTGTATATAAGTGGTCTCTGTATACAGTTGACATTTGTAGATAAGTGGTCTCTGTATACAGTTGACATTTGTAGATAAGTGGTCTCTTTATACAGTTGACCTCTGTAGATAGGTGGTCTCTGTATACAGTTGACCTTTGTAGATAAGTGGTCTCTGTATACAGTTGACCTTTGTAGATTGATGGTCTCTGTATACAGTTGACCTTTGTATATAAGTGGTCTCTGTATACAGTTGACCTTTGTAGATAAGTGGTCTCTGTATACAGTTGACCTCTGTAGATAAGTGGTCTCTGTATACAGTTGACCTTTGTATATAAGTGGTCTCTGTATACAGTTGACCTTTGTATATAAGTGGTCTCTGTATACAGTTGACATTTGTAGATAAGTGGTCTCTGTATACAGTTGACATTTGTAGATAAGTGGTCTCTGTATACAGTTGACATTTGTAGATAAGTGGTCTCTGTATACAGTTGACCTCTGTAGATAGGTGGTCTCTGTATACAGTTGACCTTTGTAGATAAGTGGTCTCTGTATACAGTTGACCTTTGTAGATTGGTGGTCTCTGTATACAGTTGACCTCTGTAGATAAGTGGTCTCTGTATACAGTTGACCTCTGTAGATAGGTGGTCTCTGTATACAGTTGACCTTTGTAGATAGGTGGTCTCTGTATACAGTTGACCTTTGTAGATTGATGGTCTCTGTATACAGTTGACCTTTGTATATAGGTGGTCTCTGTATACAGTTGACCTTTGTAGATAGGTGGTCTCTGTATACAGTTGACCTTTGTAGATAGGTGGTCTCTGTATACAGTTGACCTTTGTAGATAGGTGGTCTCTGTATACAGTTGACCTCTGTAGATAGGTGGTCTCTGTATACAGTTGATCTTTGTAGATTGGTGGTCTCTGTATATACAGTTGATCTTTGTGGCCCTATTCAGACCCCACACCAGATGTTATTTGTATAGAGTATAATACCTATAGACTAATACTGTACTTAAACAGTCATTCACCATACGCAGTATCTCTGTTGTAGCCCAATAAAACGCTTTTGTCAGCATTTGCTTGACCAGTGGTCAAGGACAAACTAGTACATAAGTGCTGTAAATGGACTGTGTGCCAGTAAATCCCGGCCAATAATTCAGTAGGCCAATAATTCAGTAATCGCTGTCTAAGCCTCCATTACCACATTTAATTACAACATGATTTAAACTTTGAGGGAAAATTCTAACATAATTACTTATGTAAAGCATCCAAAATGACGTATTACTTTTAAATCCTTAATCTTTAATTTTTCTTTCGACTTAAATAAAACTTTAAAATAGTCTGTGGTATTGTGATTAACTCTTTAATCAAGGTCATATGTGCTCTTGTTTGGATATTAACTGGTTTTGATCATAATGGCTTAGTGGTTAAGGTATGTGTCTAGCTTTCCATCACGTGCCATCCACAGTGCGATAACCAACGTTTTTGGCCCCACCTTAACTCCATTCATAGGGGACATTACAGAACCCTATATATATTTAGTTTATTCTACTACGGTTCTGTGTACCAAATTTAATAAAAATCTGTCAAGTAGTTCAGGAAAAGTTTGCAGAACAAATCTGTGGTGTCTACAGACAGACAGACTGACTATTCGTATACTCTCCCCCCCCCCCCCCTTCCCTTAATTTTGATGTAAGGGTATAGTAACCCTGACTATCAATAGGACAATATAAATGCATCACCAATCTACAAAGTAGTTTCATTTGAATTACCGACAAGATTTTGGATTTGCCAATACTATAAAACCTAGCTGTATTAGTAAAGAGTGCATTCCATTTTCCTTTTGTTTTTAAGATAAATACATGTGTAGGACAACAGGAAAATTATGGTCTGAGCAACCTGAGATGGCAAGCTGACAAGTAAATTACCCCTCTACCTCTAAAAACATCCGTAACAAACATCTTGGTGACCAGATTTATCCTCAAACTTCAATGTCAATTGTCATTGACCTACGACAACACCTATAGCTCACCATGACCTCAAACGACCCAACAAATTGAGGGCAGAAACTACATGTGGTCATTAAGGACAGTTTGGATACCCTTAGTGTCTGTATAGGAACGACTCGTGAAGGTCAAGAGTTTCACACTTGGATATCGACACAATGTCACACTCGGGGGAAACAAATGAGGCATTCATTCCTAAAATTGATTGATTGGAAGGGCCGACCTGCAGTTGTGCAACTTGACATCATACTAAGTTGTTTTCCAGGTAGAAAATCAATACCAATTACAGTGTTTGCTTTGTTGGTATGGGTGATTATCCTCCAAACTGTCACCAGGCCTCTACAATGCTTAAAATTCCATCATTTCTCTGACAAATACTCTTTCAACACTTAGCGTATAGCTCTAGAGACACAAAGGGGACCAGAGCGTAATAAGTTATGAATAGAGCAGCTTCAATATATTATAGCTGCTCAAAGAACAATAGGCAGATCTTAAGGGACTGAAGGACAAATAGAGACCATTGTAATAAATATATGGACTAGAAAACGATTTGTCTGGCCAATAAGGACTAGAGAACAATTTGTCTAGCCTATTGGGACTAGAGAACTATTTGTCTGGCCTACAGGGACTAGAGAATAATTTGTCTGGCCTATAGGGACTAGAGAATAATTTGTATGGCCTATAGGGACTGGAGAACAATTTGTATGGCCAATAGGGACTAGAGAATAATTTGTATGGCCTAAAGGGACTGAAGAATAATTTGTATGGCCTACAGGGACTAGAGAATACTTTGTATGGCATATAGGGACTGGAAAATAATTTGTCTAGCCTATAGGGCCTAGAGAACAATTTGTCTGGTCTACGGGGACTAGATAAGAATTTGTCTGGCCTAAAGGGACTAGAGAACAATTTGTCTGGCCTATAGGGACTAGAGAATAATTTGTATGGCCTATAGGGACTAGAGAATAATTTGTCTGGTCTACAGGGACTAGAGAATAATTTGTCTGGTCTACAGGCACTAGAGAACAATTTGTCTAGCCTATAGGGA
This sequence comes from Argopecten irradians, assembly GCF_041381155.1. Classification (NCBI taxonomy): domain Eukaryota; kingdom Metazoa; phylum Mollusca; class Bivalvia; order Pectinida; family Pectinidae; genus Argopecten; species Argopecten irradians. The sequence goes on from NC_091144.1 coordinate 33,138,972, forward strand.
CTAGAGAATAATTTGTCTGGCCTATAGGGACTAGAGAACAATTTGTCTGGCCTATAGGGACTAGAGAATAATTTGTCTGGCCTATAGGGACTAAAGAACAATTTGCTCTAAAGGGGACAAAGAATAACCAAGAACCCTATTGGGTAGAGAGTTGACCCACCCAAGGACTAATAGTGTGTAGAAGTTTGACCACCAATGGCTATAGTGTGTAGAGAGTTGACCACCAAGGCTATAGTGTGTAGAGAGTTGACCACCAAGGCTATAGTGTGTAGAGAGTTGACCACCAAGGCTATAGTGTGTAGAGAGTTGACCACCAAGGCTATAGTGTGTAGAGAGTTGACCACCAAGGCTATAGTGTGTAGAGAGTTGACCACCAAGGCTATAGTGTGTAGAGAGTTGACCACCAAGGCTATAGTGTGTAGAGAGTTGACCACCAAGGCTATAGTGTGTAGAGAGTTGACCACCAAGGCTATAGTGTGTAGAGAGTTGACCACCAAGGCTATAGTGTGTAGAGAGTTGACCACCAAGGCTATAGTGTGTAGAGAGTTGACCACCAAGGCTATAGTGTGTAGAGAGTTGACCACCAAGGCTATAGTGTGTAGAGAGTTGACCACCAAGGCTATAGTGTGTAGAGAGTTGACCACCAAGGCTATAGTGTGTAGAGAGTTGACCACCAAGGCTATAGTGTGTAGAGAGTTGACCACCAAGGCTATAGTGTGTAGAGAGTTGACCACCAAGGCTATAGTGTGTAGAGAGTTGACCACCAAGGCTATAGTGTGTAGAGAGTTGACCACCAAGGCTATAGTGTGTAGAGAGTTGACCACCAAGGCTATAGTGTGTAGAGAGTTGACCACCAAGGCTATAGTCTGTAGAGAGTTGACCACCAAGGCTATAGTGTGTAGAGAGTTGACCACCAAGGCTATAGTGTGTAGAGAGTTGACCACCAAGGCTATAGTGTGTAGAGAGTTGACCACCAAGGCTATAGTGTGTAGAGAGTTGACCACCAAGGCTATAGTGTGTAGAGAGTTGACCACCAAGGCTATAGTGTGTAGAGTGTTGACCACCAAGGCTATAGTGTGTAGAGAGTTGACCACCAAGGCTATAGTGTGTAGAGAGTTGACCACCAAGGCTATAGTGTGTAGAGAGTTGACCACCAAGGCTATAGTGTGTAGAGAGTTGACCACCAAGGCTATAGTGTGTAGAGAGTTGACCACCAAGGCTATAGTATGTAGAGAGTTGACCACCAAGGCTATAGTATGTAGAGAGTTGACCACCAAGGCTATAGTGTGTAGAGAGTTGACCACCAAGGCTATAGTATGTAGAGAGTTGACCACCAAGGCTATAGTGTGTAGAGAGTTGACCACCAAGGCTATAGTGTGTAGAGAGTTGACCACCAAGGCTATAGTGTGTAGAGTGTTGACCACCAAGGCTATAGTGTGTAGAGAGTTGACCACCAAGGCTATAGTGTGTAGAGAGTTGACCACCAAGGCTATAGTGTGTAGAGTAGTTGACCACCAAGGCTATTGTGTGTAGAGAGTTGACCACCAAGGCTATAGTATGTAGAGTGTTGACCACCAAGGCTATAGTGTGTAGAGTGTTGACCACCAAGGCTATAGTGTGTAGAGAGTTGACCACCAAGGCTATAGTGTGTAGAGAGTTGACCACCAAGGCTATAGAGTTGACCACAGGCTGTAGAGAGTTGACCACCAAGGCTATAGTATGTAGAGTGTTGACCACCAAGGCTATAGTGTGTAGAGAGTTGACCACCAAGGCTATAGTATGTAGAGTGTTGAATACCAAGACTATAGTGTGTAGAGAGTTGACCACCAAGGCTATAGTGTGTAGAGAGTTGACCACCAAGGCTATAGTGTGTAGAGAGTTGACCAACAAGGCTATAGTGTGTAGAGAGTTGACCACCAAGGCTATAGTGTGTAGAGATTTGACCACCAAGGCTATAGTCTGTAGAGAGTTGACCACCAAGGCTATATAGTGTGTAGAGTGTTGACCACCAAGGCTATAGTGTGTAGAGAGTTGACCACCAAGGCTATAGTATGTAGAGTGTTGACCACCAAGGCTATAGTGTGTAGAGAGTTGACCACCAAGGCTATAGTGTGTAGAGAGAGTTGACCACCAAGGCTATAGTGTGTAGAGAGTTGACCAACAAGGCTATAGTGTGTAGAGAGTTGACCACCAAGGCTATAGTGTGTAGAGAGTTGACCACCAAGGCTATAGTCTGTAGAGAGTTGACCACCAAGGCTATAGTGTGTAGAGAGTTGACCACCAAGGCTATAGTGTGTAGAGAGTTGACCACCAAGGCTATAGTGTGTAGAGAGTTGACCACCAAGGCTATAGTGTGTAGAGAGTTGACCACCAAGGCTATAGTCTGTAGAGAGTTGACCACCAAGGCTATAGTCTGTAGAGAGTTGACCACCAAGGCTATAGTGTGTAGAGAGTTGACCACCAAGGCTATAGTCTGTAGAGAGTTGACCACCAAGGCTATAGTGTGTAGAGAGTTGACCACCAAGGCTATAGTGTGTAGAGAGTTGACCACCAAGGCTATAGTGTGTAGAGAGTTGACCACCAAGGCTATAGTGTGTAGAGAGTTGACCACCAAGGCTATAGTGTGTAGAGAGTTGACCACTCAATCTTCCTTCTTATTGACCACAATACCCATTTAAAGGTCAGGGTGTTGATGAAGAAAGAGCTAAACAGGTCAGACAGTACAAGGACCTGGCCACAAAGGGGACTAAGTGGGACTAAGCGGCCTCTTGACAGGATTACATAATGATGGCTGACGACCTTTGAGTGATTGGAGAAATTCTGATTTCTTCTGATCGGATTTGTACAAGAATTTATATCAAGAGATCTCCTGAATAGCTATATACAGGGTTAAACATCAGAGGTGGTCATAGACACCATAGTGTTATAGGTATGGTCATTCTTAACAGGTATGCTACACAGGTATGGTCATATTATACAGGTATGGTCATATTATACAGGTATGGTCATATTATGCAGATATGGTCAAACTATACAGGTATGGTCATAATATACAGGTATGGTCATATTATACAGGTATGGTCATATTATACAGGTATGGTCATATGCAGGTATGGTCACACTATACAGGTATGGTCATAATATACAGGTATGGTCATATTATACAGGTATGGTCATATTATACAGGTATGGTCATATTATACAGGTATGGTCATGTTATACAGGTATGGTTATATTATACAGGTATGGTCAAATTATACTACAGGTATGGTCATATTCTTAAGGTATGGTCACATAATAGAGGTATGGTTATATTATACAAGTATGATATCATTATACATATATGGTCACATTATACAGGTATGGTCATTATTTATAGGTATGGTAATTAGTTACAGGTATGGTAATTATATTTGTGTATCATAGGGCACTACCTAGTTTATATACTATTTATAGGTAGAATTATGATTAAGATATACATACATGGGCATTATATACATGTATGGTCATTATATACAGGTAATTCCCTATATACAGGTATGCTTATTATATAATGATAATCATTTGACATATACAGGTATGGCCATTATACATCTGTAATTTCCTTAACAGGCATGTTTATGATACATAGATATGATCATTATACACAGGTATAGTAAATATATACAATTATGCAGGTGTCCTATTGTCCTATACATACAAAAGAGGTAATTATATATAGAAATGTTCATGTTTACCCTAAATAATAGGGGTTTATTTGACCATGACTTCCAAACAGATCTAGCCACTGTATGTTACACTCTGAGCCAGGACCACTGTAATACCTGGACTACACAGCGACATGTCTCTACTTCAGCAGTAGTTGTCTCCCCTGAACAGTGAGACAGCCACAGATTAATCAATCGAGGAAACATTACGCTGGATGCTCGAGGCCTTTCCCCTGTTCACGCTGGGACTATGGAGTTTCTGACCCGTAAATCAGGCTCATGAATAACTTGATATAGAGAAAAAAAATACATATTCATAATTAATATGTGTTGGCTCGTGCAAAAATAATCCCATTGAAGTCACAGGAATGTCTGCAATATGTACGTGACACTAAACTCTGCTGTCAGTTTAAAATGTATTTCATTCAGATAAATGAAAAACCAGCTATGTATATTAATGATTTATGAAAATTGTATTATGTTTTTTCCAGGTGAGTGAGAGTTGGGAGTTTGCTGCTTTAATTATACATCGCAGAGGTTTGATATCACGGGCTGATAAAGTTACAGTAACATTAATAATAACAATATTTCATTTTTACAATTTTGTAATTCATTATTGGCTCAAGCGATGAAGAGGAAGATAGCAGCACTGAAGAGAAGACGACGGCCTTGATAGCCACTAATGTCAGCATATCATACTGGTATTCAAACTATATGGATGATGTATTTTTATAAAATTAAACATGAAATATTTGTTTGCTTAGCAGTTTTATGTTAGGCTATTAACAGCCAGGGTCATGACGTGCCAGGTTTGATGGTTGAGGAAAACCGGAGTACCTAGAAAAAAACCACCGAGCTGAAGTCAATTTCTTGCAACTGCCCCACATGGGATTCAAACTCGCGACTCAGAGGTTGAGAGCTTGTGGCTCTGTCATTGAAATAATTGGTCTATAAGGATTGAGACGATTGGTAACAATGATCTCAAATCTGACAACCATGACTTTGAAGATAGCAAATTCATTGACTGTTTAACTGAAAAATTTTGACTATATGATTTATTTTCAATTCATTTTTTACTTTTATCATAAATCATCTTCTAGGGCAATATGGATGAAAGCAAATGAAATGGAGATGACGACGACAATGTTAACAGCGATGATAATATTGCATTCACACTGTGTGGCTAATAAAGACTTTTTAAAAACCAGTTTCCTTTTCAATTTTGACATTTTGCATTAATCATTGACTATAACAACAAAGATGCACCAATAACAGCGACGATGACGGCGACAACAACATTCTTTTTGATAACAATGATAAGAAAATTTTCATACTGCATGTCTGAAAAATGTTTTTTAATCTTTAGCCTGTTTTCTTTTCAATTTTAACATTTCTCATTGATTATCGACTCCAGTGACGAAGATGAAGGCAACAGTAAAGACAAGGATGATGTAAACAGCAATGATGATGACGACGATTACATTCATGACCTCCGAGAATATTTTTTTAATTACGACCAGTGACTTCTGTACGTTTCTTTCCGCACCAATAAAAATGAAACATTAACCTTTTTTAAAACACACAGGGATTAAAGTACTATTGACTTTTGTATGTCCTTATAGATGTCTAAAGAAGATTAGACGAATAGTTTTTATAAAAATAAAAGAAACTTCCAGCTGGAGTACTGAAGAATTTCTTTCATGTAATCAATAAATATCTATGGTTTTGATGGATCATCAGTTCATCCTTGGTCGAGTACTGCCTTTAAGTAAATATACTGATTTCATTTTTTATTTTATTATTTTTTTCAAAAGTATTTCCTGAAAGTTGATAGCTGCTTTGATGAATTGATGACATATTTCATCATTTAATGGTTTTGGTCGAGACAAGTTTGACAAGTTATACAAGATTATGTCTGATTTTTGAAGACATATCACTACAGAAGCTACAGTTTCTATATAGGACCTCTGGTTGAATTTAGTCATTGTTTAAAAATGTTGCAAGTTTAGCACTAAAGTGATAGCTACAATAAACAAATTCCGATGCACATATTCCTGTACAGTGAAATCTGCCTATCGTATTCGACCTACTAAGTGCCCATGTCCCTATAAGCGCCCATCCCCCTTTTTGAGGCCTCAATTTCAATTTTCGAGGCATAAATAAAGACCAAAACTACACTCAACTGTATAGATTTGCAATAATTTTGTCTTATTAGCACCTTTTCATTTTTTTTCTTCAATTTTTCAAGTGCCCTGGGCGCTTATTGGGTCGAATATGGTATTACACAGTCATCAAAGGACAACATAATCTTTATAGCCCAGTGGTCTTTTCTACATACCATATTTGAACCAATAAGCGCCCCCATCCCAATAAGTACCCCTCGCTCTCTGTTTTAGACTTGATTGTCACTGACTTCGAATTAAATGCAGACTGAAAATATTACAACAATGTAGGTTTCCAAATTGATTAGGTTATACTGATATCATTACTAAATTTTTAAGCTCCTAGGGCTTACTAACCCACTAGGCCTATTGGCCCCTTTGAAATCGAAAGGACCATTGGTTTTGTGACCAAAAAAGAAAGTGCATGTTCTTGGTAAACAGGGTGGCCCTTTAGATAGAGTGGTCTTCAGACAGAGGTTGTCTTTAGATAGAGGTTGTCTTTAGATAGAGCTGGTCTTCAGACAGAGGTGGTTTTTAGGTAGATGAGGTCTTTAGATAGAGGTGGTCTTTAGATAGAGGTTGTCTTTAGATAGAGGTGGTCTTTAGATAGAGTTGGTCTTCAGACAGAGGTGGTTTTTAGGTAGATGTGGTCTTTAGATGGAGGTTGTTGCCAAGGCAAGTTTTACCCATGTTTAATCTTGATTTACAACCATTGAATCAAGGATGGCTACTTTAACTATCTTTGTCAAACTCAGATTAAAAAAATAGCTTTCCAAATGAACCAAAAATCCTGTCAAAAAGTACTATGGAAACTTTAATTGAATTAAATGAATGGCTAACTAATACTCCCTAACATTCCTCATTTAGGACCATGGCAACTAAATTATTTGTTATTTTTTAAACTAGTTCTTCATTGTGGATTGGGGTGGGGTTATAATAAAATATGCATGAGACATTTTGCATCAAAAAGTTATGAGCGAAGGATAATCCATTTGAAAGTGCCTCCAGCTTCTCACTTACAAACTTAACCACTAAAGAAGGAATAGTGAAAAATATAATAAAACACCCCAGAAATTTCAAAATTAACTGTTCCATTCATAGAATTCGAAGAGTCCAAATGTGTTTCCAGGGATATATATATGAAAAACCAACCATTATATAGCCCACACGAAATTTGACAAAAGATGGACAATTTAATGAAAACTTAAATAACCAAACAAACTTGTTCCCACATAGATCAACCATTAGGCTTTACAGAGGACATTTAAAGTCGTCCATCACTTTAACCCTTATCCCTTTGCTTTCCATCCTAAAATCATTCTACCATGAAAACTGACCAAACTGTTCATAAATTTACGGTAAAATACGAAGCAATAAATTAAATGGGACCCCATCACTGGACACCCAATAATACAAGAGAGATAAGTTTTTATGAGCCAGCCCTTGGGTTTTCAATGTTTACATTTGCTTTATGTCTATGTAACTGCCATGTGGTCATTTAAGGGAGTGCTAGATTTTTTGTTTGACATGCAGTACAATTAAATGAATTCTCTTCGATATACACGTCCATTGAGATTTCCTCTGGGAAATAAAGCCATTATTTCATTTGATCTACGACAGACTTCATAACTTTATCATCGTTCACTCAGTTTTGATATGAATTGACCGATCGTTAGGTAGTATGTAGCCATACCTTGTGCTAAAAAAAGAATGTTTTTCCGTTTAATGCTAAGACAAACATGGTAGCATGAATGAAGCAAAATGCAAAGTCATGTACAGTACCCGAGTGGTTTGAATGTCAGATGGCAATTCATCCATCTATAAAATACTATGAATATATTCAGCAGTGCTTAAATTTCAACATTTTTTGGTGTTTTTATATATATTTATTTTTTTTTTTCATTTTTTACATCATATTCTATGTTTGATTCACCATATATCAACAGCTATGACCATTTATATAATGAACTGCTTTCATTTGGCAATTATTGACTTATGAATGCCAACAGAGCAAGTAATAGCAAATCAAATAAAGCCCACTAAAACTTTGTGTAAAATTTACCTACATCCAGTTGGCATTCATCATCACATAACTGCCAACTGGAAACAGTCTGATGCTTATATTTGAAATTGAAAAAGATACATTTAAAACATAATACCAGGATTTTGCTCCTGAAAGAAAGAACATGACAATTACAATCAAGGACAATTTTGGATTCATTTGTTTAGTCTTATGTTGTTATTAACAGCCAGGGTCATGTAAGGATGTGCCAAGTTTGCTGGTGGAGGAAAACCAGAGTAACCTGAGAAAAACCATCTACCAGCAGTCAGTACCTGGCAACTGCCCTACATGGCATTCAAACTTGCCACCCAGAGGTGAAGGAATTGTGGTAATATGTCGGGACATCTTAACACTCGGTAACCATGGTCCATCAAGGATATGAAATAACTGATACAACTTCACATTTAAAGATGCTCCACCGCCGACAGACCATAAATGATACTCATCATTTGAACAACAATTGGTGTTTAATCGTGTTTATATATGTCTAATTAACAAAAGAAATAATATCAAATAATTTATTTTGCTTTTGGTGCAAGCGCAGTCAGAACTTTATTCTATAAAGAACATAGTGCCACAGAATTTTTTCGGGATGCAATTAATTATTTCTAATATATTAACTTAAAGTAAAATTAGACGCTCAAACTTTCCAATGGCGGTAACGGTGTAAAGTAAGTAACTTTTGTAACTGAAGAAAAATAAGAAATCGTCTGATCCTGTTTTTGATAGTGAAAAAATACCATTTGTCAGCGGTGATGCATCTTTAAAACAATTTCCATACCATTATACGTGGTTTGATTAGTCATACAGCTGATGGATGCTTTGGTTTGGTTTGTATGTATATACATAATGGGAATGCAATGAAAAAGAAGTTGGTTTCTTATTTGTTTAATGTCCTTTTAACAACCAGGGTCATTTAATTAAGGACATATCGCCAGGTTTACCAGAAAAGCCGGAGTTCCTGGACAACACACTGACCTGCATACAGTACCAATGGCAACTGCCCCACATGGGACCCAAACATGTAACCCTGAGAGGGGGAGGGCTTTCGTAAAATGCTGGTTTAGCTTTACTACCGCCTCTAAATAAAGGCTAAAAAGGTATAGGGGCGTACTTAGGTCAAACTAGAAGTGGAAGCCTATAGCCATTTCACAACTGTAAACAAGAGGTGAAATGTTTAGTAATAACTAGTACCATAGACATTCAGATTCTGTATATTTGTTGAATTTCGTTGGTGTGAAATTTCGCTGTTTACAGCTTAGAATTTTTTTCGTGAGGGCTTATTTTTGCAAAATATATATATTCTTTCAAATTGTCATTCACATGACAGGCTCTGATATGCATAATCATGATTTTGATGAATTTCGTGCGATATTCATTTTTGCGCATTGGGATGAATACCCCAATTTAGCAAAAATTTAAACCTTTGCGAATATTAGCAACTCATAGATCACCTTTAGAACCATTCCATAACTCTAAACCAGTGGCAGACATGCAGCAAGAGATAGAATTCCATCTAGTATGTAAAGCAATCTGCAACTGTGTAATGCTAATACCATTTGGTAACCTCTTCATTGAACTTTTATTTCAAATTAAGTCATGCACTTAAATCGGAGTCCATCCAACCATGTCAGAAGAAAGTATATCTGAACTTAAATTATCATTATTAAGTTCCAGCAATGTTATATACAATAATGTTTGTCTGTAAGTTCATGTGTCTTGTTCCTGTATTTGCATGCACTCTAGATTATATCCAGAAAAACATGCATGTGAAAGCAGCTATACAAACATTTAAGTGACACTGATTCAGAAACCCCACCATTAACGTGTACAGACACCTTCATTTGACTTTTTTATGCCATATTTTTCGTACTTATACAATCAAACGAGAACTTTCATTTCATGTTTTTCTGTAATTCAGGACCATTCTAATATCAATGTGGCCACAATCACACGTTTTTCCAATGTTGGACATCACAAAGAAGCGTGCAACCCGACTCAACCTTTCCGACGGTGGACAATCATGTTTCATTCCGCATGCAAGCATGTCGACTGATTGACAAGGAGGTCCAACATGCCTTGTTAAAGCTCCAGACTCGCAGTTCACGGCCTCAATTTGTCCTTTATGATGTATAATTACGCCGTATAAAAGGTCTTTTGCTTGTACAATTGAACAGATCGTGATTGTGACATGATCAATTTCAATCTACTTCTTACACCATCTATGGCCGTTTATCCGACAAATGCTTCTAGATTAACCTTTTGTTACATGGGAGAGTTATGTACGTTTCTCTATACAAAGTGAATCTTCATTAGATTAAGCTTGGTACACTATTAAAGACCTTGTTGATGAAGTCTTCTTGTAACAGGAGAGGAGAAAATATAGCAGTCAGGCAAGCGTTCGAACCAAGGACCTTCGAACACTAATCAGATTCTCTATTGATTGAGCTACCTCGTCACCGATGACTGACTCAGTCCAATTCTGCTATATAATATTGTTGATCACATGTCACATTGTTTGATCTTAAACTTGACATACATCCCAAATGACCTTACATGACCTTGTTGTCTAATTTCACATTCAGCAATCAATACTGACCTCATCATATGATTAGTTCAAAAATTAAAGTCAAGAAAATGACTAAATAATCACCAGAGCTTTTGATCATGACCTAAAAACAATATAAAAGCAAATATTTTTTATTTCATTATATGATGTTTAAATATTTCTAACAAATTTATCTCACCTTGAAAGTCATATTTCCTATCAATAGGCCTTTCTTGGTGCCTGAATTTGGCAACCAAAATTTACCAAACAAAATGACCTTGCTTGACCTTGAGAGCCAAACATATCTACCAATGTCGTAATGCAACATGTACGTTTATAAAATTGGAAGATAATTTGTAACCATCAAAATAATTTTGCCCATTACATTTGGTGATAGGTAATCAAGAAAAATGTCTTATCTTGTAAAAACTATATTTCTGATTGTGATAAGGACAAGTACGGTTTAATGGAAATTCTATATGTTTACACCCTAAAAAACTGTGTCAATAAACTCAATCAGGTTTAATAAATTACCAAATAACATGCAAACAAGAGATTAATTAAAACCATCTTATTTTAAAGCTTAAGTAAGATGTGAGGAAAAACCTATCCAATACTTTAAAATCAATTACATTCATCTATTCAGAGAGTTTTTTTGGCATGTTTAAAATAATAATATGATCAATTTTTTTTGTAATTTAATCAATATAGAGGTCAAACTGATGACATCACAGCAGAACACATTCACACAAACAGTTCTCCATTTAAAAATAATTTTTTGAGTATTTTTCTTTCGCTTTTGTCTTTAATTTCCAAATGTCCTTGGAACTTTCTCTTGTAAAGGTCATCGTGTTGGAGACTGGTAGCCAATCACACATTCAAATCACAGACCAGGCGGCCCATGATGAGGCTTGTTTTAGACTTAATATTAAGTTAGGATTTTACTAATGTTTTTCGGTTTTTGTTCCCTTTTATCAAAGTCGTTTTCATCATTTAATTACATTCAAATTTCAGGGGAAAAAATGAAACGTGAACACGATGGTGATTCTTCTTTTATTGATTTCAGTGGAATTCCGACAAATTCTCTGTTAGATTTAAAATTCTTCTCATTCAAACAAAGAGTAATCACTCCATAATGTTCAGACCGTCATTTACTTGAAGGTATTAAAGGCAAGCAAGAGACATTAAGGATTAAACTAGAAATATTTTCATAAAACTAATGCTTGAAATTATTTTATTTGTTTCAATAGTAAGTTTGTCTGACCTGAAACAGACTATAACCTATGCTTGGCCTGAGTGCCTAATAATGTACTATACCTGGCCTAAGGAGAGACTAACAATGTACTTGGCCTGGTCTGAGGAGAGACTAACAATGTACTGGGCCTAGCATATGGAGAATCTGGTCTGAGGAGAGACTAATTATGTACTGGGCCTGGCCTAAGGAGAGCCTGGTCTGAGGAGAGACTTATAATGTACTGGGCCTGGCCTAAGGAGAGCCTGGTCTGAGGAAATACTTATAATGTACTGGGCCTGGCATAAGGAGGGCCTGGTCTGAGGAGAGACTTATAATGTACTGGGCCTGGCCTAAGGAGGGCCTGGTCTGAGGAGAGACTTATAATGTACTGGGCCTGGCCTAAGGAGAGCCTGGTCTGAGGAAATACTTATAATGTACTGGGCCTGGCATAAGGAGGGCCTGGTCTGAGAAGAGACTTATAATGTACTGGGCCTGACTTAAGGAGGGCCTGGTCTGAGGAGAGACTTATAATGTACTGGGCCTGGACTAAGGAGAGCCTGGTCTGAGGAGAGACTTATAATGTACTGGGCCTGGCATAAGGAGGGCCTGGTCTGAGGAGAGACTTATAATGTACTGGGCCTGGCCTAAGGAGGGCCTGGTCTGAGGAGAGACTTATAATGTACTGGGCCTGGCATAAGGAGGGCCTGGTCTGAGGAGAGACTTATAATGTACTGGGCCTGGCCTATGGAGAACCTGGTTTGAGGAGAGACTTATAATGTACTGGGCCTGGCCTATGGAGAACCTGGTCAGACGGGAGACTAACAATGTACTGGGCCTGACTTAAGGAGGGCCTGGTCTGAGGAGAGACTAATAATGTACTGGGCCTGACTTAAGGAGGGCCTGGTCTGAGGAGAGACTAACAATGTACTGGGCCTGGCATAAGGAGAACCTTGTCTGAGGAGAGACTAACAATGTACTGGGTCTGGCATAAGGAGAACCTGGTCAGACGGGAGACTAACAATGTACTGGACCTGGCATAAGGAGGGCCTGGTCTGAGGAGAGACTAACAATGTACTGGGCCTGGCCTAAGGAGAGCCTGGTCTGAGGAGACACTAACAATGTACTGGGTCTGGCATATGGAGAACCTGGTCAGACGGGAGACTAACAATGTACTGGGCCTGACTTAAGGAGGGCCTGGTCTGAGGAGAGACTTATAATGTACTGGGCCTGACTTAAGGAGGGCCTGGTCTGAGGAGAGACTAATAATGTACTGGGCCTGACTTAAGGAGGGCCTGGTCTGAGGAGAGACTTATAATGTACTGGGCCTTGTATAAGGAAAGCCTGGTATGAGGAGAGACTAATAATGAACTGGGCCTGGCATAAGGAAAGCCTGGTATGAGGAGAAACTAATAATGTACTGGGCCTGGCATAAGGAGGGCCTGGTCTGAGGAGAGACTTATAATGTACTGGGCCTGGCATAAGGAGGGCCTGGTCTGAGGAGAGACTTATAATGTACTGGGCCTGGCCTAAGGAGAGCCTGGTCTGAGGAGAGACTAATAATGTACTGGGCCTGGCATAAGGAGAACCTGGTCTGAGGAGAGACTTATAATGTACTGGGCCTGGTATAAGGAAGGCCTGGTATGAGGAGAGACTAATAATGTACTGGGCCTGGCATAAAGAGAACCTGATCTGAGGAGAGACCTAAGGAGAGCCTGGTCTGAGGAGACACTAACAATGTACTGGGTCTGGCATAAAGGGAAACTGGTCTGAGGAGAGACTTATAATGTACTGGGCCTGGTATAAGGAAGGCCTGGTATGAGGAGAGACTAATAATGTACTGGGCCTGGCATAAAGAGAACCTGATCTGAGGAGAGACCTAAGGAGAGCCTGGTCTGAGGAGTAGCCTAAGGAGAGCCTGGTCTGAGGAGAGACCTAAGGAGAATTTGGTCTCAGGAGAGGCCTAAGGAAAACCTGGTCTTAGGAGTGGTCTAAGGAGAACCTGATTTGAGGAGAGGCCTAAGGAGAACCTGATCTGAGGAGAGCCTGGTCTGAGGAAAGGCCTAAAGAGAACCTGGTCTGAGGAGAGGCCTTAGGAGAGCCTGGTCTGAGGGGAGGCCTAAGGAGGGCCTGGTCTGAGGAGAGGCCTAAAGAGGGCCTGGTCTGAGGAGAGGCCTAAGGAGAGCCTGGTCTGAGGGGAGGCCTATGGAGGGCCGGTCTAAGGAGAGGCCTAAGGAGAACCTGGTCTGAGGTGAGGCCTAAAAAGAACCTGGTCTGAGGAGAGGTCTAAGGAGATCCTGGTCTGAGGACAGGCCTAAGGAGAACCTGGTCTGAGGACAGGCCTAAGGAGAGCCTGGTCTGAGGAGAGGCCTAAGGAGAGCCTGGTCTGAGGAGAGGCCTAAAGAGAACCTGGTCTGAGGAAAGGCCTCAGGAGAGCCTGGTGTGAGGAGAGGCCTAAGGAGAGCCTAGTCTGAGGGGAGGCCTAAGGAGGGCCTAGTCTGAGGGGAGGCCTAAGGAGGGCCTAGTCTGAGGGGAGGCCTAAGGAGAACCTGATCTGAGGAAAGGCCTAAGGAGAGCCTGGTCTGAAAGGAGGCAAAGAGAACTTGGTCTGAGGAGAGGCCTATGGAGAGCCTAGTCTGAAGGGAGACCTAAGGAGAACCTGAACTGAGTCTAACTACTACAGGGGCAGCTTAAAAGCCATACCTAAAACCCCTTGGGTTTCACAGTGACATATATCCCTAAACATGCCAGGCCCTAGGGATTCAGTGTAGAGTTTGTATTGTTATATCCTTAATGAAACATTGCATATATCAACCGAAAATATATATAACCTGGCCTTTGTCACCTTGTTTGCCCTGTATATTTGTTGATATGGTATACAAACTAGCGAACTTCACTGCCATGGATCTCGGGGAAGGTGTGAGTGACATTATAACTGTGAAAGTCAACAATGAATACTTTAATGGATCAGACACCAGTCTGACACGGCACTGAGCACATCACATGTCATGTCATCTACAGGTTTTATGTAACAGCCTCAGTATTATATAAAGAAGGGTAGGGAGGCTAGGAAGAGGGGAACCTTTAGTGGGGGTGGGGATGGGGGTGGGGATCAATGGGGGTAGGGGCTTATAAGAAGATTAGGGACTAAGGGGTGGTGGTGGTGGTGGTAGTGGTCTTGGGATGAATCAGGGAGGGGTTATAAGAGGAGGGAGTCATTCACAGCTTGTACATCACATATCAGCCATCTACAGGTTTATGTAACCGCGAATACTAAATCTTCAGGTTTATGTAACAGCCAATACCAAATGTTTTGAAAAGGTAGGGAGACTTGGAAGAAGGGTGGGGATAGGGGTGTGGTTCAAGGGCAGGCTTATAATAAGATTGATAAGCTGAGGGTTGGGAGTTGGAGATCGATGGGTGGGGGTATAAAGGAGGGGGACTTTCATAGGGATGGTAGGAAGATTGGGGACTGGGAATTGGGTTAGGGGTGCAAGGATTGATGGGAAAGGGAGAAAAAAGGGATTCAGTGGATGTTAAGAAAATTAGGGACTGTATGGGGGTTGGGGATCAGGTATATATGTGAGGGGAGGCTAAGAGGTTGGAGATATTTAGGAAAAAAAGGGTATTAGGGTTTGGGATAGGTATGGATGGGGAGCCGTCAATGGGAGGCTAAGGACATTTGGGAATGTGATAAGGGTCATTGAGGGAACATAAAAGGAGGGAGGACTTTATGATAAGGCTAAGATTGAGGACTCTGGGAGTTAGGGGTCAGGGCATGGATGGGAGAGAGGGTCTATAAGTAGGTGAGGGGTTGTTAGAGTGGGGGAGAGGAGGCGGTGGGATTTGACGGTAGAGAAGATGTCAGTGCACTCTGATGCATGTTTGACTTGACATGACCAAGGTCGACATGTCTATTGGATGAGATAATCGCTGACACCTGTGTTAATATAAAACAACTTACTGTGAGAAAGACCACACCACAACAAACCCTACTGACAACAAAATCTCTCACAGAAATATTGAACCGACACTGACAGTCTCAACTTTTAGTTCACAGACAGTTTTTTTGTTTGCTAACACTTCTTTTATTGCATTACACAGTCAAACATTGTATACCCCCATGTTAATCTCTTTTGTATTTCTTTTCATGACAAATTTTTTTCACATGCCATAATGCCTTCCATTTAAACTTCTAGAGAGGAATTATTGAAAGAGCCAGTCTTATAAGAATTATGCAATATGCTCACTACAATGGGATGCTCCGCGGTAACAATACATACTTAAAGTTTCATTCTTGAGTCAAGTCTATTGTCGACCTCTTACGAAAAAAAATATCTGAACCTCTTGAAAACCCTGACAATAAATACAAAACATTTAAAGAGCCATCTTCCATTTCGAGCTTTCGTACACCAGTTAGCCCCGTCGACAAAAACGTCTGCGAAGACAGAAATTGATACAATGATAATTCAATACCCGCTTATTGGATGTTCAAATTTGAATTGGGCCTACAAGCCATATCGCTCACAATGCTGAGTAAACATTCATTTAAAGGAAGTCGTTTTCTGGGCCTGATCGAAATGTAGAAAATCAATACGCTGTATATATGAGCCCCCCACTTCTGGTTAAACCCAGCGAGCCCGCCTCTAATACGTAGTTAGCTAAATTTTCTATATCATATATGGGCACTCCATCGAATAAGGACAAAAACTACCACTGGTGATGAATTGGTATGAAATAAAAAGTCACCGAGGGGAAAAAAAGACAAAAAAATATCAGGAGAGGCACTGAAAAAAAACCCTGTCAATTTACAATGTATTGTACAAATTTGTAAAGATAATGCAGCCAGTTTTATGGCCAAATTATTTGCATTGTTTCTAATACTATCCCTGTATTGTATGTCTCGGACAAAATTGGATTCCGTCGCAGATATTCCCTACAGTGATGTCAAATCAGCACTAATCTTAAGGTTATTATGACCAAAGTAACTAAGTTGTCGTCTTCAAAGGCAACATCCCTCGTTGTCATTCTGCAGTGCACAGACTGTGTAGGTCCAAATCACATCAGACCTTAACAAGGTCAAACAGTTGGCCATTGCTGAGGCAAACGAAGCCACCATCGTCGTATTGGACTACCCTTTAGGCCATGGAGACGTCGCCACGACAACCAAAATCGCCGATTTAGTTAATGACCGACATATGCTAACATATATGTCAGGGGATATATGTAGTTAGAACTGTCAGAATGACAACCCATTTTATTTTGTTCGTCGTCAATGATATGTGTAAAGTAATCGTAACACGACCGCCGATTGACTGGCCGTTTTCTGTCACGTCGTGGTACCCTGGTGGTTAATTCCGACACCAAGCATCCTCACCGTTTTACAATAGATGCCTCGGTAACAATAATGATTCTGCCTGATGGAATCGCAGACATTTCTGCCGATAAAAAACAGGCCCAACGGCTACTGCCAATTGCGACAAGCCTATATCAATCAGAAAAATTATCACTTTAGCTACAAAGACCCCTGCTGGTCAATTAGGGATCCTAAACTTGGACAAGGCGAATTATCACAATAATTACTGCTGTGTTTTTATTTGATTGATGAAGTCCTTTTTTAGCCAGGTGTGAGAACCGTACAAACAGCGGATTATGTTGATAATAATAAACAACATTTAATATATCAGTTTTTTTTTTAATTTTTCCTAATATAGATTCATTTGAATTTGTTTACTAGTCAGGTATATAATTACAAAGCGTCATATGAACCCAAAAAAGACTTTCTGGTGTATGTAAAATTTCATTTGGAGTTTGATCAATACATTATTATTATCTTTGGGGGAAAATGAAAGTGCAACAAAAATTTGAATTAATATATAGAATATAATTGTCACATTTAACAGATAGACAAACAGCATCACAGTACAAAAAGGTTCCATATTTGAAAAATACCATACTATAATTTTACTTATTTTAGTGGTAATCTCATTTTAGAGGGTGTTTTATTTTTATGGTTTTATTTTACTCATTTCATTACTATACTGAGTACAGTATTTTGGAGTTGCACTAACTAATTGGATTGAGGAAAATATATAGTTTGCCATAGAAAATATATGAACTGTACACGTACTTAAAACTTATCAATTTTAGTGAGTATCTTATTTTAGTGACTATATACTATGACTATCATATTCAAAGCTTTCAGCTAAATTATGACATCAGAAATAAAAATTCCTCAGATTGAGAAACATATAACAAAGGTGGAATCTTTTGCACTTACTGGAGCCAAAATATCATGCAGTGCAATACTATCAGGATATTTACGGTATTAAAGGGTAATGAGTACACTTTATTTAACCTCGCTGATCAAATTAATGGAAAACCAGAGCAAGGCTCCTTAAGAGTAAATGAACTTGTGAAGAGACACTACAGAACAATTGATTTGTAAGGTGTATATTAGACCTAAGGATTTGTAAATAGAATGTGTTACTATGGCAACAAATCTTTACAAACTCATCAACACTATATAGTTCACACATTTTAACAACTCAATGCCAGACTGAGCCAGAGAGTTTCTGTGGGGGCATGGTGTAGGGTGGGGATACAATTTTAATAGGGCAGGACACAGACAGGTTGTGAGGGTGTGGTGTAGGGTGGGGATACAATATTAATTGGGCAGGGTACACAGACAGGTTGTGTGGGTGTGGTGTAGGGTGGGGATACAATTTTACTAGGGCAGGGTACACAGACAGGTTGTGTGGGTGTGGTGTAGGGTGGGGATACAATTTTACTAGGGCAGGGTACACAGACAGGTTGTGTGGGTGTGGTGTAGGGTGGGGATACAATTTTAATAGGGCAGGGTACAGGTTGTGTGGGTGTGGTGTAGGGTGGGGATACAATTTTACTAGGGCAGGGTACACAGACAGGTTGTGTGGGTGTGGTGTAGGGTGGGGATACAATTTTACTAGGGCAGGGTACACAGACAGGTTGTGTGGGTGTGGTGTAGGGTGGGGATACAATTTTACTAGGGCAGGGTACACAGACAGGTTGTGTGGGTGTGGTGTAGGGTGGGGATACAATTTTTAGGCACAGGTTGTGGGGTGTGGTGTGGGTGGGGATACAATTTTACTAGGGCAGGGTACACAGACAGGTTGCTGGGTGGGGAGGGAGGGGTAGTTGCACACAGATGATGTTGAAATGACAAAGAGAGAAGGGACAGGAATTAGGGTTCATATTGAAAGGGCAAAGAGGGTAGGGGTGGGGAAGGGTGCATATTGATTATAGGGCATATTGAAATGGTAGAGAGAGCAGGGGTGGGGAAGGGCGCATATTGAATGGACAAAGAAGGTAGGAGTCACAAAGGGTGGATACTGAAAGGTTTTAGGAAGTGCATATGCTAGACTGAAGAAGATCAGGTTGGGAACGTGAAATATGGTAGGGTAATGAAGATAAGGCTGAGCAGGGTGACAATTAACTGACAGGGATATAGACAATGTGGCAAGTGGGGCTGAGGTATACAATAGTGGGTTAAAGTTACAAGAGATGGGAGATAGGTGTCATCAGAAAGGTGTCACATAGATAAAATTTACATAAATACTGTTATTTAAACGATGTTACTTTCTTTCTTTGAGCGATAAACTGACTCCTTGATACTATGAATAATTTCACTCACCTCGGGGCTCAGCTGATATAGTCTATATACATATCACACAAATAGCTCACTTACCTGAAATGACAAAAGGAGAAAAACAAATTACAAATATATACTAACATGACAAATGCTACACTTTCTCTTTTCTTAAACTATGTATAGAGTATAGTAATTTAAAATTTGCGGGATGGGACGCAATTAATTATTATTTTGTGGTTTATTTAACGGAACATGTTCGTGGAGTTTTAATTTCGCGGTACACTGACTCCTTTATATGCATGACATAACAAAATTCAAAATATTTCACTGTTGTTTTGAATTCGCGGATTTTAGGAAGATTGTGAATATCGGAAAATTGAACCCATATTTATCCAATACACCGTATCAGTTTGTTTGATGATTTTCCCTGAAAATAAATATATTCAGACTTTTAAAGATTTTTCCCTTAAAAGATATTAACATCTTAAACATCAATTGACTATTGTCATGAAATGTGTATATAAAACATATACTACATCATGTAATGTGTCAGGGCAATTAACCCCATACCAAAAAAAATTCCGTGTCCTAAAATGAGGACAAATTTTTTTTCACTTTTTCACCAATCATGCTGCAAAAATGTTCTTTTTATATAATTATGAAGCTTTATAAGTTTGATTTTTTTCACAGTAAATCTTCCATTTAGCAGCCATGCTTGTTTATGACTGCGATAAGCAGTGACAAATGAGTTTTTAGAAATGACCAGCTTTCATCTCTATAGATCTACAGCTGATCAGATCATTGAGAGATTGTCACGGGCTATCAACATCGAAGCCTTTGTGTACAAACAAAATCGGTGAACCATGGATTTCCAGGCAATATATATAGCTTCCATTAGGAGTGATGAACCCGATCACCGTTTGTAACGACCATATCGTCACCAGGATGGGGGAAAACTGATTAACGATAATTAAGGATAACTGAACAATCCTGAGGTTTGTGTACCTGCAAACACTTGTAAGATCTTACTGGCTCTAAATTCACAAAACTAAAAGTGCCGACTTTGGTCAAAAATTGAAGTCATTTTATTATGCAACTTAAAACCTTTTTTTTTTTCATTCATTTACCGAATTCAACCAAATAAATGTCCCCATCCCTATCAGTTCCCTTTGCTCATAGCGAGACCTCACTTTCACTGACTTTGATTAAATTGCGAATTGAAATACAAAAACCTACGTTTCTTTGCCTGAAATTGATTTATGGCTAATACTTTGTGCAATAATTTTATGACAGACTAGTCAATATTTGGTTCTATTAAGCGCCCCCTTGGTATTCTTTTTTTTTTTTTTTTTTTTTTTAATTTTAAGCTCTCTTTTATCTCAGTCCCTCCATCTAAATGACCAACAGTTTTTTCCGGTGTCTTAAGTATTGGCCATATTGCTAAAGATCATTAATTATAGCGCTCTTGTATCTCAATCTGTCCATCTTAATTGACCAATGGATTCGCTCACAGACTCCTAACTTAACCGCGATAATGACCATATCACTTCTAATGTGTGATTTGAGGAAACTGATTATAGACTTTATAAGTGATAAACCACTGGAGCAGTTTTGTCATTTATCATCTCATGAATGCCGGGCTTTGTCACTGTTTTATGTGACAGAACTTGCTAATTTAATGACCATAACCTGTCAAATTCATTGACTTTCTTTAAAATAAATTCATTTCACTAGAGATGTATACGATAACAACTGCATCGGTATTTCTGCTTCTGATTCATGTTTTAATTCATTCTCTCAAGTCTCATCGTAGTTGATACTTGTAGTGTATATACGCTTCATAGAATATTTCAACTATAAAATAGCAAGAAAATTGTCAGTCATGACAATAAAATTCAAAAATTTCCCCTGTGGCTGTCTTCATGGATGCTGTTTCCACGTAACATAGATTGACATTAATTTCTCGACGGAAAAAAAGAAAATTCTTGTACAGATGGCAACTTACTGGTACATGTATACATGATTCTGTTTGATTACTTTCTTTAAACAGTCAAGGTTATTTAAAACTGTACCAGGTTTAGGAGGTGAAGGAAAGCTGGAGTACCCAGAGAAAAATCACTGACCTATGATCATCAGAGAAAGCCGGGCTAATGAAAGACGAAGGTGCTTTTCCAATTATGTGACAGCTAGCAGTCATCTTGGACAAGGGTTGACAATGGAAACACAGTTCATTGTTTAATTAACAAACATATTGTGAAGCGAGCAGACAAAATTTTGTTCAGATTTAACAGCAACGGTCAAATGGTCTGTTCTTAGAAGGGTGATTATAATTTAAACTAAATGCTGAATAGCATGAAATTGGAAAAAAATGGGATTATCGCTAACCTATGTGTGTTTATAGTGTATCAGTCAGTCTGACAATTAACTATCTCCGAGCTTGTTATCATGTGTAAAATGAATATGGATAGCAGCGGAAAATAACCCCACATCATAGCTTCAGCACATTATAGAGCTCCAAGTACAATAACATATGTTCCAACATAGTTTTGGTGTTTTCTCACTGTGAAAACATCGCAGTCGGTGATATGTAACATGGCACCAGTCATAACAACAGAAATCTGTCTGCAGCGCAGAGTTTTATTACAATGGGAAAGCCCTACCCGAGAGGATGCTGAGATGATGAGGGGTGCAGCTGCGCTGGGCGGGTTACCGTGACGAATGATGTGCCCTGGGGTAATGTTGGGCTGTCAGTCATGTGTTACCCTGCACCAATGATTGACTTTACATATGTCACCGGGGGCAATAACATACTTACTTAACACTTCATAATATCAAGGCAATGCCCTGAAGACGAGGGGGGGATAAGAGGAGATGGAGGTAGGGGTGGGGGTAGGGGACATGAGGTGGGGGTGGGGGGTAGGGGATATGGAGGTAGGATTGCGGTGGGGGAGATGGAGGTAGGGTGGGGGAGATGGAGGTAGGGTGGGGGTAGGGAAGCTGGAGGTGGGTGTAGGGGATATGGAGGTGGGGGTAGGGGATATGGAGGTGGGGGTAGGGGTAGAGGAGATGAAATGGGGAAGGAACGTGGTGGTAGGGGTACAGGAGATGGAGGTAGGGGTAGGGGGAGGATGGAGGTGGGGGTGGGGGCAATGAAGGCAGGGGTAGAGATAGGGCCGAGATGAAAGGGGAAAAGAAGGTGGTTGTGGGGATAGGGGAGATGGAGGTAGGGTGGGGGTAGGGGAGATTGAGGTGGTTGTGGGGGTAGGGGAGATGGAGGTGAAGGTAGGGGAGGTATGGGGGGATTAGGAAGGTGAAGATGCCGGTAGCAGGGGACAGGTGATAAGGTAGGTGTAAGGGGCGGTAAAGGGTGTAGGGGGGAGGGTAGGGGATAGGGTGGTGGATTTGGGGGTTGGGGGGAAGAGGGTGACACATGGAGATAAAGGAATTAAGGATGAGAGGCGGGGTCAGTGGTGTTGGTTGGGTAGGGGTGAGGAGGGTTAAGGGTAGGGGACAAGGTTACAGTAGAAGTGGGGAAAGATAGGGGTGAAGTTAGGGTAGGGGAAAGGACGGGGTGGGTGGTGGTGGTAGCAAGGAGAGAGGGGGGAGGAAGAGAGGGGAGGGAGAGGGGAGAGGGAGGGGCAGACCATCAGCTTAATTGATCTATATAGATTCTATATAAAATTATTTGGAACAGATAAATAGAAAGAGAAACAGAAAAATGAAATGGAAGAGGAGAAAGACATTAACAAATGAATTGCACAAAAAAGCAAGATTTTGATCCAACAATAATTGTGAAATCAATTACTATAAATCAATTGCTTTCGCCAATCTTTCCACAAGATTTTTCATGAAGGTCAATTAATGTTTGAATCGAATTCTAAATTGAAATATTTTTGGGTACCATAATTCAAAATTGAATATAAAACCATTTTATTGTTGTAACGTCATTTCCAATCACAAGAAATCCATTTCGCGGACGTGGGTTCTGGTTATAACATCGCCATGGAAACAATGACCTCGCAGTTTAGCGCCCACCATTAATCATGTAACCTACGTACATTCTTCGCTCTGTATCAATCAGCTGTCAATGTCAATTGCAAATTCCTTTTGATTTGTCTTTTAAGAAATTTAAACTTCACATGAATAATGTAGAGAGGTTATTTTTGTGCCGTGTCCCCCTAACAAACTATGTTTAACTCTAATCAGTCTAACATTACAGTGGGCTGGTCAAGGTGCCGCGTAACCATCAGTTTACATTGTGTCATTCCCCCTTCAGCCACAGACGCCTGTACATTAGCGGCCAAATGAAAAAGTCTGGCGTAGAGTTAAAAAATCTACAATGAGTTTTCAGGTAAAAGAAATCCATATTCAACATGTAAAAACCATAAAACACCCGCTCCATGTGTAGTTAATCACTCCAACTTCGGCCATTTTTATCACATTTTCTCCATGAACAATTCTAAATCGATGGCTTTAAGTCACATCTCAAGAACAAGGTTCTTGGAAATTTTGTTTTCCCCAATGAGAAATTTGCATCATTTGTCTTGATTTGGTAGAAATTTAAAGACTCTGTTCATCTTCACATTTCCGTCTGCAGCCTCTTTGTATATTTCATTTCCTGGTTCAGGCACTATACACCACGACAAACTCGGTACCGTTCCTAATCTCTGAAAATTTAGTCGAGAATTTTTTTCCGGACATTTAAACAAAATCAAGATCACACACAGAGTTAAACACCCTTTATATCCTGTAGACTTCTTACAAATAAATTTCAGAACGGAGACTTTAATTGAAATGGATTGACATTTTGAGAAGTGCAGACGGATGGTTAAGTAATACCCAGCAGTGTCAGCCATTACTCGACAAAACAAATAGAACACAACTCATATAACACTAATCCCTGTCTATCCAAATCCGACACGTCAGACCTTAATGAATTCTACATCGAAAGCACATTTTAAAGCGAAGTCTCACTCAAAGATTGCATGCATTTAGACACTGCAGTTGCAACTTCATTGCTTATCAATTAAGTACCTCCTGAAAAAATCATAGCCCTTGAGGGCTGGGGATGAATCTTTTTGGGACACAATTAACACTAAATAAACACAACTTTCAGTCCTGCTCTAACTAAATTCAAGCATTTTGAGACAAAGGATGTTAAATAATAAATATGAACATTTTAATAGGGGGGTACTGTTTTTTGCAAGTGGGTGGGGGGGGCACTTTTTATATAGGAATAAAAAGTATCTGAATTCCTTTTTTTAGGGGGTACTTTTTATGCATGACACCTACAATGACATGTAAATGTGTGAATCTTTTGTGTGAAGGTAAATTTCAATACTTAATTATATTGTTTATTACATCCTTTTAGCAGCTGTGATCATATGTTATATAAGTGTTTGTGGTAGATGGGATGTAGGAGTTCTTGAACTAGAAAGAAGACAAAGGTCGTTCCAAACATTAAGACAGAAGCCGGAAGCTGGGTGACTGGAGAGGACAGGCCATGCAGCACATCAAAACTTTGCAAATTTGGTCCATACAGCTAGGTCTAGTAATAAGACCTAAATGACTTAGCCGTGCCAGTACTCTATAAGTTAAAGAGGGAAGCTGGAGAGGACAAGCACATATTACAAAAGATAAACACACCAACAACTACTGTATAAATACCTTACACATAGTCCATACAGCTACATCTTGGAAAATACACTCACAATGGAATGACACCATATGAAGTCAGATACCCTAACCAGTTTTTGAATTAAGACTCTATGGTCAAATATTTTATTTCTTGGTTTTTGGAAATGTCAGGTCCCTGTGATTATTAAAGGCAAAAACTACATTCCACTTTTCAATTTGAGTTTGTTTGACCTGTGAAGAGGTTTGGCCAGCTAACTTGGTCAGTCTTCAGTCAATAATTGGAAATGGTCAGTCATAAAAGAACTGGTCATCATGGAAAATGATGTAGGTCAATGTTCGATACAGTAAGGATGCTGACTGACCACATCTATACCGTATTTCACGGCAAATAAGACCCCTCCCGCAAATAAGACCCCCCACCTATTTTGACACATTTTCAGACTTAGGGGGGATGTCTGCAAATAAGACCCCCCACTTATTTTTCAGTTTACTGGATGATGGGTTTGAGCAATGAAGTAATTAAAAATATCACCAAAATGACTTTGTATCGGAACTTCTTTTTTGTTTGTTTTATCGGCATAGAAAAATCACGTAGTACATAATGTAAACAACTGTTTGTGTGCTTGTTATTTTTGTCATTTAATTCAAGTTAATTCACGGGCGATTTAATTTAATTATCAATAACTACAAATTGTTGACAGTGCTCATATTTAATTGGAAGTTATTTTCAATAAAATACGCCGATATATGTTTCCATGAACACTTCATATCGGCATGGTCAACACGTTTTAGTGTTCGTACGGCTTGTCATTTTTTACATGAATCGGCAAAGATATTCGTCATTGATGCAGATCGTTTCTGCAGTCGTGGATTTTAACTCAATACAATCATTACCTAAAACATCTACTTAAGGCATTTACAGTTTCAAATATGTTTATTTGTGAACGTAACGTACCTGTAGTTCACGATCAGTTGGAGAAACCATGCTTTACTTTTCGGCCGCCATGTTTTGTTTACGCAGTCAGTATAATAATATTAGCCGCAAAGTTTCGTATTTTACTCTGGATACAAAAATACTTGCTACGATGTTTTAATGCAGTTAATACTTGGATTAATATCTGAAATATTATCAAACTATCGTCGTATCAATCGCAATACCGATCAAATTCCCAAACACGACCCGGTGTGAAAATGTGAAAGTATGGCTTCAACCCAGCGCCATTTTCCTACACATGTGTGTGTACGATGTTACAAACAACTGCATCAGTGCATGTCGGCACGTTGAAGTTAAATCACGATCGTTTGCTCATTTGGCTGAGACAAATGTACGTAAATTCTTCTGTATTTGAACGAATTTGATTTGTAAACATTTGCAGTGAATTTTAAATAGGCCCGAGTCTGAACGGCGATCGTCCTTCCGATTCACGGTGATTGATTCACGTGTTTACTAAGACGGAGATGTAGTTGTGATCGTAAACAATAACCGAATTTGAATATTTTAAAATAACTTTACGATTATTAAAACTTCTGGATTAAAATGACATTGCTTATGATGCTGTTTCTTCGTTTTGTTTCATTAGTGAATGTCCGCGTGACTCTTGCAAAAATGTGCGTTTCCCTAATCAGACTAACGTTACAACTACCCTAGTATTGTTCATATTTTAATTTGTCATAACATTTGATTTAATTTAACTCATACGTCTTCATTATTTTCATAAATACTTGAACATCTTGCTATTATCCATCTGTCATACGACTGCTACAACAATGACAGGACATAAAAACATCCAAGATGGCGGCCTCATAGATCGATGTTATCAGGCGGGTTGTCCGCAAATAAGACCCCCCACCACTTTTGACCTTTATTTCTTCTCTGGAGGAGGGGGTCTTATTTGCGGTGAAATACGGTAGTTACTGATGCCCTATAAGATAAATGCCCCCATAATTTGTATCCGGGGTTCATTTTTTATGGGGTACAAATTCCATGTGACACCAGTACACAGCAATATGATTAAAGAAAAGTCTTCATGTTTTGAACTTATCATCTTTAAGTGAAATGACCAAAATCGTCACTCAAGCTTGATCTGACGTACAATTAAGTGTGCATGGGATTGATTTTCAAAATTTCCATGTTTCATTTTCAGTCATTCATTTTTTGTCTTTTTTCGTTAAAAGGCTTCCTGCATGGATTCATCGAATATTACTTTATATAGTCATAATTCAAGATGTAAGTATTCTTTCTCCTAAAATCAAGTATCAATGCTGACTTTGTTAGATATATATATATATTTCATTATGCTGACTTTGTTAGATATATATATATATTTCATTATGTTCATTGTGTTTCAAGTCAAAATTACAATGGACAATATCTTCCAATATTTTTCAATATTGTGACAATTCATTATTTAGAGGTGCAGGCTGTTTCACATCACAAAAGACTGGGAAATAGGACTGTATAATCATATTCAATCAATGTTATTTTGATATCTGGAATCTCAGCCATTTTTTTCATCAAGTCTTTATCGTTTGTTAATTTTTTTCTTTCCTCTGTAGTTTCTTTTATGAGAATTTATATGAAACAGATTAAATATCATACAAACTATTTAACTACCATAGTTGTCATAGCAAAACCAGGAAATCTCAGAAAATGTTTTGCAAACAACTACATCACTGTTATCTTCACAGGAACTGACCATTTAAATTGTACAGACATGTTGTTATGGTAACAGATACATTGTCAACTAGACAACAATTAACACCATTCAGGTACATCAGGACAAGTTTTCTGCAAAATGAAGGAAATTTTCCTCTGAAGAAAGTCTATTGGGGTGACCCCGCTCCACCTAAATACACTAAATCAATTTGAAGCCAAATACTGCGTAATGAACTAGTTATACCCCAGTAAATATATCAACGGTACCACACGGCCACAGACAGGATGTCACTGCCCTGCGACATCGATATGTATGGGCTGTAATTGGGCTTGTTCCTATGTCAATTTGGACGTGTTGTTCAGCTTCCCGCATCCTTAAATTTTGTCCTGGCATTTTAACATTGTGAAGAAAAGTGTTTTGTTGGAAAATTTCTTATGAATTTTGTAATTTGATTTGTGTTTTTAGGTCACCAGAAACTTGTGTTTTTAGGTCACCAGAAACTGACAGTGTTATATCTAAATAAAATGGAGCTTATAACATTTTGAACCATACATGGTTGTAATAAAATAGTTTGACAAAACACTTTCAGTCTGAATAAAAGGTTTGGCCTGTATAGCTAATAGAACCGGTCATTAATATAGCAGATGAGTGAATAAGGTGGCAGACTTTCTGACACCGACCCCCACCCTTCCCCCAACCTCCCCCTCTGGTTTTTCGGGTTGCTAAGTGGTTAAGGTGTCCAACGTCCTATTAATTGCCTAGTTCAATTGTATCAATGGCAGGGAATATAGGTAAATACTATATTGACCAGAGTTCAAAAAAAAATAAAAAATCATTATCCTATGTCTAAGCGTAGGGTATGAACCTAAAATAAAACAAGATAATTGAAGGGCTAGAACTAAAACCTCAAACACCCACACTAGTTTGCCATGTCTAATTTTTAAAATACCGGACTATTTTATTTTTACAAATGTATTTAATTATAATTATGACACTATGCAAATAAGTTCTAAGTTTCTTTGTTATTAAAGATATTTTTTTTTTTGCTCATAATTTGCTTATATGTATATTAATTAAAGGTTTAATGCATTGACTCCTGAAATTCCAAAATAGACTCTTCCAGCTTTTGAAACAGGGGAGTTCAAATGCGTCTTTAGGGGTGAATGAGTTTAACCATTCATCACATATTTCAAATTAGGCTGCAAAAAATGTCATTATATTTGAAATCTGAATTCGTTAGACAATTGTAACATCCACTTGAACAAACAAGATATAGACAGATGGGATTACACACGATATCTCCTCCGTTTTTTTCTCTCTTCTCCCTCTCCAATACACATTCCCTGTGATGGATTACTAGTACAAGTGAATGATGCCGATAGCATCGCATTGAATTGACGGCCTAAAATTTTGGGGTGTAAATTGAATCCCAATCTCAAACAAATTAACCTCATAATTATTGTTTTTTGATGGATGGTGTTTATACCAACGACAATCGCACTCCTGTAATCATTTAAACATTTTGACTTTCGCTGTTCCGGATGACATGGATGGCGTAATGAGGGTTTTTCATCGATATTATTTTGGGTTAACAGATAATGATTTATTGAAATAGAAAACTGAGATAACTTGAGTTCACATACAATTGTTGAATTTTTTATCAAGAATGATGGGAATTGTAACTAAAGAATCTGCCAACAGATCTGGAATCATTTTTTTTTGAAAAAGTGAGTACTCCATTGAACAGTTATCAAGCTAACATTGTCCTTTGTAGATCCACAGGATGTAGCCATATACAGAAAACTGTGAAGACATGTATATAGCAACATTAAATAGTTTGACAGGAAGTAGCAACACAAAGCAGACAGGAAAAAGCAACACAGCTAGCTGCAGACAGGAAGTAGTTACATAGATGAGACAGGAACTAACAACTTTTAAGAACTGACAGGAAGTAGTACCACAGAGATTAACAGGAAGTAGCAACACAGATGAGACAGGTAGACTGGCCACCAGACCCTAAGTCGCTCATAAGACTCTCTCGGCAGAGTTCTTAACTAGATTATCTCCCCCTAGTTTAAAACTTAGGATCAGGCATGTAGTAGAGACACACAAAAATAAAGCCAAATTTTAGTGAATTTTTTTAATATTCAAGAGACTGGTGGCCAGTCTAATGAGACAGGATATAGCAACACAGATTAGACAGGATGTCGCAACACAGATGAGACAAGAAATACCAAAATAAAGCAGACAGGAAGTAGCAACACATAGTAGACAGGAAGTAGCATCACAGAGCTGACAGGAAGTAGCATCACAGAGCTTGACAAGAAGTAGCAACACAGAGCTGACAGGAAGTAGCAACACAGAGCTGACAGGAAGTAGCAACACAGAGCTGACAGGAAGTAGCAACACAGAGCTGACAGGAAGTAGCAACACAGAGCTGACAGGAAGTAGCAACACAGAGCTGACAGGAAGTAGCAACACAGAGCTGACAGGAAGTAGCAACACAGAGCTGACAGGAAGTAGCAACACAGAGCTGACAGGAAGTAGCAACACAGAACTGACAGGAAGTAGCAACACAGAGCTGACAGGAAGTAGCAACACAGAGCTGACAGGAAGTAGCAACACAGAGCTGACAGGAAGTAGCAACACAGAGCTGACAGGAAGTAGCAACACAGAGCTGACAGGAAGTAGCAACATATAATAGACAGGAAGTAACAACACAGAGTGACAGGAAGTAGCAACACAGATCTGACAGGAAGTAGCAAACAGATAATAGACAGGAAGTAGCAACATAGAGCTGACAGGAAGTAGCAACACAGAGCTGGCAGGAAGTAGCATCACAGAGCTGACAGGAAGTAGCATCACAGAGCTGACAGGAAGTAGCAACACAGAGCTGACAGGAAGTAGCAACACAGAGCTGACAGGAAGTAGCAACACAGAGCTGACAGGAAGTAGCAACACAGAGCTGACAGGAAGTAGCAACACAGAGCTGACAGGAAGTATAACAACACAGAGCTGACAGGAAGTAGCAACACAGAGCTGACAGGAAGTAGCAACACAGAGCTGACAGGAAGTAGCAACACAGAGCTGACAGGAAGTAGCAACACAGAGCTGACAGGAAGAGCAACATAATGACAGGAAGTAGCAACACAGAGCTGACAGGAAGTAGCAACACAGAGCTGACAGGAAGTAGCAACACAACTGACACGAGAAGTAGCAACACAGAGCTGACAGGAAGTAGCACACAGAGCTGACAGGAAGTAGCAACACAGAGCTGACAGGAAGTAGCAACATAGAGCTGACAGGAAGTAGCAACACAGAGCTGACAGGAAGTAGCAACACAGAGCTGACAGGAAGTAGCAACACAGAGCTGACAGGAAGTAGCAACACAGAGCTGACAGGAAGTAGCAACACAGAGCTGACAGGAAGTAGCAACACAGAGCTGACAGGAAGTAGCAACACAGAGCTGACAGGAAGTAGCAACACAGAGCTGACAGGAAGTAGCAACACAGAGCTGACAGGAAGTAGCACACAGAGTGACAGGAAGTAGCAACATAGACAGAAGTAACAACACAGAGTGACAGTAGCAACACAGAGCTGACAGGAAGTAGCACATATAATAGAGCTGACAGGAAGTAGCAACACAGAGCTGACAGGAAGTAGCAACACAGAGCTGACAGGAAGTAGCAACACAGAGCTGACAGGAAGTAGCACACAGAGCTGACAGAACACAGAGCTGACAGGAAGTAGCAACATAATGACAGGAAGTAGCAACACAGAGCTGACAGGAAGTAGCAACACAGAGCTGACAGGAAGTAGCAACACAGAGCTGACAGGAAGTAGCAACACAGAGCTGACAGGAAGTAGCAAACAGAGCTGACAGGAAGTAGAAGCAACACAGAGCTGACAGGAAGTAGCAACACAGAGCTGACAGGAAGTAGCAACACAGAGCTGACAGGAAGTAGCAACACAGAGCTGACAGGAAGTAGCAACACAGAGCTGACAGGAAGTAGCAACACAGAGCTGACAGGAAGCTGCAGGAAGTAGCAACACAGAGCTGACAGGAAGTAGCAACACAGAGCTGACAGGAAGTAGCAACACAGAGCTGACAGGAAGTAGCAAACATCAATAGACAGGAAGTAACAACACAGAGGTGACAGGAAGTAGCAACACAGATCTGACAGGAAGTAGCAACATATAATAGACAGGAAGTAACAACACAGAGCTGACAGGAAGTAGCAACACAGAGCTGACAGGAAGTAGCAACACAGAGCTGACAGGAAGTAGCAACACAGAGCTGACAGGAAGTAGCAACATATAATAAACAGGAAGTAGCATCACAGAGCTGACAGGAAGTAGCAACACAGAGCTGACAGGAAGTAGCAACACAGAGCTGACAGGAAGTAGCAACACAGAGCTGACAGGAAGTAGCAACACAGAGCTGACAGGAAGTAGCAACACAGAGCTGACAGGAAGTAGCAACACAGAGCTGACAGGAAGTAGCAACACAGAGCTGACAGGAAGTAGCAACACAGAGCTGACAGGAAGTAGCAACACAGAGCTGACAGGAAGTAGCAACACAGAGCTGACAGGAAGTAGCAACATATAATAGACAGGAAGTAACAACACAGAGCTGACAGGAAGTAGCAACCTATAATAGACAGGAAGTAGCAACATACAATAGACAGGAAGTAACAACATAGAGTTGACAGGAAGTAGCAACACAGAGCTGACAGGAAGTAGCAACATATAATAGACAGGAAGTAGCAACACAGAGCTGACAGGAAGTAGCAACACAGAGCTGACAGGAAGTAGCAACACAGAGCTGACAGGAAGTAGCAACACAGAGCTGACAGGAAGTAGCAATTAGAGCTTGACAGGGAGTGAGCAACGCAGATATTACAGGAAGTGGCAACACAAAGGAGACAGGAAGTGGCAAATATAAAACTGACAGGAAGAAGCAACACAGACCTCATAAGAAGTGCATGTATATATATATACATATAGTCATACATTACTGAAATAATCAATGACCACACAAAAAATTACAATATTTGATTAGTATATAGGTTAAAAAGAAATCAAGCTAAACAGGTCACATCTACACCTGGCTGAACTTAAGTCACTGCAGACAGCATTACAAAAAGTAGAAAGAATATACAAAATAGATAATTATTGCATGATTATTGGCCATTGACCTTTTCATACATTTAAATACAGATTGGACTGGACTAGATTTAATCACTTCCATTATTTGCCCCGATAAAGAGAAAACTGTGATCACTAATAAGGACAGGGAGAAGTTTCTCAAAGGTCTATCATCCTACCCATATATGGGTATAGCCTTGCCCTTCTGTTCAATTTAATTTAATCAAGCAGTATGAAATGATGGTGTCGATACCAGCAGAAGCCATTGAAGCATTGGCTGAGTCTGTGAATCCATGGCCTTTCTCAGCCCCGTAGATAACATCAACTGATACAGTTCACAGGCAAAGAGAAAAATGGAATTGAAATCTTTTGTTCATTTTTTTTTTCTCTTGGAAAAATTCCATCCCATTACTCAGACAATTGCAAATAAGATTGTGTTATTTATAATAGAGAAATACCTATTTTACAACGGAATTTCATGCAATATCCATGCTTTAAAGTACTATGGAACATGTCTTTTTAAAATAGATCAAGTACTTGGTATGTGACCTGAAGGGCCTACACAATGACCTTCACGTCCTAAATTCAGAATAAATCTTTATGTCTTGTAATCATTACCATGACTACAAGTCGGCTGGTGCCTACAGTAATGTTACAATTCTCCACTCTGTACTTGAGCCATCTCTCGAGATTTCAAGGAGTATTTTTCTATCAATTACATGTGAATTAATTTCAACATTTTGGCAGCAATGTAAGGATTACGGTCTGAGTGTATGATTTAAATGTCTGCCGAGTATGGTAAGGACTGGTAAAAAATTACATGACAGGGAACAAGAGGAATAAATTCAAGGAAACAAGCTAAGAAACAGGATAGATTTATATATATACATAAATGTGACTAAGTGACTGATCTGACAGACACTTTAGACTAGTCATCATTCTGATGATCATTCATCTCCTCCTCCAGAGATATCATCAGTCCTCCTCCAGAGACCGTCATCTTCTCCTCTTTATCTATCTCCTTGTTCATCTATTTCCATTTCTTTTTTTTTACTCCTCCAACTCATCTTTATTTTCCTCATAATTTTCTTCATTCTTACTCTCTTCTTATTCATTCTGCTCTTTTTCCTTCTTTAAAAGTTCTCCTGATCTGTTCTCATCCTTCTTTTTTTTCCCTTTCTTTCTCCTCTTTCTCTTTTTTTTTCTCATTATTGTTCTTCCTTTCTTTCTTTTTTTCTCTCCTTCTTTTCATCCTCTTTATCCTCCTCCTTCTCTCCTTCCTTTTTCTCCTCCGTCTTGGCCAACACCTCAAGCTGACTATTCCTCTCTTTTAATAACCCCCTCATCCTTTTCATTCTTTTATCATCATCTACTCCTCATTTTCCTTCAAGATCTTCCACATCTCTTTCTCCTTGTCAGTCTCATTTCTTCTTCTTTCTCATCACTACCCTTTCCTTTTTTCTTCTTTTTTTCTGCTGCTTGCCATCTTTTTCCCTATTATATACATTTCCCTTCTCCTATTCTTTCTTTCACTGCTCCATTTATCATACAATTGATCAACATGAAGACATACATATTGCTTTACTGTAATTCATCTTTTGCGATCTTTTCTAAGATATCATCTTTTGCGATCTTTTGGGGGATCTTTTCTAAGATCTCATATTTTGCAATGTTTTTGGGATCTTTTCTAAGATCTCCCCTCTCATATTTTTGAAAGAAATCTTTTTATTAAAATTCTTTATGTGTTCTGTAATTATAGAACTGAACCACAAGTTATACTCCTGTGTAAACAGTTCCAGTGGCTAGATACACCAGTTTTGTAACACCAGACAACCTAAGTTGATACCTCTCCACAGAATACAGGCTGTTGGTGGTCAATACACGCCTTCAGAATTGGCCATTCACCTAAATGTTAAATGAAGCAGAAGTCCCGTAATAACGGTCATTGATATTCCGTGGACACCAGCCGAGATTTCCTCTTCGTAGGGAAACACTGGCTATATAATGTAACAAGTGAATTGATTCCCCTTTAATTTCTTAATTTATTCAATCATAGACATTATACTCTACTAATAATAGGTAACAGACTCAAAGGTGTCGGGTGTGGAAAGGCTCGTAAAACAAACCGTCTATCACAAACCACTGCCCCATGTAATCAGACATGACCTTCAGAGAATCGACCTTCAGAGAATCGGTACTCAGAGAGTCCATTAAATGACCTTCATAGCCTTTGTGGTGGTCATATGTCAGGACTACAATGACCCAAATTACAGGATACTTCAGGATCGAAATGGTAGTTAATGGTTAAATAAAGATTATAAACAACACAGGTATACATGTATATTTGAAACTATTAATAGGCTATGACCTTGAAATATTCCAAGATTCAGTAATGACCTTCAAAGTCTGTGAGCAATCCTGCGACACACAAGTTTACTAAAGTGACCTTTATGTAATGTTTCAGGCTTTTGAGAAGAGGCTTTGTGAAAAAATGTAAATATAAACAATTGAGGTACGGGTATATATGAATAATCTATTAATGATTGGTGACCTTCAAATGTTTAAGCTATAAATAGTAATGACCTTCAAAGTGTATGGATTATCATATGTCATGCACATTAGTTATGTAGAGTGACCTATATTTGTCCATGGTTCAGTCTTTCAATAAGGAATTGTTAACAATGAAAAAGAGGCAATTATTATTACAATATTACTATTAATAGCAAAGGTTATTAATTTTCTGTATTGACACAGAAACACAACCTCAGGTTAATATTACAATTTGTTAAAACCTGCAAACCTACCAATCTTAAAGAGGATGAAATTTCAACATTATGCTTGAATGAAGAGTACTTCAGGGTAATTAATATACATTAAGATGAGTACTTTCATAAATACAGGCATTATATATATGTACTTGCAGATACAAATCTGCATGTTATCTGACACTTATCATGATAAAGTTTTAATTTGATCTAGTCAGATTGACATGGATATATTTTGAACATAGTAAGACCTTGAAGTTCACTGATGGACAAAATGTAATTTCACTATCTGAAGAACTAGTGTATACAGGATTTTTATCAAAAAGAAACAAACTGAACATGAAACTTAAGATTACGGGAGATATAAAGGTAGTGAAACTATACCTACGATAATCATAAATGATCTTCATTGGTAAAAGCTATTATAGTTTTGTATTCAGAAGACAGAATAAATTGATTAAATTAAATCTTTTGTTACTCTAAAGCAGAACATTTTTGATCATTAAGTCATTTCTACAAACATATACAGGCTGTCTATAAACTTATTTTTTACACATTTGACTTAAAACAGAACCGTGAGAAAGTTTTGGTTTTATTAGTTTAACATCCTATTAACAGCCAGGGTCATTTAAGGTCGTGCCAGGTTTGTTGGTGGAGGAAAGCCTGAGTACCAAGGGAAAGACCACCGACCAGCGGTCAGTATCTGACAACTGCCCCACATGGGATTCAAACTTTCAACAATGAAGTGGAGGACATGATGGTAATATGTCGGGACAACTTAACGACTTGACCACCACGGCCCCAATTTAAAAGGACTGCTAGAGAAATATCTGGAAAAATGATACACGGGAGCCCATCAAATTTAATATCCGATCAGGGGGAGAGAACTCCGGTCATCATTGGTAACAAACAGAGCTATTACCATGGCACTACCTGCATGACCACTTTAATTTTTTCTCCTACAAGAAAGAGGAATATTCAAATCTTTATAACTACAGAGAGTTTTGAAGTCTTGGCAAAAAAAACCCGTTATTGACCAAGATTTCTTACACTTTACATGCATGGCGTGTCATTTTTTAGCAGTCAGACATTCGCTCATACATATTCACAATTCTCTGAATAAAAAAAGAAAATTGCAATGAAGTTGAATTTGTACAGTTGCGAAGAAATCTGTTTGAAATCTGTTTTCCATATGCCTATAATTTTTTTTTTTTACCGATAAGATCATGTGGCGAAACGAAGGACAATGAATCCAATTTCCTGAGTGATGCAATTGTGATGCATGCCCTACCTGAATGACCTTGACCTTCAACCTCCATCAATGCCAAAGGGAATGCCTGATAAGGATTGGAGCTTTTGTAGACAGACATGTGGCATTGTAAGAGAGGACGTTATATCATATCAAAAAGAATGCGAAAGATGACATCATCAAAGTAATCTCTAATATCTCGGAATTGTTGAGATATCGTAAGAACCCTTATAATTGAGTGCGTCGGGTTATTTTCCTTGAATGCCCTCGCACAGTGACAGAACTTAGCCGACAATATCCCACCAGCAGTTTAAGTATAATATGCTTGTTGTATAAGCTTGTAGGACCACAATTTCAATTTAGCTATCGAAAAAAAAAAGGAATACGTACGATTAGATCAGAATACTCAATAGCATAATAGAATCCTGTATCTGAAACTCAGACCTATCGCTATAAAGATGGAATCTAGATAAGGTAAAGAGTTAGCCTACAATACATTCAGTCGTATCACATCTATCAGGTATATCTTTACCGGCTTACTTGTAAGTAAACCTAACAGATATATCTAATTCTTATGTAAATTCTTCATCAGCTATCTCAAGAGCATTGTGACTTTTTGTATACTCGGAATGACAAACAGACTATATTAATTCTGTAATTTCATGAACATATGGGCAGAATTTGCTGATCATGAATGGTTAAGGGGTCAGACATTCTACAAAACATTCACTTCTTCTTGAAGTGCTGTGGCAATTACTCATCGTTTCATGTCCTATAAACAGCCAGTGTCATTTTAGGATATGTCAATTTTAGGAAATGGAACAAACACAGAGTTCCAACATATAACCAATGACCTGCGGTAATAATATTGCAAAAAAAATAATATTTGCTATATAGGTCACCTTAACTCCCAGGCCCATGAAACAGTCTTATAAGTTTTTGCTAAGCCAATAAAAAGTGATGTAACTTTATGTATCATCATTGTGATTGGCTAAGTCTAAACTTACAACTGTTTTTGACTTAAGATCGTTTCATGATCATGTGGCCAGGTTACCCAAAAGTATAAGGGGCTAGACTGTGGTGGCCGAGAGGTACAGATATCCAAAATATTACCACAATACAAGCTTTGATCATAAGTTCAAAGCCCATGTAGAGCAATTGCTATAGTAGGTACTGACTGAAGGTCATTTTTTTCTCTATGTACCATGGCTTTACCAATTCTCCTAAACTTTGATTGGCCTTAAATTGCTCTGGCTGTTATTTATACGGTCAAAATGTGAAGCCAAAGAAACCAAACCTAAAAATAATGGAGAAATGATAAAATGTTTGACTAACCAAAGCGTTCGTTATCAAGCTATGAAAAACATGTAACCTACAAATGGTGTGAAAATAAACAAATGCATCATTTTTCTGTGAATAATTTTCTTGCTGATATCACAAGCCACAGTGGAGATATTTTGATAATGAATGTCACAATCAGTCAAGAATAAGAAATTGCTCCTCTCATTGTGTAACTTATGTAACACAAAATCTAATAAATTTTCTGATAAGTTTTAAGATTAATTTCCCTCATGACTCTGCTGATACTTTGTCTTTTCTTTACAATACTTAATATTCTATTATCTCCACTGATTCATCAACTTTTGTTCAATTCTGCAGATGTGTACAAAAGCCTATAAAATGTAAAGTTTTTGAAGGATCTAGGTTAAACAATACAGCCATTTCTATGCCTATATGTGAATCCAAACTTTATAATCTGCTTGAGTTTTGATAACAGCAAGTGTAACACCTTATTACAATAAAATCATTGCTCCCTTCTTAGTTTCAATGTAAGTATTGCTCCCTTCTTGATGTCAATGTAAGTATTGCTCCCTTCTTAATGTCAATGTAAACATTGCTCCCTTCTTGATGTCAATGTAAGTATTGCTCCCTTCTTAATGTCAATGTAAGCATTGCTCCCTTCTTAATGTCAATGTAAGCATTGCTCCCTTCTTAATGTCAATGTAAGCATTGCTCCCTTCTTAATGTCAATGTAAGCATTGCTCCCTTCTTAATGTCAATGTAAGCATTGCTCCCTTCTTAATGTCAATGTAAGCATTGCTCCCTTCTTAATGTCAATGTAAGCATTGCTCCCTTCTTAATGTCAATGTAAGCATTGCTCCCTTCTTAATGTCAATGTAAGCATTGCTCCCTTCTTAATGTCAATGTAAGCATTGCTCCCTTCTTAATGTCAATGTAAGCATTGCTCCTTTCTTAATGTCAATGTAAGCATTGCTCCCTTCTTAATGTCAATGTAAGCATTGCTCCCTTCTTAATGTCAATGTAAGCATTGCTCCCTTCTTAATGTCAATGTAAGCATTGCTCCCTTCTTAATGTGTAAGCATTGCTCCCTTCTTAATGTCAATGTAAGCATTGCTCCCTTCTTAATGTCAATGTAAGCATTGCTCCCTTCTTAATGTCAATGTAAGCATTGCTCCCTTCTTAATGTCAATGTAAGCATTGCTCCCTTCTTAATGTCAATGTAAGCATTGCTCCCTTCTTAATGTCAATGTAAGCATTGCTCCCTTCTTAATGTCAATGTAAGCATTGCTCCCTTCTTAATGTCAATGTAAGCATTGCTCCCTTCTTAATGTCAATGTAAGCATTGCTCCCTTCTTAATGTCAATGTAAGCATTGCTCCCTTCTTAATGTCAATGTAAGCATTGCTCCCTTCTTAATGTCAATGTAAGCATTGCTCCCTTCTTAATGTCAATGAAAGCATTGCTCCCTTCTTAATGTCAATGTAAGCATTGCTCCCTTCTTAATGTCAATGTAAGCATTGCTCCCTTCTTAATGTCAATGTAAGCATTGCTCCCTTCTGCTCCTTCTTAATGTCAATGTAAGCATTGCTCCCTTCTTAATGTCAATGTAAGCATTGCTCCCTTCTTAATGTCAATGTAAGCATTGCTCCTTCTTAATGTCAATGTAAGCATTGCTCCCTTCTTAATGTCAATGTAAGCATTGCTCCCTTCTTAATGTCAATGTAAGCATTGCTCCCTTCTTAATGTCAATGTAAGCATTGCTCCCTTCTTAATTCAATGTAAGCATTGCTCCCTTCTTAATGTC
This sequence comes from Argopecten irradians, assembly GCF_041381155.1. NCBI lineage: Eukaryota > Metazoa > Mollusca > Bivalvia > Pectinida > Pectinidae > Argopecten > Argopecten irradians. The sequence goes on from NC_091144.1 coordinate 33,178,873, forward strand.
AATGTAAGCATTGCTCCCTTCTTAATGTCAATGTAAGCATTGCTCCCTTCTTAATGTCAATGTAAGCATTGCTCCCTTCTTAATGCATGTCATTGCTCCTTCTTAATGTCAATGTAAGCATTGCTCCCTTCTTAATGTCAATGTAAGCATTGCTCCCTTCTTAATGTCAATGTAAGATTGCTCCCTTCTTAATGTCAATGTAAGCATTGCTCCCTTCTTAATGTCAATGTAAGCATTGCTCCCTTCTTAATGTCAATGTAAGCATTGCTCCCTTCTTAATGTCAATGTAAGCATTGCTCCCTTCTTAATGTCAATGTAAGCATTGCTCCCTTCTTAATGTCAATGTAAACATTGCTCCCTTCTTAATGTCAATGTAAGCATTGCTCCCTTCTTAATGTCAATGTAAGCATTGCTCCCTTCTTAATGTCAATGTAAGCATTGCTCCCTTCTTAATGTCAATGTAAGCATTGCTCCCTTCTTAATGTCAATGTAAGCATTGCTCCCTTCTTAATGTCATGCTCCCTTCTTAATGTCAATGTAAGCATTGCTCCCTTCTTAATGTCAATGTAAGCATTGCTCCCTTCTTAATGTCAATGTAAGCATTGCTCCCTTCTTAATGTCAATGTAAGCATTGCTCCCTTCTTAATGTCAATGTAAGCATTGCTCCCTTCTTAATGTCAATGTAAGCATTGCTCCCTTCTTAATGTCAATGTAAACATTGCTCCCTTCTTAATGTCAATGTAAGCATTGCTCCCTTCTTAATGTCAATGTAAGCATTGCTCCCTTCTTAATGTCAATGTAAGCATTGCTCCCTTCTTAATGTCAATGTAAGCATTGCTCCCTTCTTAATGTCAATGTAAGCATTGCTCCCTTCTTAATGTCAATGTAAGCATTGCTCCCTTCTTAATGTCAATGTAAGCATTGCTCCCTTCTTAATGTCAATGTAAGCATTGCTCCCTTCTTAATGTCAATGTAAGCATTGCTCCCTTCTTAATGTCAATGTAAGCATTGCTCCCTTCTTAATGTCAATGTAAGCATTGCTCCCTTCTTAATGTCAATGTAAGCATTGCTCCCTTCTTAATGTCAATGTAAGCATTGCTCCCTTCTTAATGTCAATGTAAAGCATTGCTCCCTTCTTAATGTCAATGTAAGCATTGCTCCCTTCTTAATGTCAATGTAAGCATTGCTCCTTCTTAATGTCCATTGCTCCCTCTAATGTCAATGAAAGCATTGCTCCTTCTTAATGTTGCTCCTCTTCATTGCTCCCTTCTTAATGTCATTGCTCCCTTCTTAATGTCATGTAAGATTGCTCCCTTCTTAATGTCAATGTAAGCCATTGCTCCCTTCTTAATGTCAATGTAAGCATTGCTCCCTTCTTAATGTCATTGCTCCCTTCTTAATGTCAATGTAAGCATTGCTCCCTTCTTAATGTCAATGTAAGTATTGCTCCCTTCTTGATGTCAATGTAAGTATTGCTCCCTTCTTAATGTCAATGTAAGCATTGCTCCCTTCTTAATGTCAATGTAAGCATTGCTCCCTTCTTAATGTCAATGTAAGCATTGCTCCCTTCTTAATGTCAATGTAAGCATTGCTCCCTTCTTAATGTCAATGTAAGCATTGCTCCCTTCTTAATGTCAATGTAAACATTGCTCCCTTCTTAATGTCAATGTAAGCATTGCTCCCTTCTTAATGTCAATGTAAGCATTGCTCTCTTCTTAATGTCAATGTAAACATTGCTCCTTTCTTAATGTCAATGTAAGCATTGCTCCCTTCTTAATGGCAATGAAAGATTTCCTCCCTTCTTAATTTCAATGAGCAGTATTTGTTATCAACCTAATTGATGCTTATGTTTCTTTCCTAATTTTTGAAAGATTTTAAGTTTCTTACCTTGTTTCAATAAAAAGAAGCTCCTTACCCTTCTGATGTAAAAAACATTTAGCTTTCTGTATCAAAAATATGAAAGAAATCTTTGTCTTTAACACTTCCCTTAGAAGGCTATAAGTTAAAAAAATCATTGTTAAACTAGGCCCAGTTAATAACTGTAGGTTGGTGGTTTTACTCCTGGCACTCCAGCTTTCCTCTAGTCACCTCTCAACCTGATATGTCTGTAAATGATCCTAGTTATTGATAGGACATTAAACGGCTGTTGATAGAACGTTAGACTGAATGAGCTAATTGAGAAATCTATGATTTTCTCTCTGAATCTTTGTGATAATTACAGTATAGTAATAATGTGATATTTCCGATTGTTTCATAGAGTCATCCTCGTCCTATATAATCTGACACATAGGATATAGATAAAGTCTACTTGACATTCCTGTTACATATCTTACAATACAGAAGGATGTGGGATAGAGAAGAATGATTGGCTAGATGAGCGGCTGTAATACGGTACAACCTACAAAATCAGTGTTACACACCATTCAATATCGGTCACACAATATCCTAAAGTGGAAACGCCTTTCAACTAAATATTGGCTGCCCTTTACACAAATCACCAGTGTCACAAATGAAAATGACAGTGGACCATGGCTAATTTGTCTAATACGGAGGAAAGGCGGCTGTCATTGCAGTCTTACTTTGACCCTGTTGTGACAAAGCTCAGTATCGTTATATGTCGTTGATTATCCACGACTTTAGTTAACGTTACATCTCCCCTGACGGTCATTTATGGTCACATTGGCCCGTTTCTTCAGATGCGAACACTGGTATGACAGATGACAGCGACATGATGGTGCTTGTTGTATCATACGGAGTAAAAGAGAATGTGTCGTTTCGTAGGTGATAATGTTGGATTTGTTCTCACAAGTTATGCAATAAATTAGACTACAGGGGTCTTTGATTTATCAATCTTGAAACTGACAATTGTGTGAAACATCAGAAATAAGGATGGATATTTCAGCTTCTTTATTCTTGATTCAACAAGAGGCCCAGAGGGCCTGTATCGCTCACATGTCGTTGTTTTTTTGCGTATTTCTGTAATTTAGTAATTAGTGATCCAAAAATCACAAAGACTCTTACAATTAGAAAAAAAAGCAAAATTAACCCCATGATTTGTTTATATTTGAATCCCAACCATATAATGATGCTATAGATACCATACGAATATGCTATCCAATACATAGTTTCAGAGAGGAAGTAATTTATATGAAAATAGTAGCCTAATTAACCTTTTTGGCCCCGCCCCTCAGGCCCCCTTGGGATCAGCCCCAGGATCATATGGAAATAGCCAAATTTGACCCCTTTTGACCCCACCCCTCAGGCCCCCTTGGATTCAACCCCATCATTTTTGTATGATTTTGAATCCCCACCCTATAAGGATGCTACTAATGTATTATGAGTGCTATCCCATGCTTAGTTTCAGAGAAGATGTCATTTATATGAAAAAAGCCAAATTGACCCCTTTTGGCCCCGCCCCTCAGGCCCCCGGAGATTCAACCCCATCATTTTTGTATGATTTTGAATACCCACCCTAAAAGGATACTACCATTGCATTATGAGTGCTCTCCCATGCTCAGTTGCAGAGAAGAAGTCACTTATAAATATGGAAATAGCCAAATTGACCCCTTTTGACCCCGCCCCTCAGGCCCCCTTGGATTCAACCCCATCATTTTTGTATGATTTTGAATCCCCACCCTATAAGGATGCTACTAATGTATTATGAGTATTATCCCATGATCAGTTGCAGAGGAGTCACTTATAGGGAAAAAGTCAAATTGACCCCTTTTGACCCCTTTTCTCAGGCCCCCAGGGGGTCAGCCCCATTATTTGTACAATTTTGAATCCCCATCCTATAAAGATGCTACCATTGCATTATGGGAGCTATCCCATGCTTAATTTAAGAGAAAAAGTCGTTTATATGGAAATAGCCAAATTGACCCCTTTTCGCCCCGCCTATCAGGCCCCTTGTGGGTCAGCCCCATCATTTGTACAATTTTCAGTCAGTAACCCATATGGATGCTACCAGTCAAATTTTGTTGAATTCCGACCAGCGGTTATGGAGAAGAAGTTGATTGTTGACAGACGGACGGATGGACGGACGACAGGTGCCACGGTATGACATAAGCTCACCTTGGTCCTTTGGACCAGGTGAGCTTAAAACTTAACACTACCTGAGAACATTCTGTTTACTACATATTGACTACGTATGTTGAACAGATTGACTCCTGTTCATGACATATGATTTCCCTGTTTCAATTTACTTTATATTATCATGATTTTATGCTTCATTTTAATTTATATTTTATGCAATGCAAAATAGTTCATTTGTCGTTTTTGTGGTTGCTATAACCCATACACTATTTCTTACCAATATCCCATTAACCCCTCATTCAACCCCTGAAGACACATTTAAACTCTTCTAAATCAAAGACTAGACCAGTCCATTATGCAATTTCAGGGGTGACTAAGTTGAATGACATTGGGATATAATTTTGAATATTTAGAAAAAAAAAGACCAATTTGACATTTAATCAACCCATGAGTTCTTGTCAATCATTATTTATACAATGTATAACTTAAATGGTACTTTGAAAATTATTTTGACAAGAATTTGCACTATAAATCTTTAATCCAACTGACTTGAATTCATGTTGTTATCAAATGGTATGACAGTGCACTGGACAATGGTAGTATATATCATACTACAACTTTTATCGAGATGTCTTCAAAGAATTTAAAGATATGGACCAATTACAGAACTTTCAACCAGAACCAAATGAACCACAAACCTTTACTTTTCGACACCAGATAACAGGGAACACAAGGTCAAATTACGCCACATGGCCACCGAAAAACGATCCATTGCTAAAATTCTAAATGGAGACATTTAGTTTTGTCCTGTCTGGTTAAGAACGGAATCATTGACCTTACGTAAAGTCAAACACATCGATTGAAGTGGATCAGACTAGCCCGAGGGCCATTTTACTCACTATAAATTTACTGGTCCAGCTAGGCTTGTACTTATCTAACAGTGGAAACAAGACCTAGCTATTAACTTCGCCATGTAAAAAATTTATACCCAGGAGTACATTACTGATTTCATTCTCCCCCCCCCCCCCCAGTAAACATGCTTGGATATTTTGGATATTTTTTTTTTGTATTTTGTCCAGAATGAGTTGAAGGTCGAGACGGTTTGTTGAGAACAACGATATGGCGATGTATTCTCTGTCATTAAGTAGGCTTGGATACAGACAACATGGAATTCGCTATTAACTTGGAATTGAAACTTCAAATTTTTTTTTTCCGTTTTTTTTTCTTTTCTACTTACTATTGCTCCCTGAGACATCATATTGGTAAGAAAACCTTATATCTCCATTTAGTAGCCAGACTTCAATTACATCTTTAAGGCCTCCCACCTGATATTTTTCAATCCGTTGTAGGCTGGGAAAGAACAATTTGTCTTCGTCCAGGGAAACATTTGAATTGAAACATTACTTTTTTCTAGTTTTAATCGGTAAAACAGAATGGTGGGTATAAGTAGCTCAGGTGGGGGCAAGCATATATAAAGTAAAATTCCTGGGAAACTGTAAAATAACTTTGATATTCCGTTTTTACATATTAGAGTAACCTCCCATATGAGTATAGGTATCGATTGTGACATCATCACTTAGTGAGCAAAAACAATGTCGTTTTACTTTTAAATGTATGACGTTACGCTGTGAGCGTTACGTTTGTGAGCATGAGGCGTGGCTATATTACACCTGGCGATCGGTCAATTTCGTTGGTCTTCAGCGATTTGTTATAACCATGTTTTGCTGTAGTTTGTATACTACATGCAAATAATATAGGACCCTTGATGTCCAGGTTGAAAAATAACATGTTATATATAAAAATATATGTCAATTCCTTGTAAAGGTGTTAGTTATAACTGTGTTACTTTACAGTAGTGCTGTTCAATTTAATTTCAATGGTATACATATACATCTAATTGATTGTTAATTAACAATTTGTTGGTCCTCAGAGGTTAACAGGTAGGTATTGCCTTTGTCCATTTTTGTTTTTATATAACATCTGCATGCTTGTTTTTGCTAATTAATTAATCTTCTTTCTATTTTTCACAATCCTGCATCATGATGCAATTCTTAGATTTTTTTAAATTTCTTTTCTTTTGCTATTACCTTACTTGAGTAGGGGGTGGGGGGGTGGGTGGGGGGTCACCGTGACATTTTGACCTGTGGTGTCAATGTACCATGATTCAAAATACCATGCTACAATGGTATACCACATTTTAAACCTTTCCAATGCTTTAAATTATTGACAATAAACAATGCCTGATGTAATTTACATGAAAGATGAATTCTTAAAAAATCAATATCAGATTTTTGTTTTAATTTCACCTTCTTGTCACTGATTGGTTATTAAACATCCAATGAATGAGAAGTAGTGATAATAACTCAAATATGACATTTACTCAAGATGTTGATTCTTAAAAAGTTTTCATTTTCAAAAATGTTCAAGTTTTCAAATGTCAACTTAACAATAATATTTTCTTAAACAGTAGCTAAGTTTATAGTTGTTAGTCATTACCAGTATATTGCCTTCGTCATCATTCAATACTAGACAATAAATAATATCCAAGGTCATATTTACTGACAATCATCTCTCAAAAACCAAACAACTTAAGTCATTATGCTGTCATGGATGCAGTGAATCACTGATAGTTAGACAACAGTCAAGGTCATTTTTACAGCAAATAAATTTCTGAACGACATGCATGGTTCTTTTTGTTATGTCAGTAATCTTGTATTTTCAGTATTTAACTGTTAGAATGTTCAACCTCTGTTCTTGTCTACTCGGAAGATTTTCACTGTATTTTGTGCTGTTTACAGTGTGGCATATTTGTTGGGTTTGGTTGAATATCCTATTATACAGCCTGGGTCGACATTAAGGAGGTGAAAGAAAGCCGGAGTACCCAGAGAAAAACCACCGAACAGCAGTCAATTAATACCTCAGGCAATGTACTGCCCCACATGGGATTCGAAATTGAGACCCAGAGACAAAAGGCTTGTGGTAATATATATGTTGAGACGTATGTACATCAATTGGCCACTTCAGGAGCCATATAGGTTAGCTCCATTGCATTTGGTATTTCAGTAACCTCTGAATAACAACCTGCAACTTCTTCATAAGGTCACCTCTCTCGTGTCTCAAATGGTGGAATTACAGTAAAACCTGCCTGAACAACCATGTTTGTATATATATGACCACCTGCTTGTAATAAGACCACTTTTCTAGGGTCCGAAAAAAGTCAACATCAACACAAATTTACCTGTGTATAAAGACCACCTGGCTATAATGATTCTTTGTCTATCAGATGGTGTTTACACACAGGTCTTACAATAAAAATCTGTAATGCTTTCCTATGTGGAGATTTGAAGTTGAGGAACCTTTGTACGACTTGGCCCAGGGTTTGTCTCCCATTTTCAGAAACATGACTCTGTCTGTCAGTTTTCAACCTCTTAACATTTGGCCTTCAGCTTTTAAACTTCAAGATGCTACACCGATACATCAACTTTAAAGCCAGAAATCTTACCTTTGAAACTCTCCACACATTTTCACTTCACACTTTCCAGCAGATGTCTGCTTACTTGCCAGCAGACGTTTATTGCCCTGAAAGTGGCAGTATTTTTCACCTTTCAATTTAAGGTGCAATGTTAGAATATCTGGAAGCAGGCCTGATTATAAATGTCAAATTGATTTAGATGTTATTCTGACAGATGATGTAAAAATGTTTTACTAAAGAATACAATGTTAAAAAATTCGAGGAGAAACAAGAGCATCCAGAACACATTTCAAGGTCCATCAAAACTTTGGATGTCAATACATTTAATTACTCTTGAGACTATAGACAAGTGTTTTTTTCTGGGTACTCTGGTTTTTGACCACCGCCTAAAGCTGACCTGTCCTTTAATGACTTTGCATTAGCTGTTAATTAGACTTACAATATTCAACCCAATAAGCCCCCTCTGTCCGAATAAGCCCCCCTGTCACAATAAGCCCCCCTGTCACAATAAGTCCCCCTGTCACAATAAGCCTCCCTGTCCCAATAAGTTCCCTTGTCCCTATAAGCACCCCTCCCCATTTTGAGACTTCCAATTCACTTATATTGACTTATTTGTTTTTTTCTTGCATTTATTGTAAAGAGGGAGTGGGACAGTTTCCACTACACTAGGGTAGCAAACCAGAGAAGAACAGCCTGGCCACGGTCTATATTTTTGTTAAGTGGGGAGCCCCTGTTTTGAGCCATGCATAAACAATTAAAAATCAAATATATTCTGAAATTGGTACATCCAATATGGAGGGTTTGATATAAGTTTCATTTTTTTCAAAAATAAACATAACAAAAATGGGTTAGAGATTACAATTCTGGGCTCCTCCGGAAGTGCGTCTTGACCGGAAATGCTAGCTTTACTTGAAGGAAAATCCATGGCGCGGGTTTAGGCAAAAATATTGAAAAATCCACCTAATCGACCTATGAAATAAATTAGCTTATTTTGCCATTGTGAGAGAAATGCTCAATTTAAGGTAGGTCTCAAGAAAAAAATTGAGTACAATTTTCTGCAATTTTGGGCTAAAAAACATGATATTTTGCAATTTTTCAGGTGTTACCATTGCATTCACATGCATGAATAAGCGCAGAATATGGCCAAATCTGTATCAAAATATCAAATTGTAATTACAAAAGATGTGCTGATTAATTATATATATACTTTTGTACAGGTATTTTTTACAGTTAAATGACTATATCTATATTTCTAAGGCATGCGCCTTAATTTCATAGATTGTCCAAATCTACTGTTTTCTGCTACCTAGAAATCACAATGTTTAATTGTTCTGTCCCCCACATTGAAACAGACTTATTTTTATGAGGGTATTGGGAGCAGGGTTTGGGTTGGGGGTAGTAAAATGTCACCTTTCATCATTCACCCACTGAAACCAACTGTTCTTTTTCTTTTTAGAAGGTAGTGTCATATACTGCATTCATACTGAAATGCCCTATCCATCTATTCCCCCATTACATTTTTTATGAGGGGGAGGGGGTTTTGTGTTCAATATAACATTGCCTCGGTTGAACACCCTTCCCCCTACCCCTTCCCCCACCCCTCCTCATCTATTGTTTCTGTGTAACATTACTAGCTGGGGTAGGGAAGGGCATACAGCTGATATACATCTTACTGTCATAGACCGAATTCCACCAAACACATACAGGGGCGAGGAAGTAATTACACTTTTACCCACAACAATCTCTGTTCAGTGCTATCTGTCAAATGTGAACAATTCGTTACTGGTGTTCTGCTAATTATCAAGTTGTTTATGGGTACAGCAAAACTCAACACAAGTTTATCTCTGAGATATGTTTTCGGGTCATGAGAAACAATGTCAGTACACTATTAATGCAGTAACCTCTTTTCTTGTTCTTTATTTCATTTAAAGATGCTACACCGCTGATCGAATGGTATTTTTCTGTATCAAAAATAGCAGCAGACGAATTATATTTTTTTCAGTTACAAAAGTTACTTACTTTACACCATTACCATCATTAAAGAGTTTGAGCTTCTCATTTTACTTGAAGATAAAAATATTAGAAAATAATTTATTGGGTCCCAAAAAAAGTCCATGGCATATTATACCCTATATGGAATGAAGTGTTGATTGCGCATCCACTAAAAGAATAACAAGTTATTTTGTAATATTTTTGTGTTAATTAGACATATATTTAAATGAGTAAACACTGATTATTGTTAAAATGATGAGTATGATTTATGCTCTGTCGACGGTGAAGCATCTTTAAGCTTTACTTAAGAAATCATATATTTTTGTGTGGAAGAGGGTGTGTGTGTGTATCCTTGTATGCATATATTCAATTAAAATGTCGTTAAATTTTCCAACCAAAAAAAATGTTGGCCTCATTAGATAGCAATATCCTTCAAGTTGCTGATGAAAATTATCTTTTATCCTTTGACACATTTAAAAGTCTGTCACATGATTAGATCATGGCTCATCATGTGACATGACATCTGATACTAAATATAGAAAGACAGATTGTAAATTGACAAGAAACCTCGATCCTCGATCCTGAACAACTTAACCATTGCTGATTATAGAAAACTTGTGTCGGATAAGAAATTGTTTAAAATGGAAATTCAGTTAACAAACACTTTTAAGTTGTCTGTCATAATGCAAGCACGGAAATATATTTTGTGTTCGGTTCTGAGATAGGAAGTAAGATATGTCATAAACAATGAAGGATAGATGTTACATAGATATATATTCATTCTCACGTGCACGTTATTGCTGATTCAGCTTTTCTCACCTCAGTAAATCATTATTTTTACTAAATTTAACTGCCTCTAAAATTTTGAACTAAACATTATTAGCATTCTGAATACAAAAGGCAAGTTTTTAATAAGTACAGTTGTCATAGATACCACAGCTGTCAGTCATAAACAACCACTATTGTTGCCATGGAAACATTTAGCAAAATAAAATAAAAAAAATCACCATATAGGCTATAAGAGATGCTATTTCAGAAAATATCAGTGAGTCTTTTATAGAGACCTTAGTGCTTTTGCCATAGCAACCAAATAAATTTTCGTCGAATTTACTTAAATGTATAGAGTAAAAGAAACCTTGTTTAAAAACATTGTCCTATAAAAACTATCAGTGTTTTTGTCATTGAAACAAATATTATTGTTGACATAAGTAATCAATATTAATGTTGCCATGTTTTTTTTGTCTTGCAAAACCAACTGTACTTATATCATAGCAACCAATAACACTGTTGTCATAGCAACCTGAGCAGAACTATTGTTAAAGAAACTAATAGTATTGGTGTCATAGCAACCACTAGTATTGTTGTCTTAGCAACCACAAGTATTGTTGTCATAGCAACCAAAAGCAATGTTGTCATAGCAACCAATAGTTGTACTGTTCTTATAGAAGCAAATAATACTCTTGTCATCAATACCAATAGGGCCGTTTTCATAGAAATCAGGATTTAACTGTTGTCATAGCAACCAATATACCTGTAGGTTGTCATGGAAACAAATGGCATTGTTGTCATAGCAACCAAGAGTACGGTTCTCATGGAAAGAAATAGTACTGCTGTTATAGCAACCAGTAGAACTATGTCAAAAAAATCAAGAGAGATGATATCATAGCAACCACTAGTATCGTTGACATAGAAACCACTAGCACTGCCAGCATAGAAATCAAGATAAATGTTGTCGTAGCAACCAATAGTATTGTTGTCATAGCAACCAATAGAACTGTTGTCATAGCAACCAATAGAACTGTTGTCATAGCAACCAACCAAAAGAACTGTTGTCATAGCAACCAATAGTATTGTTGTCACAGCAACCAAAAGAACTGTTGTCATAGCAACCAATAGTATTGTTGTCACAGCAACCAAAAGAACTGTTGTCATAGCAACCAATAGAAATGTTGTCACAGCAACCAAAAGAACTGTTGTCATAGCAACCAATAGTATTGTTGTCACAGCAACCAAAAGAACTGTTGTCATAGCAACCAATAGAAATGTTTTCATAAAAACAAATAGCACTGTCATCAAAGAAAAACAGTACCAAAAGATATGTTGTCGTCACAACCCAAATATCTATTGTTATAGAAATCAAAACAATTAACAACCAATAGCTAGTACTGATGTCAAAGAAACCAGAATTTTTGTCAAAATGACCGCCATGACTGTAGCTGTGAATCACTTGTTTTTAGCAGAAAGTCTCAACCCTAATTACACACCCTGCCTTGTCAATCCTTCGAACTTTTCTATCATGTATAGACCAGTCTAGTCACACAGTTTTTAAATAAATAAAAATGCTGGTTGCCTTAACTACGTGTATATGTCTACAGCTATGATTATCTGACCTGTGGTCGACCTTGACCTTGACTGATGAGCTGTGTCTGTATACAAAAAGAAGTGTTTCTATGGCTTCACTCCAGTTACCATGGCAACAATATTGTGCAAATGTCCATCACTAAAATTGATTTTTAAAATGGTTGATGTCAAGTAGAGACAATGTGAGCCTTCTAATATAAGTTTTTTATATAATATGTCAGGTTTGACCAGCCAACGGCCAACTGGAGCACACTGTAACACTGGAAATGGCTGATGTTTTAAATCACACAAGAAAAAATATGTTCTTCAGTTTGGAACACATAAAACCAATCTATATATATGTATACATATTATCTGGTTTTACTTGTAATTATGTTATTTTTACAATAAATGCTTTCATTATTATTGGGGCTGCAGTGACCGAGTGGTTAAGATGTCCCGAAATATTTCCACAACCCCTTTAACACCTCTGAGTCATGAGTTTTAATCCCAAGTGGGGCAGTTGCCAGGTACTGACCATTTGTCGGCGGTTTTTCTCCAGGTTCTTTGGATTTCCTCCACCATTTAACCTGGCATATCATTACATGACAGTCTAGCTGTTGATAGGATGTAAAACTAAACAAACCAAACATTTTCGATCAGCTAGGATCAGGTTTTGGTGGTGCAAGAAACTTTAAGTATATAGACAAATTGCCACAGACAGATATCACAAAATGAAACTCTGCCATACAGGTGAAAGACCATAAAATAGACACATTAACTTTATTCACCCCTACAGACACATTTAAACTCTTCCAAATCAAAGACTAGATCAGTCCATTATGAAATTTCAGGGGTGACAGGGCCAACAAAATGCTGTAATGAGTGATGAACGCTAGACAAAAATATTGCTGTTACACTATACATGTACTTACAGAGCCAAGGGAGGCAATCGAAAGAAACAGTTTCAAGGTCATTTTAACGGTTTAGTAAATGCAATCCTGATATAACTGTCCTACTTCTGTTTAAACAAAGAGAATTTAGATCTGTATAATCAAACGTTTTCATTGCAGTTCTCATGCAGGTCTTCTGAAGGCACAAGTGGGAGAGACAGTCGTGAAGTTTGACGCCAACTTCTACAACTGAATACGACAACGGAGCGCCCTCATGGCGATAATCCTCGTCTCAGGGGAGATAACAAATGTGCAGGACTATTTTTTTTCTATTTCTCTCTATTTCTCTTCTTTTTTTTAAAATTTTTATTGAATTTGTTGAGCAGTGCAAAACAAAACACCATAAGATACAGGAGAAGAGATTTTCCCACACTAGTTTGTAGGCATTTCAATTCCCTTACTACAATTACAAAAATAAAACTTTACCCTACAAAATTTTAAGTTTAATAAATGAATCATAGTCATATTTAAAATATCATATTTCCAAATTACCATATTTGATCAAATTTGCGTCCCTAACCCAATAAGTACTTCCCCCTTTTTGAGGCCTCACTTATTTATCTATAACTATAAATACTGACTGAAAATATGAAACCTGCGTAAAGGTATGTTTGATGGCTTATTTCATGCAATCATTTCAGGAAAGGCTAGTCCAAATTTGGTTCTATTAAACGCCCTCTTTTTTCAATTGTTATGCATCTTGGGGGCTTATTGTGTTAAATAAGGTAATCATAAAGGCATCAAATAATTGTTGAAGGTACATCAAACTAAAAATGACTGTTAATAATTGTTTGTTAATTTATTTTCAAAAGCCAGAGGTAGACGAATTATGTAATATGTCAAAATACTTTAACGACACGGCCATCGCTGGTGAAAAAAGCACTCGGCCACCGAGATCTCTGAGACAAGATAGTGACTATTGTGACATCATGACCTCGTTAGTGACTATATTGTGACCTCATCAGCAGCTGGGTCAGGTGTATGATTATAATATTAGATACCAAATTGAGTGATTTTTGGTGATAAAAAATATATCATCAATATTCATCACTGGTCTGTACATTAATATGATAATACTGTTAGTCCCTGATGGTTGATAGAAAGATTAGTAAAGAACGTTTTTCCTCAAGCTACACTTAGCAAAGTTTGAATAATTATGAAGACTTTCCAACACCTCAATTACTAAATGTTCAATCTCCATCATCAAGACCACCATATAACTTATTACAGATGTCTAAAACATCATTGTCACTGATTGGTTAATTTAGATGTCTGATATTTACCACTAATGCTCCACCTCTAGGTCACAGTGGCCAAGTGGTTAAGGTGTCTGACATTCTACCACTAGTCCTCCACCTTTAGGTCATAGTGGCCAAGTGGTTAAGGTGTCTGACATTCCCATGATGCCCTCCACCTCAGGGTCACGGTGGCCAAGTGGTTAAGGTGTCTGACATTCCCATGATGCACTCGACCTCTAGGTCACAGTGGCCAAGTGGTTAAGGTGTCTGACATTCCCATGATGCACTCCACCTCAGGGTCACAGTGGCCAAGTGGTTAAGGTGTCTGACATTCCCATGATGCACTCCACCTCAGGGTCACAGTGGCTAAGTGGTTAAGGTGTCTGACATTCTACCACTAGCCTCCACCTCAGGGTCCCAGTGGCTAAGTGGTTAAGGTGTCTGATATTCTACCGCTAGTCCTCCACCTCCAGGTCACAGTATACAAGTGGTTAAGGTGTCTGACATTCTACCACTAGCCTCCACCTCAGGGTCCCAGTGGCTAAGTGGTTAAGGTGTCTGATATTCTACCACTAGTCCTCCACCTCCAGGTCACAGTATACAAGTGGTTAAGGTGTCTGACATTCTACCACTAGCCTCCACCTCAGGGTCCCAGTGGCTAAGTGGTTAAGGTGTCTGATATTCTACCACTAGTCCTCCACCTCTAGGTCACAGTATACAAGTGGTTAAGGTGTCTGACATTCCCATGATGTACTCCACCTCAGGGTCACAGTGGCCAAGTGGTTAAGGTGTCTGACATTCCCATGATGCACTCCACCTCAGGGTCACAGTGGCTAAGTGGTTAAGGTGTCTGACATTCTACCACTAGCCTCCACCTCAGGGTCACAGTATACAAGTGGTTAAGGTGTCTGACATTCTACCACTAGTCCTCCACCTCTGGGTCACAGTGGCCAAGTGGTTAAGGTGTCTGATATTCTACCATGTAATAGCCCTTTATCACTAGGTTACAGTGGCTTAGTGGTTGAGGTGCCTGACATTCTACCACTAGTCCTCCACCTCTGGTCCAGAGTGGAAACATTTTAAGTCTAATATTGTAGCAGTAACTCTCCATCTCTGGGTCACAGTGATGTAGTGGTTAAGGTGTCTGACATTCTAGGACAGACACAAAACCTAAATACATTATATATATTTAATATACCCGATCAAACTTTGTTTCAGGGAGTATAGCAGATCGAGATCATTCTTTATTAACTACTGCCATAATTTCCGCTTTAATTAATATTTAGCATGTATTTCATGGTGATGTACAATTTATGTACTAATTGAACCTTTTGCTACAAATATTAGTGTAACTGCTTCACATGAAAACAAACCATTGTCACATATGCTACCCTCCATTATAATTGTTTCTCATAAAGACAGTTGTTACCCGACTTCCTGATATATATATAATTATATGACCATTTGTGCATGTAATCATGCAATGAACAAATAAAACTCCGTTCATCGTCGACGAGACACCTGTGAATATACCTTTAGTCATCTCTAATACTCATTGACAATTCACTCTCATTTATATACAGCTGTATTGAAAGATATACTTCACATCTCATCGAACAATCAACAATGAGAGCGATGCGATTACTTTGAATCGTCACTATTTCCGCCTATGGCTAAATGGTAATCCTTTTGATGTAATTAGAAGCAGATATAGGGCCAAGGTCAATGAAGGTCATTTATTACAAATTATAACGTTATGGTTTTAATGATTTTATTATAGATTGCGGCAGCTGTTTTATGATTGTTTGACATTAAAATGTTTGTTAAATATTCATACATGTTTACAAAATAAAACACACCGAAAATTTACATCCAATATAAAATCTACTTAAGAAATCATGAGAAATAAAAATGACTTTGTTCCAAAAGCAAAATGAAAGTACATCAATTTAAAATGCAGTGCATAATCATTTTTAGAAATTAAATATATAAATGTACATTAAATTCCCTTTTTATCGCTAATACAACATATTTTTTTGTTTAATGATGTTCATCAATTTCACATTGTTGCAATCAATGCTTGCAGATTTTTCATAGATACACCCAGTAAGATTTTAAAATTTGTATATATATATCATCATTTTATCATAATTAAGTTTCTTATTGTTCCTCTTTTTTGTATATTACAGAGTTATCTGTTCATTTGGGTAGGTGTTTACTATTACATCGTGTTTTTTGAGAGTGTAACGTCATATTCAACAGAAAAAAAAATTGCCGAAAAATCTTTACTCACAGAGAAATGTCGTCTGAATATTGATACCTATAGCCACAAGGGAATAAAAATAAACAGATATGCAAAGAATTCATTAATATCTGTCTGGGGGGATCAAAATAGAATATTTAATATATCGATACTAAAAGAAATAAAAAAAAAATTAACCATGTTACTACAACTTTCATTTCCACTTAAAACATACAAGTATAATTATATTTCTTTGAAATTAACTATTGCCATTTACTCCACAGTTTTATATATATATATTTTTTTTTTGTTTTTTTAGATAGAATAAATTAGTTAACATTCTAATTATGTCATAACTTATGCTTAATTAATTACAAGGACACTATACTTATGTCAAGTGTCATAAAAAAGCCACAGATAATGTTTTAATGTTTATCATCTTGACTATATAAGAACACCTGGTTTCTACATTTCACCTTCACACGCAGACAAAATTACAATAAATTTTACGCATGAATTACACAATTTGATAAGTTCATCAGATAAATAAATTTTAAACAAAAGAAAATCATAAATATTCATGACTGTTTAGTAAATATTCATGAATATGTAAAACTGCTAATTATTCTAATCAGTCATTGTTATTATCTAATTAGTCATCATAAACTATTCCTTTATATCTCCAAAATATATTAAAAATAATCAATTAAAAAAAATTCCCTTTGATCTTTAAAAATAAATTAATGACAATAAATTAAACAAAATTCCCTTACATCTTAAAAAGATAAATCAAAGATGATCAATTTAACAAAACTCTTCTTATAATAATTCTCAAAAATACATTATAGATGATCAATATAAAACTGATTTTTTTTTCAATAATTCATTCATCATCTGCAGGTGTGACGAAAGAATGTTTGAAATTGCCTTCTTTAATTAATTAATTCCCTTTGAGTGACCTTGTAAAATATCACAGGTCATTAAGTTTTATTGCAGTCATGAACCCATGAAGCAAATATCTGTAATAATTTCATACATTCATGAATCCCATAAATTAGTTGTACCTATGTACTGTATTGTACTGCATCCATAAAAATGTCTTCTTTCTTTTGAACTTTGACCCCTGTGACCTTAGTACAGGTTAAGGTCATTGGCACAAACCATAAACAAGCATGTCCCTCAGTAGATCATTCTGTTTTCCATGTTTTGTTGACTATCATAACCCATAGAAAAACTAATTATATGTATTTCTAACGAGGTGTCATACATTGAACTTGTGTGTGGAACACCCAACCGAATTTAGGCTTAGAGTTTTTGAAAAGAGTTGTATAAATATGCATGTCATCATGCAATGGTAGCAGGACTGAGTTACCCCCATTGCAGACCATTCAGATCAACTGTGAAGCATTGTTTGTCATCACCATTACCAAAAGCAAGGCAATAGTAACATTATTGAGTGGAGGGCTTGTGACAGAATATTGGATACAGTAACCACTAAGCCAAAAGATTTCTTAGGTGGAGGGCTTGTGACAGAATATTGGGCACAGTAATCACTAAGCCAAAAGATTTCTGAGGTGGAGGGCTTGTGACAGAATATTGGACACAGTAACCACTAAGCCAAAAGGTTTCATAGGTGGAGGGCTTGTGGCAGAATGTTAAACATCTTTACCTGCACTCAGCCAAAACAGTTAACAGAAGAAGAGCTTGTGGCAGAATGTTGGACACCTTAACCGCTAAGCCAAAACAATTCATTGATGGAGGGCTTGTGATAGAATGTTGGACACCTTAACCACTAAGCCAAAACAATTCATTGATGGAGGGCTTGTGATAGAATGTTGGACACCTTAACCACTAAGCCAAAACAATTCATTGATGGAGGGCTTGTGATAGAATGTTGGACACCTTAACCACATAGCCAAAACTGTTCACAGGTGAAGAGTTTGTAGAAGAATGTTGGCCAAAACAATTCCCATGTGAAGGGCTTAATGTGGCAGAATGTTGGACACCTTTAACCACTAAGCTAAAACAGTTCAGAAACTTGATAAACTTGGGATACCATAATCACTTAGCCAAAATGGTCAGAAAAGGTGAAGTTTAAGTGGCAGAATATGTGACCTACATGTATAAACATTAATTTGACCTTCAATAAAATATCAACAACTAGTTATAATAGATACAGAATGCTTACACGGAACATTTTAACACGTTTAAACAGGTACAACTGAATACAAACGACGCATATTAAAGCCAGGTAATTGTATCTTTTAACAATTACAGGTATATCAGCCTGATATCTAAAGTGTCGACATTAAGATTACCATATAGTCCAAGTAAATGTCAATCCTGTACAGAAACAACATTTACTCGTGACAGACAGTGTATTTGGTGACTCTAAATACAAAATATACATGTATCATTTTTGGCATTGATAGTGCCGTAGACTGCCAACAAGGAGGAAAATCACCAGTGACATCGGAACATGGTGAATGAGAGTTCCCATTACAACTATCTATATACATATTGTCTTTCCCATTCTCCACGCTGCAATTGATGTAGACATTGGCGAAAGTTGACATTTATTTCTATTTTGCATGCTATAAATATTATCATAAATCTACAAACATACCAGAATCTATTGAATCTATACTTCATAAATTCTGTTAAGGAATGGAAAACTAACAACCTCTAAGTCAATTATATCCTTATTCAATACCATCGTCATCTGATTGCATGTTTAAAATTCTGATCTCTATTTTAATTTCATGAATCATTAACATCAAAGACATTTTTTTTTTTTTAAATTAATCTTCATTTTACAGGTGATAATGGAGTGAAGATGAAATGGAACGTTACGGCGGCCAATAAATTAGGATTACAATAGTCAATCACACCTCCAAAGTAATCAAAGCATTTAACGAGTTTAATTAGGGCATTCTCACCTGTCAGGGAGTCAGAGAGTGATCTGATTAATGGGAGATTCCCTGCTGACCCTAAAGGGCTATTTTTAGATTTGGTTGATTTGATTAATGGGAGATTCCCTGCTGACCCTAAAGGGCTATTTTTAGATTTGGTTGATTTGATTAATGGGAGATTCCCTGCTGACCCAAAAGGGCTATTTTTAGATTTGGTTGATTTGATTAATGGGAGATTCCCTGCTGACCCAAAAGGGCTATTTTTAGATCCGATTAATTTGATTAATGGGAGATTCCCAACTTACCCTAAAGGGCTATTTTTAGATCTGATCAATTTGATTAATGGGTGATTTCCTAATGAACGTAAAGGGCTATTTTTAGATCTGATTGATTTGATTAATTGGAGATTCTCTGAAGACCCAAAAGGGCTATTTTTAGATCTAATTGATTTAATAAAAGGGAGATTCCCTGATGACTGTAAAGGTTATTTTTAGATCTGATTATTGACCAATTAATCAGCCTATTTAATCTATTTTTAGATTCAATTTATGGGAAATTTCTTGTTGACCATAATAGGTTTTTTTTTATATCGGTTTGATGTCATTACCTAATCAAATTCCCTAGTGACTGAAACAGGCTATTTTAAGATATAATTGATATCATTTTCTATATAAAAGGTTCCCTGCAGGCATAAAGGGCTTTTTTTTTAGTTTTGATTGATGTTGCTATTAATACAGGGGATTGCCTTATGATTTTTAAGGGCTATTTAAGATTTATCTTTAAGTTTAATGGATGATGAATATTTGAAATATAAAATATTAATAAAAAATGTTTTTATGTGGCTTGAATATTGAAATCAGAAATGTCTCTTTGGCAAAAATGCCCTCTCCTCCATACAAAATCCTGACAAAACACGACACACATACTGCATATTGACTTTAGAAGAATTATTAATCGAAGGTTTTGCCAAGACTAGTAACTGATTAAATTGCCTATTCTGTATTTGCATATTAAAGAGTTATCTGCCCTTGCAGGTACAAACAGTAGATATTGATTAATTGTGATGCCATGTACCTGCTAGTGTAACATCATACTTGTAAGAAAAACAATGTGAGTTTTGCTCACAAAATGATGATGTAACAATGGATACCTTACCAACAAGGGAGGTAATTCTGTAATCTGCAAAGATGGAGAAGCAATAGCTAAAAACAGCAAAAACACATTTAAAACCAGAAAACACTTTAAATTCAAATTATATCTTCTTTAATTCAAAGAGAATAAATATTCATTTTGAAATGACCTTGGCATTTTTTTCCAGACAAAAAAAATTAGCTATGTTTTACGTTTACATAAGAGATTTATGAAGTTGTCCACTTACATTTTTTGCTTTACCACCAGAGACGTAACGGCACAAGCAAAACAGTTTACTCTCCCCATAAATTGTATGTGAAAAAAAAACATTTGTCACATAAAATAAATGAATGTCACAATAATGTATTTTTTTGACACCAGCTATGACCCTGTGTTGGTATTAAGATGTAGAAGTAAATATATATTTTAAGTGGTTACATAATGAGATTATTTATAAGCCCATGTTGCTAAAGTGACAGCCTTAACACACTTATATATATATATATATAATTTTTATGTAAATGTACTTTGTGGACGACACTTGTAAGCTGAAAAATTATATAAAAAACATATTGCACTTAAAATTTGCCTCCCTGAAAAGATTTCGCATACCTTGCTTGATGTTTACAGAAAACATTGATGATTTGAAAGAAAACAACAACCTAAAAATATGTTTAAATTGTAAGCAGAAATTGACGCTTGGTTCATGGTTTTGTCTTTTTGCCTATTAACAGCCAGGGTCGTTTAAGGATGTGTCGAATAATGTTTGTTGGCAGAGGAAAGCCAGAGTACCCTGAGAAAATCCACCAACCAATAGTCAGTACCTCGCAACTGCCCCACATGGGATTCAAACTCGCGACTCACAGGTGGAGGACTTGTGGTAACATGTCAAGACATATATTAACCACTTGGCTGCCACGGCCCAATGCACTGGTGAAATGCCAACTGAGTTTCGTAAGAAAAAATGTAAATCTACTCAAAATGACACTGTTATCATATGATAATAAAAAATTATATAAAATTTCCCATAGCATGTCATTGACTGCATATATATAATGATACATTCGAAACAGTTCAATATTTGCATTTTCAATGATGCACAATAATTAATTAGAAATTAATTCCTTTGTCAAAGACATCAATCAAAGACATATGTGTACAAAGTCATAAAAATAAAGACTTTGATACACGTATGTTTCATGGGGTTTTAAACATCCTATTCTCATATTTTATGCACATGTGCATCTGTAATTGAAGTCGTTAATGTCGAACTCCAACCTGGGGACGAGATCAGGAAGAGATGATATTATCTGAGGATCTAGACTAAATGTCAGTATTCATATCTCCTTAAAGATAAATCATTTAACGAAACACTGACTTTTAAACTCCCTTTTTTTTCAGCATTGCTTGAATAAGGGAAGAATTCAAAATATAGCTGCCAGTCATAATTTCATGGAATTTATTTTCTGGTGAAAATCAAGATATCGTACATGGGGCATTATAGCTGCATATTGTATATAAAGACAAATATTGTCAAAACTAAATATTAATGTCGTAACAATTTGTCTTATCTTCAGAGAAACCCTGGTGCTTGCATGCAACTGTTAAATTGCAACAGGTTATGATAACAAATTGCCTCAAGCGTTCAAATTTTTTTGTATAATTCATGAAAACTTTTATCTACATCGACAAATGAAAATGATTTGTTAGATACTGAGCCCTATACAACAATGTTCTTCTGTTTACTTTAAAAATTGTTTATTTGGTGCTTTTTATTATCTTTTCACAAAACATCTACATATTTCAGTGTTATTCTAATGTAGTAGGCTTAATTGTTCATATGTAGTGTACCGGTCGTGTTTTAGCTTTGCGCTAGGGGAAATTTTCCATTAGCTCAGTCGGTAGAGCTGCGGACCAGTAAGTCCAGAGTCACAGGTTTGAGCCCGGCTGGCGAAATACTACTCTCGCAATGTTACACTAAGATTTATACCTTTCATGCTAAAAATTTGATTGTAATGTCATTGAATCTAAATCATTCACTCCTGATGACACAATTGAACTGCTCTGATTCAAAGGCTGGACTAGTTCATTATTCCTTTTCAGGGGTGAATGAGTTCAAAGAAGTTCATGGGACAGCAGTTGTTAAGATGTTAATACTTTTTATCACAAGCCATCCACGAGTTCAAATCCCGTGTGAGGCAATTGACAGGTAATGATCACAGGTGGCTGGCTTATCACAACATACTCTGACTTTCTAAACCTGGCACACACTAAAATAAGAGATACATTCACTATTAAGCCCCCCTCCCCTTATCATGGCTGCTAGAACATTCTTACATACAAAACTAAGAATCACTGTTGGCAATGAAGTGTTCTTCAATGTTTAATAAATAAGGGTTAATTATAAACAGAATTACTTTTAATTAACTTAATATTCAATATGCTTTAACAAATTAAATCAATAACCATAGAATGGGCATTTTTTAATAATATATAATACAAATGTCTTAAATAACTCATATCCTTTAAAATGGGTTTTTAGAATTATGACCTAAAAATTCTGTATATATCGGGGGACATAACTAAGAATATACATACATATATTGTCTGTCAACACTTATATTGGCAATCTTTCTCAGAGATGGATGAACAGAGTTTCGTGTGCCATCTTGCTGGTAGGAATAACATACATGTCTTAGAATGCGTTGTGATTTACGACGATGGGACACACGAAATGTGTATGCCAATCAGCCTTCTATACATCTTCTCCGTTACATTTATGCACCCTGTGGAACCATCGGCCTTGCTAGAATTCGCTCCGATCAGCTCACAAAAATAATAAATGCTGACGATTGATGTCTTTGGAGTTTAATCAAG
Organism: Argopecten irradians; assembly: GCF_041381155.1. NCBI lineage: Eukaryota > Metazoa > Mollusca > Bivalvia > Pectinida > Pectinidae > Argopecten > Argopecten irradians. The sequence goes on from NC_091144.1 coordinate 33,202,062, forward strand.
CTAAAAGCAGGAAATAGAAGAGAGCATTGCTATTCCCTTCAGTGGCATTCATCAAATAGTGACAAGCTCCACCAATATCTTTCTCTGTGAAATTTCCAGTAAACTAAACAGTCTTCAGAGATATACATAAAAATTTCAACAACTGACTTTCTTCCCTGACTTTGCATGAACTTTTTTTTTTTGAAGTTGTAGAATCTTAAAGGTATTAAGATATGAGTTTCAGAACCTGTTAAAGTGCCGTTTTGAATGCTTAATCTCTTCAATACTTTGAGAAAATTTCAGTTCTCTAATTGTTTAGCTATGGCCTTGCTTTTGCTGTCTCTCGGTTCCTTCCAACTAAGTACCCCTAAGAACTGTGCCATTGATGGAACAATCGGGAGTCGTATTCCATTTCATCGAAGGCTGTTGATGCCGCATTACATCTCTGGTTACCAATATCACTACTAGTACCCTTGAGCGTTTCAGCATCCACAGAATTTATAACCCATAAACAACACTCCAAAACAGCTAAAAACAAAGATTTTAAGAAATGAAACAGATTTCGTGCAAGAAAGTGTTTTTGAAAATTGGATTCTGAGAAGAAAAAATGGGTTTCTTACAAGTTAAAAGTAGAATCTTTAGAAAATAGAAGGTTTTTGTTGTTTGTTATGTATGTGTTTGTTCTATTATCTTTAACAAGGGTAAGTTTAAACATACATTTGATTTGGGGACAGAAAGAAGATTAATTTCATGATTGTCTCAAGCAATTTGAAAGTCTGACAGAAAACAAGGGTCAACTTTTGGGTCAAGGGTAAGATATGATTTCAATTATTTAACTTTTTCATACTGACCTTGTGACAATTAAGACACAATAAAGACAATTAAAGAAAAGTTTACTAAAGGAATTGATCAGTTTATTTTTTCCCCCAAAAACAATCAATAGCAATTAAATTAAGATGAAAATCAAATTGGTTGAACCTAGTTTTGTTTCATCATAAGATTTAAAGATATTCTTATTACTAATATTATATAGTGCTGCATTCTAGAAATAATTGTTATTTTTCTAACCAAGTTTGATGTTTTTATCAAGTACATATTCTGTGTGTATGAATTCTTTGAGGATCTGACACCTGCAGCTAATCATTCCCACCTACATAGCCATATGTCTATTACTCCCCACCTACATAGCCATGTGTCTATTACTCCCCACCTACATAGCCATGTGTCTATTACTCCCACCTACATAGCCATGTGTCTATTACTCCCCACCTACATAGCCATGTGTCTATTACTCCCACCTACATAGCCATGTGTCTATTACTCCCCACCTACATAGCCATGTGTCTATTACTCCCCACCTACATAGCCATGTGTCTATTACTCCTACCTACCTACATAGCCATGTGTCTATTACTCCCCACCTACATAGCCATGTGTCTATTACTCCCACCTACATAGCCATGTGTCTATTACTCCCCACCTACATAGCCATGTGTCTATTACTCCCCACCTACATAGCCATGTGTCTATTACTCCCCACCTACATAGCCATGTGTCTATTACTCCCCACCTACATAGCCATGTGTCTATTACTCCCACCTACATAGCCATGTGTCTATTACTCCCACCTACATAGCCATGTGTCTATTACTCCCCACCTACATAGCCATGTGTCTATTACTCCCCACCTACATAGCCATGTGTCTATTACTCCCACCTACATAGCCATGTGTCTATTACTCCCTACCTACATAGCCATGTGTCTATTACTCCCACCTACATAGCCATGTGTCTATTACTCCCCACCTACATAGCCATGTGTCTATTACTCCCCACCTACATAGCCATGTGTCTATTACTCCTACCTACATAGCCATGTGTCTATTACTCCCACCTACATAGCCATGTGTCTATTACTCCCCACCTACATAGCCATGTGTCTATTACTCCCCACCTACATAGCCATGTGTCTATTACTCCCCACCTACATAGCCATGTGTCTATTACTCCCACCTACATAGCCATGTGTCTATTACTCCCCACCTACATAGCCATGTGTCTATTACTCCCCACCTACATAGCCATGTGTCTATTACTCCCCACCTACATAGCCATGTGTCTATTACTCCCACCTACATAGCCATGTGTCTATTACTCCCCACCTACATAGCCATGTGTCTATTACTCCCACCTACATAGCCATGTGTCTATTACTCCCACCTACATAGTCATGTGTCTATTACTCCTACCTACATAGCCATGTGTCTATTACTCCCACCTACATAGCCATGTGTCTATTACTCCCACCTACATAGCCATGTGTCTATTACTCCCACCTACATAGCCATGTGTCTATTACTCCCCACCTACATAGCCATGTGTCTATTACTCCCACCTACATAGCCATGTGTCTATTACTCCCCACCTACATAGCCATGTGTCTATTACTCCCCACCTACATAGCCATGTGTCTATTACTCCCTACCTACATAGTCATGTGTCTATTACTCCCTACCTACATAGCCATGTGTCTATTACTCCCCACCTACATAGCCATGTGTCTATTACTCCCCACCTACATAGCCATGTGTCTATTACTCCCCACCTACATAGCCATGTGTCTATTACTCCCCACCTACATAGCCATGTGTCTATTACTCCCACCTACATAGCCATGTGTCTATTACTCCCTACCTACATAGCCATGTGTCTAATTACTCCACCTACATAGCCATGTGTCTATTACTCCTACCTACATAGCCATGTGTCTATTACTCCCCACCTACATAGCCATGTGTCTATTACTCCCCACCTACATAGCCATGTGTCTATTACTCCCACCTACATAGCCATGTGTCTATTACTCCCACCTACATAGCCATGTGTCTATTACTCCCCACCTACATAGCCATGTGTCTATTACTCCCCACCTACATAGCCATGTGTCTATTACTCCCACCTACATAGCCATGTGTCTATTACTCCCACCTACATAGCCATGTGTCTATTACTCCCACCTACATAGCCATGTGTCTATTACTCCCCACCTACATAGCCATGTGTCTATTACTCCCACCTACATAGCCATGTGTCTATTACTCCCCACCTACATAGCCATGTGTCTATTACTCCCCACCTACATAGCCATGTGTCTATTACTCCCACCTACATAGCCATGTGTCTATTACTCCCTACCTACATAGCCATGTGTCTATTACTCCCCACCTACATAGCCATGTGTCTATTACTCCCACCTACATAGCCATGTGTCTATTACTCCCTACCTACATAGCCATGTGTCTATTACTCCCACCTACATAGCCATGTGTCTATTACTCCCACCTACATAGCCATGTGTCTATTACTCCTACCTACATAGCCATGTGTCTATTACTCCCACCTACATAGCCATGTGTCTATTACTCCCACCTACATACCCCATGTGTCTATTACTCCCACCTACATAGCCATGTGTCTATTACTCCCACCTACATAGCCATGTGTCTATTACTCCCTACCTACATAGCATGTGTCTATTACTCCCACCTACATAGCCATGTGTCTATTACTCCCACCTACATAGCCATGTGTCTATTACTCCCACCTACATAGCCATGTGTCTATTACTCCCACCTACATAGCCATGTGTCTATTACTCCCACCTACATAGCCATGTGTCTATTACTCCCACCTACATAGCCATGTGTCTATTACTCCTACCTACATAGCCATGTGTCTATTACTCCCCTACCTACATAGTCATGTGTCTATTACTCCCCACCTACATAGCCATGTGTCTATTACTCCTACCTACATAGCCATGTGTCTATTACTCCCACCTACATAGCCATGTGTCTATTACTCCTACCTACATAGCCATGTGTCTATTACTCCTACCTACATAGCCATGTGTCTATTACTCCTACCTACATAGCCATGTGTCTATTACTCCTACCTACATAGCCATGTGTCTATTACTCCTACCTACATAGCCATGTGTCTATTACTCCCTACCTACATAGCCATGTGTCTATTACTCCCCACCTACATAGCCATGTGTCTATTACTCCCCACCTACATAGCCATGTGTCTATTACTCCCACCTACATAGCCATGTGTCTATTACTCCCTACCTACATAGCCATGTGTCTATTACTCCCCACCTACATAGTCATGTGTCTATTACTCCTACCTACATAGCCATGTGTCTATTACTCCCCACCTACATAGCCATGTGTCTATTACTCCCTACCTACATAGCCATGTGTCTATTACTCCCACCTACATAGCCATGTGTCTATTACTCCCCTACCTACATAGCCATGTGTCTATTACTCCCACCTACATAGCCATGTGTCTATTACTCCCACCTACATAGCCATGTGTCTATTACTCCCACCTACATAGCCATGTGTCTATTACTCCCCACCTACATAACCATGTGGCTATTACTCCCCACCTACATAGTCATGTGTCTAATTACTCCCCACCTACATAGCCATGTGTCTATTACTCCCACCTACATAGCCATGTGTCTATTACTCCCACCTACATAGCCATGTGTCTATTACTCCCTACCTACATAGCCATGTGTCTATTACTCCCTACCTACATAGCCATGTGTCTATTACTCCCTACCTACATAGCCATGTGTCTATTACTCCCCACCTACATAGCCATGTGTCTATTACTCCCACCTACATAGCCATGTGTCTATTACTCCCTACTACGTCATGTGTCTATTACTCCCCACCTACATAGTCATGTGTCTATTACTCCCTACCTACATAGCCATGTGTCCTATTACTCCCCACCTACATAGCCATGTGTCTATTACTCCCACCTACATAGCCATGTGTCTATTACTACCCCACCTACATAGCCATGTGTCTATTACTCCCACCTACATAGCCATGTGTGTCTATTACTCCTACCTACATAGCCATGTTGTCTATTACTCCAACCTACATAGCCATGTGTCTATTACTCCCTACCTACATAGCCATGTGTCTATTACTCCTACCTACATAGCCATGTGTCTATTACTCCCCACCTACATAGTCATGTGTCTATTACTCCCAACTACATAGCCATGTGTCTATTACTCCCACCTACATAGCCATGTGTCTATTACTCCCTACCTACATAGCCATGTATGTGTCTATTACTCCCCTACCTACATAGTCATGTGTCTATTACTCCCACCTACATAGTCATGTGTCTATTACTCCCCACCTACATAGCCATGTGTCTATTACTCCCCACCTACATAGTCATGTGTCTATTACTCCCACCTACATAGCCATGTGTCTATTACTACCCACCTACATAGCCATGTGTCTATTACTCCCACCTACATAGCCATGTGTCTATTACTACCTCCCCACCTACATAGCCATGTGTCTATTACTCCCACCTACATAGCCATGTGTCTATTACTCCCACCTACTATCATAGTATATTACTCCCACTACATGTGTCTATTACTCCCACCTACATAGCCATGTGTCTATTACTCCTACCTACATAGCCATGTGTCTATTACTCCCACCTACATAGCCATGTGTCTATTACTCCCCACCTACATAGCCATGTGGCTACTCCCCACCTACATAGCCAACTACTCCTACCTACATAGCCATGTATGTCTATTACTCCCCACCTACATAGCCATGTTGTCTATTACTCCTACCTACATAGCCATGTGTCTATTACTCCCTACCTACATAAGTCATGTGTCTATTACTCCCCACCTACATAGTCATGTGTCTATTACTCCCTACCTACATAGCCATGTGTCTATTACTCTACCTACATACATAGCCATGTGTCTATTACTCCCCACCTATCATAGCCATGTGTCTATTACTCCCACCTACATAGCCATGTGTCTATTACTCCTACCTACATAGCCATGTGTCTATTACTCCCCACCTACATAGCCATGTGTCTATTACTCCCCACCTACATAGCCATGTGTCTATTACTCCCCTACGACATAGCCATGTGTCTATTACTGCCTACCGTACATAGACTCCATGTGTCTATTACTCCTACCTACATAGCCATGTTGTCTATTACTCCCTACCTACATAGTCATGTGTCCTATTACTCCCCCCACCTACATAGCCATGTGTCTATTACTCCCCACCTACATAGCCATGTGTCTATTACTCCCTACCTACATAGCCATGTGTCTATTACTCCCACCTACATAGCCATGTGTCTATTACTCCCCACCTACATAGTCATGTGTCTATTACTCCCCACCTACATAGTCATGTGTCTATTACTCCCCACCTACATAGCCATGTGTCTATTACTCCCACCTACATAGCCATGTGTCTATTACTCCCACCTACATAGCCATGTGTCTATTACTCCCACCTACATAGCCATGTGTCTATTACTCCCCACCTACATAGTCATGTGTCTATTACTCCCCACCTACATAGCCATGTGTCTATTACTCCCCACCTACATAGTCATGTGTCTATTACTCCCACCTACATAGCCATATGTGTCTATTACTCCTACCTACATAGTCATGTGTCTATTACTCCCACCTACATAGCCATGTGTCTATTACTCCCACCTACATAGCCATGTGTCTATTACTCCCCACCTACATAGTCATGTGTCTATTACTCCTACCTACATAGTCATGTGTCTATTACTCCCCACCTACATAGCCATGTGTCTATTACTCCCACCTACATAGCCATGTGTCTATTACTCCCCACCTACATAGCCATGTGTCTATTACTCCCCACCTACATAGCCATGTGTCTATTACTCCCCACCTACATAGTCATGTGTCTATTACTCCCCACCTACATAGTCATGTGTCTATATTACTCCTACCTACATAGCCATGTGTCTATTACTCCCACCTACATAGCCATGTGTCTATTACTCCCACCTACATAGCCATGTGTCTATTACTCCCACCTACATAGTCATGTGTCTATTACTCCCCACCTACATAGTCATGTGTCTATTACTCCCCACCTACATAGTCATGTGTCTATTACTCCCCACCTACATAGTCATGTGTCTATTACTCCCCACCTACATAGCCATGTGTCTATTACTCCCCACCTACATAGCCATGTGTCTATTACTCCCACCATACATAGCCATGTGTCTATTACTCCCACCTACATAGCCATGTGTCTATTACTCCCACCTACATAGCCATGTGTCTATTACTCCCACCTACATAGCCATGTGTCTATTACTCCCACCTACATAGCCATGTGTCTATTACTCCCACCTACATAGCCATGTGTCTATTACTCCCCACCTACATAGCCATGTGTCTATTACTCCCACCTACATAGCCATGTGTCTATTACTCCCACCTACATAGCCATGTGTCTATTACTCCCACCTACATAGCCATGTGTCTATTACTCCCACCTACATAGCCATGTGTCTATTACTCCTACCTACATAGCCATGTGTCTATTACTCCCCACCTACATAGCCATGTGTCTATTACTCCCCACCTACATAGCCATGTGTCTATTACTCCCACCTACATAGCCATGTGTCTATTACTCCCCACCTACATAGCCATGTGTCTATTACTCCCTACCTACATAGCCATGTGTCTATTACTCCCACCTACATAGCCATGTGTCTATTACTCCCACCTACATAGCCATGTGTCTATTACTCCCACCTACATAGCCATGTGTCTATTACTCCCCACCTACATAGCCATGTTGTCTATTACTCCTACCTACATAGTCATGTGTCTATTACTCCCACCTACATAGCCATGTGTCTATACTACCCCACCTACATAGCCATGTGTCTATTACTCCCTACCTACATAGCCATGTGTCTATTACTCCCTACCTACATAGCCATGTGTCTATTACTCCCTACCTACATAGCCATGTGTCTATTACTCCTAACCTACATAGCCATGTGTCTCTATTACTCCTACCTACATAGCCATGTGTCTATTACTCCCACCTACATAGCCATGTGTCTATTACTCCCACCTACATAGCCATGTGTCTATTACTCCCTACCTACATAGCCATGTGTGTATCTATTACTCCCACCTACATAGCCATGTGTCTATTACTCCCACCTACATAGCCATGTGTCTATTACTCCCTACCTACATAGCCATGTGTCTATTTACTCCTACCTACATAGCCATGTGTCTATTACTCCCTACCTACATAGCCATGTGTCTATTACTCCCCACCTACATAGCCATGTGTCTATTACTCCCCACCTACATAGTCATGTGTCTATTACTCCCTACCTACATAGCCATGTGTCCTATTACTCCCCACCTACATAGCCATGTGTCTATTACTCCTACCTACATAGCCATGTGTCTATTACTCCCTACCTACATAGTCATGTGTCTATTACTCCCACCTACATAGCCATGTGTCTATTACTCCCACCTACATAGCCATGTGTCTATTACTCCCCACCTACATAGCCATGTGTCTATTACTCCCTACCTACATAGCCA